>NC_135883.1:108692866-109034257 GCF_964194155.1 Cetorhinus maximus
ATCACCATCCCTGGGTATGTCCTGTCGCACTGGCAGGACAGACCCAGCAGAGGTGGCGGCACAGTGGTATACAGTCGGGAAGGAGTTGCTGTGGGAGTCCTCAACATTGACTCCAGTCCTCATGAAGTTTCATGGCACCAGGACAAACATGGGCAAGGAAACCTCCTGCTGATAACCATGTACCATTGCACTTCAGCTGATGAATCAGTGCTCATTTATGTTGAACACCACTTGGAGGAAGCACTGTGGGTGGCAAGGGCGCAAAATGTACTCTGGGTGGGAACTTCAATGTCCACCACCAACAGTGTCTCAGTAGCATCACTACTGACCAAGATGGCCAAGTTCTAAAGGACATAGCTGCTGGACTGGGTCTGCGGTAGGTAGTGAGGGAACCAACAAGAGGGAAAAATATACTTGATCTCATCCTCACCAACCTGCCTGCTGCAGATGCATCTGTTCATGACAGTATCGGTAGGGGTGATCACCGCACAGTCCTGGCAGAGACAAAGTCCCATATTCACGTTGAGGATACCCTCCACGGTGTTGTGTAGCACTACCACTGTGCTAAATGGGATAGATTTCGAACAGATCTAGCAACTCAAGACTGGGCATCTATGAGGCACTGTGGGCCATCAGCAGCAGCAGAATTGTAATCAACCACAATCTGTAAACTCATGGCCTGGCATATCCTCCACTGTACAATTACCACCAAGCCAGGAGATCAAGCCTGGTTCAATGAAGAATGCAGGAAGGCATGCCAGGAGCAGAGTGAGGCATACTTAAAAATGAAGTGTCCACTGGGTGAAGCTACAATACAGAACTACTTTTGTGCCAAACAGCATAAGCAGCAAGTGATAGAGAGAGCTAAGCGATTTTACAACCAATGGATCAGATCTAAGTTCTGCAGTCCTGCCACATCCAGTCGTGAATGATGGTGGACAATTGAACAACTCACTGAAGGAGCAGGCTCCACAAATATGCCCATCCTCAATGATGGAAGAGTCCAGCACATGAGCACATAAGATAAGGCTGAAGCATTTGCTATAATCTTCAACCAGAATTGCCGAGTGGATGATCCATCTCAACCTCCTCTGAAGGTCCCAAGCACCACAGATGCCAGTCTTGAGCCAATTTGATTCACTCCACGCGATATCAATAAATGGCTGAAGGCACTGGATATTGTAAAGGCTATGGGTCCTGACAATTTTCCGGCAATAGTACTGAAGGCTTGTACTCCAGAATTTGCCACACCCCTAGCCAAGCTGTTCCAGTACAGCTACAATACTGGCACATACCCAGAAATGTGGAAAATTGCCCAGGAATTTCCTGTACACAAAAAGCAGGACAAAATTCAATGCGGCCAATTACCGCCCAATCAGTCTACTCTCGATCATCAGTAAAGTAATGGAAGGGGTCATCAACAGTGCTATCAAGCGGCACTTGATTAGCAATAACCTGCTCACTGATGCTCAATTTGGGTTCTGCCAAGGTCACTCAGCTCCTGACCTCATTACAACCTTGGTGCAAACATGGATAAAAGAGCTGAACTCCCGAAGTGAGGTGAGAGTACGTGCCCTTGACAACAAGGCAGCATTTGACCAAGTATGACATCAAGGAACCCTAGCAAAACTGGAGTCAATAGGAATCAGGGGGAAAATTCTTCGCTGGTTGGAGTCATACCTAGCACAAAGGAAGACGGTTGTGGTAATTGGAGGTCAATCATCTCAGTTCCGGGGCATCCCTGCAGGAGTTCCTCAGCATAGTACCCTAGGCCCAACTATCTTCAGCTATTTCATCAATGACCTTCCTTCCATCATAAAGTCAGAAGTGGGGATGTTCGCTGATGACTGCACAATATTCAGCACTATTCGGACTCCTCAGATACTGAAGCAGTCCATGTTCAAATGCAGCAAGACCTGGACAATATCCAGGCTTGGGATAACAAGTGGCAAGTAACATGCCTACCACACAAGTGTCAGGCAATGACCATCTCCATCAAGAGAGAATCTAACCATCACCCCTTGACATTCAATGGCATTACCATCGCTGAATCCCCCACTATCAACATCCTGGGGGTTACCATTGACCAGAAACTGAACTGGACTAGCCATATAAATACTGTAGCTACAAGAGGCTAGGGATCTTGCCTCAAGTAACTCACCTCCTGACTCACTGCCTGTCCACCATCTACAAGGCACAGGTCAGGAGTGTGATGGAATACTCCCCACTTGCCTGGATGAGTGCTGCTCCAACAACACTCAAGAAGCTCGACACCTTACAGGACAAAGCAGCCCACTTGATTGGCACCACATCCACAAAGATTCACTCCCTCCACCACCGACCCACAGTAGCAAAAGTGTGTACCATCTACAAGATGCGCTACAGAAACTCACCAAGGCTCCTTAGGCAGCACCTTCCAAACTCACAACCACTACCACCTAGAAGGACAAGGGCAGCAGACAGATGGGAACACCAACACCTGGAAATTCCCCTCTGAGTCACTCACCATCCTGACTTGGAAATATATTGCCATTCCTTCACTGTTGCTGGGTCAAAATCCTGGAACTCCCTTTCCAACAGCACTGTGGGTGTACCTACACCACATACACTGCAGCGATTCAAGAAGGCAGCTCACCACCACCTTATCAAGGGCAATTAGGGATGGGCGATAAATGTTGGCCTTGCCAGTGACGCCCACATCCCAGGAATGAATATAAAAAAGGACACCCATATCCTTCTGTACCACCATGTTCTACAATCTCTCTCAATTTAAATAGTATACTGCTTTTTTATTCTTCCTGTCAAAGTGACAAGTTCTCATTTCCCACATTATACTTCAAATTGACAATTTTTTGCCCATTCACTTGTCATGTTCATATCCCTTTTTAGACTCTTTACCTCCTCTTGACAACTTAGTTTTGTTAGGAACAATGTACAGCTTTAAGTTTAATTTATATTTTGTATCTGGGTGTTAAGAAAGGTGAAATCTGGTTTAGTTTCATGTAGAAGTTTTTGTGAGCTGGGTGCTGGGAAGTCAGGGCATGTATACAAGCTGTATGCATGCATTTTTAATGAGTTTTTACAATTCTTACCACTGTGAAGAGATTGGTTACCAACGGGATAGTACTTCACATAAACATAAAGTAGAAAAAACTGTTGCCTAGCGACAGGGGCCTAGAGACACATACACAGGGACAAGCAAAGACAGAAGGGTGGTCAGTTAGTGCAGCATTTTCAGGTCGGTGGGTGGTCGTACGCCCGATCCGATCGGGCATGAAATCGTGTGAGATGACATCAGGTGAGCATCCTGACATCATCCCGCATTCGTGTGATATTTCGGTCGGTGGGCGCGTGCAGGTGTCAGAGCCATGCCTGCCATCAATTAAGAGGCCAGTTAAGGCAATTAAAAAGGCAATTGAAACCGATTTTTCTTTGCCCGTGTGATTTTGCGCTCGTCGCACGGGCAAAACGGGCAGGCAGGTAGCTGACAATTTGCAAAACCTCATCCAAGGCCCAATAAAAAGGGTCAGCAGAGTAGTGAAGAGTTTAGGAGATAGTTTGCTGCTGGTTGCTTATTTGAACTTGACAGCTTCATCTCTGTTCGGGGCTTCATCCTTAGCATTTCCAGGCTTCATTTCAGGACTCATTGGTGTCCCCAGGCACCGGGAGGATTCAGACCGTGTGCACCCTTCCACATATCAGACAGCCTTCCTTTACCCTGTTAATGGGGATTGTCATCTCTGCTGGTGGCACCTCCTCCGAGGAGGAAGAGAGGGGCAGATGGGAGATCCGCCTGGTGCCTGGTTCAGAGTGTGGGCGTGATGCAGGTGCAGATGAAGCCTGGCGGTCCTCTGGCATCAGGGGTGACCCTTCCGGGTCCTAAAAACATGTGCCTGCTGGTGAATTTAAGGAAGAACAAGGACAAGTCATTAGTTAAAGTCATCACACTGCCACTGTGCATGCCAAGTACCCTGGTGAGACAATGGAGATCTGCATCATGGTGCCCTCATCTTCCAATGATCAATGGGGACTCCAGGTTTGAGGCTCCCATCAATTAAGAGACTTCATAAGAATGTTTGCACAATCTGAACCTCTCACCTCTGTGCACTGCGCTCTTACCTTTGTCTGACACCCCTGCCTCTCCATGCCCGGGTGCAAGGGGACCATGCTTAGGGCTCCAGTTTTGTGTCTGTAAGGGTTGGGATAAAAGGAATAGTGTGAGTTTGAAACATTTCCTGGCAACTGTATTGAAATCTTTCCAACCCTTTTGTTTAGTGTTATATAACTCATTTTTTCTTGTTTAATAAATGTTTTATTCTCTGTGATAACAGTATACTGGCAGATTCTTGTGAATATGTTCAGTAACTGACCTTCACAGTTTCTAAAGAAAAACAAATTTAGGATCTACTAAGCCAGGTTTCACTCTTGGATCTGACTTGTCCTGTATTAACATCAACTGGGACCATAACACTTTCCTACTTAGTTTGGTGTCATAGTCAAATTTAGCTACCAAACGTTAGATCCCCTCATCCAAGTTATTGACATGGATTGTAAATGGTTGAGGCCCTGATCCATGTCACACTCCACTAGTTACAGTTTGCCAGCCTGAAAATGACCCATTTATCCCTATTCTCTGCTTCCTGTTAGCTAACTGATCCTCTATCAATGCTAATATGTTACCCCTACACCATGAGCACTTATTTTGTGTGGGAACCTTTGATGTGGCCCCTTATCAAATGCCTTTTAGAAATCCAAGTACATTATATCTGCAGATTCCTCTTTATCCACACAGCTTGTTACTTCCTTAAAGAACGATAATAAATTAGTCAAACACAACTTCCCTTTCACAAAACCGTATTGACTCTGCCTGATCCCATTATGACTTTCTAAGTATCCTGCTATAACCTCCTTAATAATGGATTCCAGAAATTTCCCTAATTCAGGTGTTAGTTAACTAGCCTAAGGTTCGGCCTCCCTTCTTTCTTGAATAAGATGTTACATTTTCTATTTTCCAATCCACTGGGATGCTTCCAGAATCTAAGGAATTTTGGAAGATTATAATCAATGCCGCTACTATCTCTGCAGACATTTATTTTAAGACCTTAGAATGCAGGTCCTGAGGACTTGTCAGCCTTTAAGTCCAATAGTTTTCCCAGTACCTTTTCCCTGGTGATAGTGATTGTTTTAAGTTCGTCCCTCCTGTTCACCTTTTGATTTTCCAGTATATTTGGGAAGTATTCTCAGTCTTCTACAGTGAAGACAGACACAAAATACCTGTTCAGTGCCTCTGCTATTTCCTAGTTTTCCATTATTAATTCCCCCAACACACCCTCTGGAGGACCAACGCTCAATTTACTTACTCTTTTCCTTTTCAAATACTAGTGGAAACCCTTACTATCTGCTTTTATATTTCTATTTAGCTTTCTCTCATGCTCTAATTTCTCACTCCTTTTTTTTATAGGTGGAATTATCCTCTCCCACCAGCAGCGGGAATCGTGTGGGCAGGGACACAACATTTGGCATGATTGAAATTTTCAACTTCCTGGCGGCGGGAAATTAGTTTGGGATTTTGTTCTCCCGCCTTTGATGGAGAGTTTCCCGCTGATCTATGTTGGGAACCACATTTACATTCATTAACATATCATGAATGCCGAGTCACCAGAATTAATGTCCCCCTCCAAATTAAGTGTCCCAGACTGTAAATAAGTGGCATGCACCTGGCGAGCTTCACTTCATCAACAATTTCAAGGTCAACGTTACTTTCACCTACCTTTCAGAGCATTGCTGCGCAAATCCAGGTGCCTGTACTACAGGCTGCACCGTTTGGGCATGGGGGGGTAAGACCAGCAGGGAGGGGGTAGATGGAGGCAGGACTGGGGATGGGTGGAGCACGGGAGTGGAGGGGGAAGACCGAGGCTGGACTTGGGTGGAAGGGGAGGGGGTGTGGGGGTGGGGTGCTGTGGGGTGGGGACACTGGATGGAAGGGAGTAGACCGAGGCAGGACTCGTGGGGTGGGTGAATACAGGAGGGGAGTGGGGAGACAGAGGCAGGGCCAGGGGATCATCAAGGAACAGACTGGGTTAGTAAAAGACTGTCCTGGGGCAAGAGTTTTAAGACTGTCCAAGGAAGAGTCATAGACTGTTCTGGGGCTGAGGTTACACTGTCAGGAGCATATTGAAGAGACTGTCCTGGGGCTGTGCAGGCCATGTTAGAAAGCACTGCATGGCACACATGCCTTGGTCCCAATCTCGGGTGGGGGAAGGCCTCCCTGGAGCGTAATGTTTGTGCACAGTATAGTATTCAGGGCGTGGTCAGTCACTTAAGGAATTTGGTCCTGGGAGTAAAAGTCATGATATTGTGAGGCAGAGGGCAGAGTAACATTCAGGGAAGGCATCTAGATCCTGTAAGTCAGTAGCTGAAAAGTCATGGAGGAGTGTTGGATGGTCTCATGGTGGGGTGTCCTAAAAAGTCAGGGTGAAAATGGACTCATTTTCTAGGGGAACGTCAAGGGCTAGAGACTGCATTCCTACCTTGTATATGGAAGGAGACCATTCCGCAGGAATTATCATTGATTGCTCAATGATATCTGTTGACAGATACAAAGAGCAGTGGAGAATGCAGGCTGCAGGCAACACTGCCTTCTTGATAGTGTCGATTAGAATGAGGAGAGGAAAGGTCCGTCGCCGATTGGCACAGCTCAGAGAAGACCATTGCCCTGAGTTTGGACTGCTCAAGCGGGGCTCTACAATACTTGCTGAAGAGAGCTCCCTGCTTCATCATTGTTTGCTGCACCCTGGCACTACAAAGGAGGAACGTGTTGCCACAGGGAGACATGGAGGAACTAGACATCTCCTCAGACAAGGAGGACGTTGAAGGGGATGAATCTGAAGAGGGTGAGGATTCAGACAAGCCACATGCAGATGCCATTGCACAGGCACAACACAGCAGACATGCCCGTGATATCATAGCCACAAGATTCCAGGAGAAATAAGGTGAAGACAAGTTGTTATGAGTGCAATTCTCTTCATGCCTCAATGCAGTGGACACAACAAGACATTCGCTGTCATCTTCAACATAATATGAAAGATCATCAATCTCCCAGTGATCACTGAGGAAGTATGAAGGGGTGCAGTAGCCTAAGGAACATGTGGCTGCTGTGAAATGTGATTGGAGATCAGGACGCAGAGATCTGTCACATGACATCATGGAATGCAAACCTGCAAGTTACTTTGGCATTTTACTCACAGAGAGTGGTTCAGCAGGACTAACATGCGATTAGTGACAAACACTCATTACCAGGGAATAACGTTCAGCCTTAAAAACAGGGTCAAAATAATGCTGTAGGGAGTGAATGTCTGCCTGGGTGCCATTTAAATATAGTGCCAGGACCTTTGACCCCATGAGGTAATGGCAGGGACGAATCTCTAATGCCTCGCCACAAGATTTGACAAGTTCCTCATTGATACATATTTGATGAGCTGAAAAGCAGAAAATTGGGCACAAAAATCCATCCGGCCGCCCAGCAGGAATCACACACTTAGTCTCCAGAATGGAAAATTCTGTGCATAGTCTTTCTTTGCTAGTTCTTAAAATTGGTCCAACCCCTGACCTACACTAAACTCCGGAGAATTGCACAGTTCTTCTTTCAATTTAACACTATCTTAACTTGCTTATTTAGCCATGGATGATGGAAACTGGATTGGGGGCAGGGTGGCCAGGAAGATAGTGGGAGCTGTGTTGGGCAGCTCTGTATACCATTCCCACCTTTATAGGTCCTTTTCAGAGGCACGCTTGAAACCAGGTTGGTTGCCTGCTCCAAGGAGACCTGGCAGCCAATTAGTCCAAATTAAGGCTCCACTTAGGGGCCATTTTGCACTGCTGCTGGTATTTTACCAACATGAGATCAGCCAACTGTCTGCTCAATGGAGACAGTTTCCTGACTGTAGACCAGTAGGCCACAGAGCCTGAGGCTCCATGCCCAATTACAGGGCCTCGGGGATGAAAGTCTGCAGCTCTGTCTTTGAATAGGCCTGCAGAGGGGCTTCCTTTCCACCCTGATGTCCCTACCACCTTCAGGAGTTTTTACTGCAGCTCTTCTGTGCAGGCCATTGAAAACTATACATCATAGGGTGAATAATGCAGTCCCAGGACAACAGTGGCTCTTTCCTGGTCTAATCTGCACACATCAGGTTTCACACCCCTGGCCAAACAAAATCCCACTTCAGTGGAGGTAGGTGATGATTTAACTGGCCATCTCCCCCCATAAACTATGCATGAATGAAACCAGGCCCGACTCCATTCTCAACCCTGTGAAAATAGGAAGTGCCCTATTTGGGGGCGGGACTTCCAATTTCCGGGCTTGTCCTCCATTTTCACCATATCAGAGAGGCTTTCT
This sequence comes from Cetorhinus maximus, assembly GCF_964194155.1. Lineage (NCBI taxonomy): Eukaryota > Metazoa > Chordata > Chondrichthyes > Lamniformes > Cetorhinidae > Cetorhinus > Cetorhinus maximus. Next base: position 108,701,262 of record NC_135883.1, read on the forward strand.
GTCGTGGCGAAGTTCCAGGCCATTAGCATAGGTCAAAGATAGGATGAAAATATTGCAAAGTTGCTCCTGTTACTCATACGCCCCATACTAGGTACAGAGTATCATAAAATTACCTCTGTATTGTGAGCTATGTTTTACTACATAACGAACTGTAAAGAAATACAAAGAAGTTAGCTAACTTTTACAGTGTGTTTTTACAGCTAGGACATAGAACTAATGGCCCCAATTTTAACACTGGGTCAGTTTTTGGCAGGTGAGTGTAGTAACTGAAGGTATAGCCTCTCCTGCTGTCTGTCAGAGGTCACATAATGTTCTAGGAGGCTCCGACCAATGAGCCCTAAGCGCGGGCAATCCGGGAGGTGGGACTTCCTGACAAAAGTCCTGATCGTGCATGTAGCACCTGAAAAGCTCTCTGTAATAAAGTTTATCTGTTTCTTGTTGAAACTTGTCTGTTCCATCGAGTCATGACATTTGGCGACGAGGATAAAATAGTTCCGACGCTGCACCTCACCTGGTTACCGTGAGTACATCAAATCTTAAGAAAAAGAAAAGGCTACTCAACATTCATGCCACTCTTCAGCAGAATCGATACTTATGATGCGACTATGGAAGACTGGAGCCAGTATGTAGAGTGCCTTGGATTTTATTTCGTAGCAAATGAAATTACCGTGGAGGAAAAGCAGAAAGCCATCCTTTTGTGTGTATGTGGCAGTAAGACATAAAATCTCATTCTCAGTCTGACGGCCCCAAATGGGTCCAATTATAAGCCCCATCATGAATTGGTGGGCCTCATGAAAACACACTTCCAGCCGAAGCCATCCGTAATAATGCAAAGTTTTAAATTTAATTCCAGGGTTAGGGCCCCAGAAGGGTGCATTGCAACCTATGTAACAAACCTTAAGCAGTTGACAGAACACTGCAACTTCAGGGACCCATTATATGATATGCTGCAGGACGGATTAATTTATGGAGTTCAGGACAACGTCATACAGCACCGTTACTCACCAAGGTCAACATTGACTTTAAGCGCATCCTAGAAATATCCCTTATCGTGGAAGGTGCTGCGAGAGACTCGCAGGCTTTGCAACACATACAATACGGCGCTGTTCTTCATGTGGGGCAGGAACCTACCGCCAATCATGGCGCAAAACCCAGACCCACAGCATTGAAGTGAGAGGCAATGTCCGCAGTTGGAAACATGAAAAGGCCGAGTAGAAACACTTCAGCAGTGATTCCAAGATTAAGTTGTTATAGATGTGGAGGTGACCATGGACCAGACACCTGTAATTTCAAGAAGGCAGAATGACACTACTGCCACAAGAAAGGTCACACAATAAGGTAATGCAGGGCAAATTTGAAACAGCCTATAAAGCAGCAAACCAACATGATTGAATTGAAGAATACAGCAGACCCTGAAGCTGCCAACACTGACATTTATGCCCTGTATAACGTAACCACTGTAAAAACCAAACCTATCACTGCTACAATTCAAGTTAATGAGAAGCCACTAATAATAGAGTTGGATACTGGTGCCTCAGCCAGAGTGGTGGGAGAACACACTTTCAAATACCTTAATGAAGGTAGACAGCCAATAAACCTGGAGCGGACAACCGCTAAATTAAAGACATACACTTGAGAATCTATTCAGGTAAAAGGCATCGCCACAGTACCAGTGTCTTACAGGCAACAGACAGCCCAGTGCCTGTGATAATAGTGAAAGGAGAAGGACCCAGTCTTTTAGGCTGAGACTGGTCACAGAAGATCAAGCTTGACTGGTCTGAGATATTTCACCTGAAAACAGGAGGAGTTCCTGAACTGCTAAGGAAATACAACATGGTATTTCAGGATGAATTATGGAAGTTAAAAGGCGTGCAGACCAAGATATATGTGGATCCTCAGAATCACAGAATCACAGAATCACACAGTACAGAAGAGTCCCTTCAGCCCATCAAGTCTGCACCAACACGTGAAAAACACCTGACCTACCTACCTAATCCCATTTACCAGCACTTGGCCCATAGCCTTGAATGTTATGACGTGCCAAGTGCTCATCCAGGTACTTTTTAAAGGATGTGAGGCAACCCACCTCCACCACCCTCCCAGGCAGCGCATTCCAGACCATCACCACCCTCTGGGTAAAAACATTTTTCCTCTCATCCCCCCTAAACCTCCTGCCTTCACCTTGAACTTATGTGCCCTTGTGACTGACCCTTCAACTAAGGGGAACAACTGCTCCCTATCCACCCTGTCCATGCCCCTCAGGTGACACCACATTTCTTTAGGCCAGACCTGTGTGTTAAAGGAGAAGGTGGATGTAGAACTGTGCCAGTTAGAAAAGCTGGGCATCATCCAACCTGTCCAATTCTCAGAATGGGCAGCACCCACAGTTCCAGCGTTTAAGCCTGATCAAACCATAAGCATTTGTGAGGACTATAAATTGACCGTAAACAAGGCAGCAAAACTAGACAAGTACCTCATTCCAAGGATAGATGACTTATATGCAAAGCTGGCTGGAGGCAAATCCTACACAAAATTGGATATGAACCAATGCATACCAACAGTTACAGATGGATAGCACGCTGAGAGAATACATGACTATTAACACACACAAGGGTCTTTATCAATATACTCGCCTACCCTTTGGAGTATCATCTTCATGCGCAATCTTCTAGAGAACATTGGAGAGTCTTTTGCAAGGACTTCCCTGAGTGGTAGTTTACCTAGATTCTGATCACAGGGTCAACCAAAATCAAACGCCTGGCCAACTTGGAGGAGGTGCTTAAGAAGGTTCATGGAAGTACAGTTAGAGAAAGAAAAATGCACATTTCAAGTGCCAGAAGTTACTTACCTGGGTAACAGGATGGATGTCATGGGTTTGCGTCTGATAAAAGAGAAAGTTTAGGCAATAAAAGATGCACCTTCACCATCCAATGTAACTGAACTCAAGTCTTTCCTGGGTATGATCAACAACTATAGCCGGTTCCTGCCTAACTTATCAACTGTGTTAGCACCATTACACTTGCTGTTAAAAGAGAATCACCGTTGGTCGTGAAATTCACAACAGGGAGAAACCTTTGTGAAAGTAAAGAAACTGTTGCATTCATCGTGCTTATTGGTACATTACGACCCAGAAAAAGAGTTGGTATTAACATGTGATGCCTCTCCTTATGGTGTAGGGGCTGTGTTATCACATAAAATGGAAAATGGATCTGAAAGACGCATTAGCTACATCTCGAGAACCCTCTCCACAGCTGAGAAGGGTTATTCCCAGCTAGAAAAGGAAGGTTTTTTGGTGCTATTCGGGGTGAAGAAATTCCACCAGTACCTACATGGACGACATTTCACCATTGTGTCAGACCATAAACCATTAATGGGCATATTCAGTGAGGATAAGGCCATTCTGACAATAGCATCAGCAAGAATACAACGTTGGGCTCTGGTATTATCTGTGTATGAGTATACTTTTATGTGCCGTCCTGGCTTGCACATTGCAAATGTGGACTCACTCAGTCATTTCCCGTTACCAGATAGCATTGTACATGCTCCTGCTCCACAAGAATTTGTGCTATTGCTGAAATTCTTGGATTCTTCGCCTGAGTGTGCAAAACAAATTAGAAATTAGACGAACAGAGATCCAATATTGTTTAAAGTCAGAGACTTTGTTTTGTAAGGCTGGTTAAATTTGCCTGCAGCTGAAGATTTCAAACCATTCCATGCCAGAAACACAGAGTTAAGCTGTTGATGGAATTTTGTTGTGGGGATCAAGAGTTGTCATCCCATCACATGGTAGAGAACCACCCTTGACAGAGCTTCACAGTGCCTATCCAGGCATATCAAAGATGAAAATGCTTGTGTGAAACAAGTCTGGTGGCCAGACATTGACAGTGACATTGAATCCCGACTTTCCCGCTTTCTTCTCAGTTATCGTACAACACCACTTTTGACTACGGGTTCAACACCACCTGAATTATTGATGAAACACTGCCTTCTGGCTGCAATGTGAGTCAGAAGCCTACACTGTGTGGGAAACAATGAGTCATTGTGATTTTCCCCAGAGTTGGGGCGGGGGGGGAGGGAACCAAGTAATGGCAAGAGGGCAGGCTCGCTGTCCAATTAAGTACGGTAGGCAGGCACTTGAAGCTGGAGGGCCAAGCAGAGGCTCTCCATCTTGAAAGCAGCAGTGGGCTGAAATGGGAGATAAGTAAGGAAGAGGGCATTTCAAAATTAAAGTCCACTCTCTCCAACTGTTTAAAATTTAAACTAAAACATGGCTTTTGGTGCCAGGCCACCACTGTGGGGGAGGGGTGGGAAGAAGCTCCTCTAAAGGACAGCCTGCGGCTGCTGCTGCACCCAAACAGGCCTTGAGGACCTCTAGGCCTGCCTGGAATGCTGTCTCGCCATCACGCTATTAAAAATCAAGCCTGTGTGTCAATTCAAATCACGTGCTACAGACGGATGCGGGCCCAGGGTACTTTGTCTCCCACCTTCATTATAATCTCCCTGGCAGGTTTCCCATTTTTCACTGAGCTGGCCGAAACCACCTCCCCTCTACTTCCAAAGTACAATTTCTGGCAGTTCAGGCAGAGGTCTGTTTAAAGCAGCAATGCCACTTCTTGCAGTAAGGTTGCTTTCCCTCCTAAAACATTTTGCAGTGAGAGTGGTGCAGAGAGAAACAGACTCACCATTTGTAGCAGGCAGGCCCTCATGTTCTCTGAGACCACCCTGAAGGTCCTACTGGAAGAGGTCAGGGCAAGGAAAGAAATTTGCTTCCCAGTCACCTTTTCTTTGCTCCTCTCACGGCACCCAGTAGCAGCATTCTCCTTTCATTTGCCAACCTTTGCACAATAACCAACTTCTCTCATGGATCTGTCCTCACTTCACACTCCATGCAATTACTTTCAATTTATCATCTTTCTGTCCAGATTGCATCCAGTTTCTTTTTCCTCTCAGCATCTGCACAAACAGCAGAAGCCCCACACATCTGCAGTCTCCTTTGTGCAAGACATTCATTAATTCCCCCACTGTCTGCAGGACAAAATGGTGCACAGCAGGGAGAGGTGTAAGACCAGGGCAGTTAGGCCACTCTGTCTAAGCTAGACTAAGCAGGCAGCTCCATGAACACAACAGTGGGATCCCACCATGATGGAGCCTCTGCTGACAGCTCCAGCAGCTGTCTGAACACTGTCAGGTTACACTGCTTGGGGAGCTGCCAGCTTTCATTTGCAATCCAATACAGAAACGGGCTCTGAATTGGCATAGGCCCTGAATTTGCACACTGAACAGGTCTAACCCTGGTTTCTGGCATGTGCCTTGGACAACTCCAGGGCAGTCTAACCAATTTGGCATGCAGCGCTCTCTCAGCACAGAATAAGCGCAGCATACCTTCAATGAAAACTGGATCCTGCATGATCCAATTTCTAGGCTGTCAGCCTCAGAGGCTTTATGCGTGAATGAATGAAAATGGGCTGAGTGGCCATTTATAGGAACAACAAATAACACTATCTTCCTTCTTAGTGCCCCAGTATTATATATGGGAGGAACAGACACAGTTCACATTTTAACAGAACAACTTGAAGATTGATGGTTGAGCTCTTTAATTTCAGGAACAAGAGTCCTTTATTAGAAGGAAAAATTTTCAAGTAATGTACAGATGAAATAAACTGTAGTTAGACTAGTGATGGGTGCAAAAATTGATGTAGCATCGATGCTTAAAATACAAGATCAATCTTGATATGCTGAATCATAAAAATATTAATTATAGAAATAGTAGACATGAAGAATGCATATCTGTGCAGGACTCAATGGTACATTGACTGAGTCCTCTACGTGTTTGTTTTCTATTCAGTATTCTCTGTAATCATGGGTTGAAATATTCAAACAACTGTTATGTTTTCAGTTATCACTATTTTCTATTATAAATTCAACTCAGCTAAATATTGTGAAAAGGATGACAGTGCTATGTGAATAATGACCCATATTTTCTGTCAAAATAACAGTGAGGCTAATGGTGCTCACCATTATGTATGCGTAAATGGTACAGCAACTTCAAGCCTGCGCCTGAGCTGAGAGCACAGCATCCAGTCCAGTGGCCGAAGCTGCCACCAATCGGTCAAATGCAGTGAAGCAGAGGTAGGTACGTCTCATGCTTACAGGGAGCAGAGAAGAAGAAGAAAAGAGTGGCGGAGGCGCCTGGCTCAGCAAAGGGAGGAGCACCTCCCTCAAGATGAACGGGTGGCAGGGCCTGCTGCGCAATCAGCTGAAGATCCACAAAGAGCCATTGTTCGTAAGCACCTCGCTAGACCCAGGGTCTATAGATGGCGTTTGTCATTCCTGCGGATGACTAAGAACTGGTGTCACCAAAGACTGTGCATGTCTAGGGAGCTGATTGGTCACATATGCCACCTGCTGCAGGATTTGGCACCAAGGGGACATGGAGGACATCCATGCCAGTGGCTCCTTCCGGGCTCCACAGGTGATCTGTGCAGGATCTCGCAAGCCTCCACGCACAAGTGTATCCAGGAGGTCATGGACGCCATCTTCGCGAATGCACAGAACTTTGCGCATTTTGTCTGGTATCAGGAAAGCCAGGAAGCAAATGCACTGGGATTTGCACAGATCTCAGGTTTTCCACAGGTGCAGGGTGCCATCGACTGCACTCACGTGGCGCTTATACCTCCATGGCAACGAGCAGCCAACTACGCCAAACGCAAGACAAAGCACCTGCTGAATGGTCACTAAGTCTGCGACGCCCACAAAAACTTCCAATGGGTCCGCACACAGTTCCCAGGGAACGTCTACGACTCCTACATCCTTAACAGGTCTCAGATCCCTGACATCTTCCAGGGTCCACAGAGGATGCAGGGTTGGCTCCTCAGGGGCAAGGTCTACCCACAGAGGATGCGGCAGATGATGCCCGTGCGGCAGCCTCAGACTGCAGCAGAGCGATGGTATAACAAGGCTCATGCAGTGACCTGGACTTTGGCGCAGCAAATGATATGAATCTTGAAACTGAGGTCCTGGTGCCTCAAAAGGGCCGGTGGAGCACTGCAATACAGTCCCGAGAGGGTGTCGCACACCATCGTAACTTGCTGCGTGCTACACAACCTGGCGCTACAACAGAGGGAGGATCTGGCTGAGGAGGAGATGGAAGAGCTGAATGTCTCCTCCAATGAGAGGATGTCAAAGTGAATGATAGTGATGAGGTCCTTGAAGGTGAGGATGCGAGCAATGAGGCTATCGCACTGGCCAGATGAGGCAGGTGCCCTTGGGAGGCCCTCATAGCTGCAAGATTCATGGAGGATGCTGACGAGATGTAGTGAGGACAGTTCTGACATCCTCACCTTACATCTGTGAACATTTGACTCCTGTGTGGCTGATGGTGACACTCCTCAGTGCTCAGGCTCATGTCATGGAGACAGAGCAAAGGCCCTAATAGTCGCAAGATTCCAGGAGGATGATGACAACATGCAGTGAGGGCATTCCATAGATCTTCACATTGCCTCTGTGAATGACTGGGCAGAATTGTCCAGAATTTGCGTTAAGTGCAGTAGCGAGCAGGAAAAAGAATGTTTTACCCGCTGGTGCAATGGCAAATTTTCATCCAAAGCAGATAGAGGACGAATGATCTCATCCGTGCAGTCAGAGTATGGCAACCATCTCATCACTCTAAACTCACACATTCAAGCCCATCACATATTCACTGGCATCTCACTCACTGCCAGCTCAAGGGACATCACCACTCACCCTCTCTCACACATACCCTCACATCTCCATCTGGCCTCATCTCCTCTGGAGACTGCCTCCTCAGCCCTCACCATCTTGAGGCCACTTGCACAGATCAACTTGTGCCCCCACACACACCCTGGGATACCCCCCTTGCCCAGTACAGCCCTCACCCTGCAGCCTCTTCCCTTGCCTGAGGCCTCTTCTCCCCCTTCCCCAAGCAAGCCCTAACCCTGCAGTCATTAAAAACTTACCCCCACCTTATGGCTGATCTGGTAGGTAGAGATCTGCCTGTGAGCCCCCCTAAAAGTGATGTGGTGCTGCCTGTGAAGCCTGGCGCTGATGACTGTGAGTGCTGCCCGAAGCAAGGTAGGCAAACAAACCTTGAAGTCCCAATCGAAGTGCAGCTCACCAGGTGCATGTTGCTTATGTACAATTGTGAAACACGTCAGCGTGCAATCCCACACCTGGATGATCCAGCATGGGGGGCTTATAATGATATGGAGATGTATTACAATGAAATTCCTGACGTCCGATGGTGACACAGCCTGCCATTGACGGGCAGAACGGACGATTGCAAACTGGTTTCACAACATTGTGAAACTGGTTTGTGGCCTTTTCACCACATTGTCCGCTCACGATGCCAATCACACCCGCCGCCAACGGGCACAGAAAATTCTGCCCCCTGACTCCTGTCTGGCCGAGGGCAGCTCACTTGCACTCTGTGATCAGGGTCATATAGTGGAGACGCAGCCGTGAAATTTTAAATGTATCTGATCCTTTGTCAGCCTTCAGCACCTGACCCCTTCAGGAGCACAACGTCACCGGTCAGAGATGCTGAAGAGATGGGGGGCCAGCCCTGAGGTGCAGATAGAATGACAGAACCCTGTGATGCCTGCCCACGACATTCTGGCAGCAATGTCAAGCACCGTCGAGGTGCAGGCACCAGTAATGTGTCCAGTGAGTGTGAAGCCAGACCATCACTGTGCTCTGAAGGTTACACACTGCGCAGGGGAGAGGCCCTGGACTGAGACACCTGCCTTTATCTTGCACAGAAAGGTTTCACAACTGAGTGACATGAACACTGCTCATCATAACAAAGAGCCATAAGCAGGGAGGCATTCTTGGGAGTTTATTTAGAATAGTGAACATTATGTACAAGTGATTAACGCCCATGCCCAGTCTGTGCAACTGCTGTGGCTCAGTTCATAGCACCCTCGCCTTTGAATCAGAAGGTTGTGGGTTCATGTCCCACTCCCGGAAACCAAGAACTGTGAATGTACTCGAAAGAGTTACAATCTGTGACTGTTGATAACTTGAAAGAGTTACATCTTCTTAACCTTCATAACCCTGCCGTTATGTCTTGCCCCCCACCCCCGACATCGACATCAGCAGCCTGCTGACTGCCACAACCTGTCTATGATGACTTCGGCGTGTGTCCTCTAGAGGGCCGAGACCTGGCAGGCACTGGCCTGCTTTTGGTGCCCTGCTGCTGGCCAGCTGCACCCTCCTCAGCCTGTGGAGCCAGAGCTGCAGAGGTCACAGGAAGAGGGGATTTGGATCAGCCAGACATTCCCGGAGTCACCTGGGTGGATGGCTCTGGGGTGTCGAGCTGCTGGTCCTCCTCCCTGTGGGTGCCTGATGGGCTCTGACTGGCTCCTGAGATTCAGCTGCCTTGCACCCCTCTCACGTTGACACTGTTGGAGGTGGCGCCAGTGATGGAATTGAGCCTGTGCAGCAGTACAGGACCAAAGATGAATACACAAGATAAGATCACATGGAGTTAGGGGTAATATATTAGCTTGGATAGAGGATTGGCTAACCAACAGAAAGCAGAGAGTCGGGTTAAATGGGCCTTTTTCTGGATGGCAAGCTGTAACTTGTGGGGTGCCACAGGGTTCGGTCCTTCGGCTCCAACTATTTACAATCTATATTAATGACTTGGATTCAGGGATAGAAGGTGCTATAGCTAAATTTGCAGATGATGCCATAATAGGTGAGAAAGTAAGTTGAAATGAAGAAATAAGAAACTTACAAATGGATATGGACAGGTTAGGTGAATGGGCCAAAATTTGGTAGATGGAGTTTAACGTGGATAAGTGTGAGGTTATCCATTTTGGTTTGAAGAATAAAAAGGTGACTTATTATTTAAATGGAGAGAAACTTCAGAATGCTTCAGTACAGAGGGATCTGGGTGTCCTCATGCATGAATCGCTGAAAGCTGGTATGCAGGTACAGCAGGTAATATGGAAGGCAAATGGAATTTTGGCATTTATTGCTAAAGAAATAGAGTATAAAAATAGGGAAATGTTGTTGAAACTGTACAAGGCATTGGTGAGACCGCACCTGGAGTACTGTACACAGTTTTGGTCCCCTTACTTGAGGAAGGATGTAGTTGCACTGGAGGCGGTTCAGAGGAGGTTCACTAGATTGATTCCAGAGATGTGAGGCTTGTCTTATGAGGAGAGATTGAACAGTTTAGGCCTATACTCGCTAGAGTTTAGAAGGATGAGAGGAGATCTAATTGAGGTATATAAGATGCTAAGGGGGATAGACAAAGTAGACGGGGAGCGGATGTTTCCCCTTCTGCGGCATTTTAGAACGAGAGGCCATAACTTTAGGCTAAGGGGTGGTAGATTTAAATCAGAGATGAGGAGGAATTACTTTTCTCAAAGGGTCGTGAATCTGTGGAATTCACTACCTCAGAGTGCAGTGGATGCTGGGATGCTGAATAAATTTAAGGAGGAGATAGACAGATTTTTAATTAGTAATTAAAAATTGAAAGGTTATGGGGAGAGGGAAATTGGAGTTGATGCCAAAATGAGATCAGCCGTGATCGTAATGAATGGCGGGTCAGGCTCGAGGGGCTGAATTGCCTACTCCTGCTCCTAGTTCTTATGTTATGTTCTGGACCAAGGTCTCCATGGCGGCCACTATCCTGCCAGTGTTGACCTCGGTGCTTCGGCATGCCAGCACTATCACCTCCATTTGAAGGCTGACAACTCCTCCATCATCGCTTGCAATCTCAGGAGTACACCAGGCATCCCTCCCAACTAATTGAGGACTGAGTCCAGAGGCTCATTTTCTTAATCAGACTCAACAGGTTCCTTGCCTCCAGCAGTCCTCTGAGTGCTGGTGATCAAGGATGCCCCTGCCTCTGCCTGCTGTGGAACAGATTGTGTGATGTGCTCACCAGATTATGATCCTGAGGCTACTTTACATCTAGGTCCCACTGAGGTGTGAGTCGATACACTGGTGGAGGGTGTGGGTGAGCGATGTGACGGGTTTTCAACTGTGCTGCTCTCAGGGTCCTCATTCGAGGTGCTACCAGCACTAGGGTTGGGGTCAAGGTTGCCTGAGGGCAACGTGTCAGGTGTGTCTAGGAGAGAAAGTAGTGATTATATGTGCTTGGCAGCCATGTTGAATACAGAATAGTGGACTCAGAGTAGCATCGAGGGAGGGACGGATGCTGTGGTGCAGAATCCTCACGTGGGTGTTCGCCGCCGACCTCACCGTTGCCGCAGGAACAATTGACGTCCTCTCCGGCCAGTCCCGACATGCAACTCTCGAACAGAGTGAGGACCTCAATGTACATCATTCCACCCCCGGACTGGGAGCTCTCTCTTTAATTGTGTGCGATCTTGTCCTTCATAAAGACTGATGGAGAAAGTGTGAGCAAGGTACATGCCAGGCCAAATGAGAAGGATACCAGGCGTGTGTGAGCATTGAGTGGAGCCATGGACGGGATGAGGCGACAATCTCCAGAGGAGGTGAGGCCAGCTGGAGATGTGAGGGTATGGGTGAGAGAGCGTGGGCGATGTCCCTTGAGCTGGTAGTGAGTGAGATGCCAGTGAATGTGTGATGGGCTTGTGAGTGGGTAAGTTGAGATTGATGAGATGGTTGGCTTACCCTGGCAACATGTATGAGATCATTCATCCATTTTCTGCACTGGATGGCTGACCTCTTATGTGCAGCATTGGCACTCACCGCCTCTGCTACCGCCTCACAAGCCAGAGTGGTGAGGGTGATGGGCGTCCTGCGGCCAGAGCTGGGGTACAGGACTTCACGGGGGGCGTCCATAGCGTCCAGAAGGCATCCCAGAGATGCATTGCTGAATCAAAGGGCTGCACCTTTCTTGGCTTTCAGGCCATGTCTTCACTGGAGCAGTCCCGAGCTGCAAGCATTGAGAAGTATGCACGCCGCTGCAGTTTAAATATGGTGCCCGGCGTGAGGAAGCAGCAAGGTAATGGCGTGGTGGGCCGATCGGAGGCTGATCACCAGTGACCCAACGTGTTTCCCATTACTGCGTGATTTATGAGGTGGGAAGGGGATGATACAGTGCAAAAACCCGCCAGTGCGGCCGACAGGTAAAACGTCTTTTTTCACGCTCGCCACTGCACTTAGTGCAAATCTGGGACGATTTTACCCAAAAGCTTTTTTATGGCTAAAACATGCAGATGCTGTTAGATGTTCTATTGCATAAAAATTTCACCTAACAAATATGCTCAATTAGCAATTTGCAATTTAACATATGACAGTGCAGAAAATAATGGTCTTTTTTAACTTACACTAGCAGAAACTATTCAGGCCACAGTCCAAGACAAGGTCATGATTTTACTTTTCTCCAGTTTCTCACCTGGTTAGTGCTGCTTCACTTCACCCTCCATGGCTGGGATTTCCTGTGCCTGCCGGCGTCGGATGTGTTTGGTGGCATGAGTGGACAATATAGTGCAGTTCGCGATCATTCGCTCAGCCAGTCGATGGTGGGCCACGTATCCCGCCATCGGACATCGGGAACCTCGTTGTAATATATCAGCATATTAGACCAACCCGCCAGATTCACACCCCCTCCCCCACCTCCCCCACCAACCCCGGCTGGATCGTCTGTCCACGTCGGCGGGAAAACATGTCAATGTGTTTCACAGCAACACATAAGCAGCTTCACTTCTCTCAGGGCTTCAAGGTTTGTTTGTCTACTTTCCTTCGATCAGCACTCACAGTCATCAACGCCAGGCTTCATAGACAGCACCACATCACTTTTAGTGGGGTTCACGGGTAGGTCTCTACTTACCAGATCAGCCATATGTGGGTGGCTTTTCAATGGCTGCAGGGCTAGGGCTTCCTTGGGGAAGGGGGAAAAGTGGCCTCAGGCAAGGGAAGGGGCTGCACGATGAGGGGAAGGAGGGTAACCCTAGGTGTGTGGGGGGGTACATGTTGACCTGACCTGTGCAAGTGGCCTCAAGATGGTGGGAGCTGAGGAGGCAGTCTCCAGAGGAGATGAGGCCAGATGGACATGTGAGGGTGTGTTTGTGAGAATGGGTGGTGATGTCCCTTGAGCTGGCAGTGAGTGTGTGAGTTTAGAATGATGAGATGGTTGCCATACCCTGGCTGCATGGATGAAATCATTCATCCTCTATCTGCATTGGATGAACAGCCTCTTCTGTGCAGCATTGGCACTGGTCACCACTGCCACCGCATCCCAAGCCGGGTTGGTGATGCCGCTGCCCATTCTGTGGCCAGAGCAGGGGCACAGGGCATCGCAGAATGTCTCCACGGCATCCAAAAGGCATTCCAATGATGTGTCACTAAACCTGGGGCTGTCGTCTTTTTGCCTTTCATGGACATCTTCCCTGCGGCAGTCCTGGGCTGGAAGCACTGAGATGTGTGCACGCGGCTGGATTTTAAATATGGCGCCCGGCATGATGAAGTGGCGAAGTGATGGCTTGGCGGGCGAATGAGAGCCTGTCCGCCATCAAAACAGCGAGTTTCCCAGGAATGCATAACTAATGTGGTGGGTTTAGGCTATACAGTGTGAAAACCCGCCATTGCGACCGGCGATTAAAATGTCGTTTTACCCGCCCGCTACCGCACTTAGTGCAAATCTGGGACGATTCCACTCATATATATTTTCACCTTGGAGCTCTTCAATTTTTATCCAGTAATTGGTCCAATCTCAATAAGGAGTAGATTTTGACCTTGTGCAATGTGTAAAATGCGTGACAGTGAATCGGCAGCCTATTTTACATCTCTCCTGATTCTCATTACGGTTTTATTTCCACCCTGACCCACTAATACCACACTGTGTGGTCTCTTTTGATGGAGGGGTGCCTCAGATGCATCCCTAATATGCCAAAGTCCACTTTTTGTAGCTCTGGATCTGGTAATTTCATACACTCACTTGTGTCAGGATGTGCCCAACCGCATGTTTGCAGCCCACCTTATGTGAGCTGTACAGTGATGACAATAGTTGTTTTAAATTCTGCTGCACGTGTAGTATATCTCTGCATGCATACATGCGTCCAGCCACCTGGAAAGCTCACAGCCAAGTGAAGATATACTTACCTCAAAGTAAATCTAAGGTGTTCTGTGCATGTGAATGCCAAGTAATATCTCATGTTACTAATGGTTTCAGAGCTGACTTCCAAACCAAGCCATGCTCAGTTGATAAGCAAACAGCTCTATAGGCATTTGAATTTAAAAAAAGGACCATGTTTTTTTTTATTTTAAAAACCTTGTAAACGTCAAAATTATACTGAACACGGTTGAGTAATTTTGTTCCATGAATTAATTATTTTAATTAATTTTCCAAATTTACACACTACAGATTGAGGGAGGTAACATAATTATCATTGCTTACCATTGTTAAGTGCCTTAATTTGAGCATACCAAATATTAAATAGTGTTTTAATTGAACACTGCTCTTCCCTTTCCCTATCCATCTCATTCCAATGGAATATTGCACGTGATACCAGTTTGATTGTAAAATGGCAGTAATTCTATCATTTCCTTTTTATTTATGACATAGCATGTCCTTAAGATAAATATTTTACAGCCTGGGTAAATGTGAATCTTACATATTACATATTTTTATCTTTTTGTGTGCAGGGCAGTGCTACCTGGTGCAGCTTGACAGAGAAAGATTGGGGTTTTAAGGACAGATATATTAATTTTTTATTCACTCATTCATTTACAATATGTGGACATTGCTGGCTAGCATTTATTGTCCATCCCTAATTGCCCTTGAGAAGGTGATGGTGAGCTGCCTTCTTGAACCGCTGTAGTCCATGTGGTGTAGGTATACCCACAGTGCTGTTAAGGAGGGAGTTCCAGGATTTTGACCCAGCAACAGTGAATATATTTCTAAGTCAAGATGGTTAATGGCTTGGAGAGGAACTTCCAGGTGGTGGTGTTCCCATGCATCTGCTGCCCTTGTCCTTCTAGATGGTAGTGGACGTGGGTTTGGAAGGTGCTGTCTAAGGTGGCTTGGTGAGTTCCTGCAGTGCACCTTATAGATGGTACACACTGCTGCCACTGTTTGTCGGTGGTGGAGGGAGTGGATGTTTGTGGATGGAGTGCCAATCACGTGGGCTGCTTTGTCCGGAATAGTGTCAAGCTTCTTGAGTGCTGTTGGAGCTGCATTCAAGAAGCTAAGTGGAGAGTATTCCATCACACTCCTGACTTGTGCATTGTGGATGGAGGACAGTCTTTGGGAAGTCAGGAGGTGAGTTACTCGCCATAGGATTCCTAGGCTCTGACCTGTTCTTGTAGCCACAGTATTTATATAGCTAGTCCAGTTCAGTTTCTGGTCAATTGTAACCCCCAGGATGTTGATAAAGTGGGATTCAGTGATGGTAATGACAGTGAATATCAAATGCAATAGTTAGATTTTCTCTTGTTGGAGATGGTCATTGCCTGTCACTTGAGGGGCACAAATGTTACTTTTCACTTGTCAGTTCAAGCCTGGATATTGTCCAAGTCTTGCTGCATTTGTACATGGACTGCTTCAGTATCTGAGGAGTTGCAAATGGTGCTGAACATTGTGCAATCATCAGTGAACATCCCTACTTCTGACCTTATGATGGAAGGAAGGTCATTGATGAAGCAGCTGATGATGGTTGGGCCTAGGATACTACCCTGAGGAACTCCTGCAATGATGTCCCAGAACTGAAATGATTGACGTCCAACAACCACAACCAACTTGCCTTGTGCTAAAGCTCACTCCAACCAGTGGAAGTTTTCCCACTGATTCCCATTTACTCCAGTTTTGATAAGGCTCCTTGATGCCACACTCAGTCAAATGCTGCCTTGATGTTAAGGGTAGTCAATCGCACCTCACCTCGGGAATTCAGCTCTTTTGTCCATGTTTGATCCAAGGCTGTATTGAGGTCAGGAGACAAGTGACCCTAGCAGAACACAAACTGAGCGTCAGTGAGCAGGCTAAGCAAGTGCCACTTGATAGCACTGTTGACGCCTTCCATTACTTTGCTGATGATCAAGAGTAGACTGATGGAGCAGTAATTGGCCGGGTTGGACTTGCCCTGTTTTTTGCGTACAGGGCATTCTCTTCCTTAATAATCAGGAAGACTGGAACATTCAAGTTCTTGGTATCACAAAGCTAAAGGTATGTCATCTTTCTAAAGAGCTGATGTTATGTTTATCAGCTAGACTCAATTTGAAAACCCATATTTGATAAACAACAGATTCCAATATTCCTTACTTGTGGTAGGTTAATAATGAATGACAAGGAGCCAATTGTTGTAACTTGCAAGTGTTACATAAGGTCTATTGGTAATCAAACTGATCGAAGCAAGCAATATGATTTCCCAAGAGAGTGGGCATTGGTTGATGACAAAAACCAACAATTTTAAAGTGAGTGTAGCTAATCCTAGGCCAGGATATTTGGGTCGGCAAGTGGGGGTCAGGGCCTTCTCGCCGACGCGTAAAATGACGCGGGATGATGTCGGGCAGAACTCCTGACGTCACCCCGCCTCATTTCAATTTTCAGGTCAGCAGGGGCTCAGCCGAATCAGCTGTGCGCCCGCCGACCTGTCAATGGCCTGTTGAGGCCATTTAAAAAGTAATTAAAGTAATTAATGGACCTGGCCGTCCAAACTTAAGGTTGGCGGGCAGGCAGGGAGCCCTGGCAGGCTTCATAAAAAGCAGGAAACCTCATCCATGGGTTGGATGAGGCTTCATGAGGGTTTTTAAAAATGTAATAAATGTTTGATTAAAAGTGATTGACATGTCTCAACTCACGTGACAGTGTCACATGAGGGAACATGTCAGGGAAATTTTATTTTTGCCCCTTCACCATTTTTGAATTTGGCGCCGATCTCCCTGAGGCAGCACTTAGCCTCAGGGAAATGAGTGCGCTCTTTTGCGCACATGCGTGAAATAGCACACTCCCGGCTGAGGGATTCCCCTCATAGCGCTTCCTGGCTGATGTCAAGCTGGGCGGGCCTTAATTGACCTGCCCACGTAAAATGGCAGCGCATCTCCAATCGGGGGCGCCGATCGGAGGCGCGCCCGCTCCTGTGCTTCCCCGCCGACAGGGTGAGAATTCTTCCCCTAGGCAAGGCCCCTTCTTGATCCTATGCACTTCTGCATTATAAAAACAAAGTTGACAACTGCCATTTTTATAATGCTGACAGCCCTCCAAGATGCTCTAAAAACCTGACTTGCATTTTTAAAAAATCTTTTCCATTCTCTTTACATGTCCCTCAGCACCACACTAGGAGGTGTTCACACTCCCTCTGAATCACTTTCTGGCTTAGTTGTGCCTTCCTGTGAGTCAGAATTTAATTACTGATCAAGCTAGATTGACAGGTAGCAAAGGACCAGTTGTTCAGTCAAGCTTGTCGAACACTACAATGGCTGGAATATCATGAATAAACACTTTTTTCCCTATGCCTTCCATCCACCTCCTTTCCCTCCACTCGCATATCAATTAAACCCCTTGTGTGGTGGGCTCAAGACAGAATCAGTAACTTTACAAAAGCTTTTGGCTTAATTTGCTCTGACCATTGCTTGCTCCATGGCTGTAGCTTTGGCAGAAATCCTGAAGTTATGGCAGGAGAGCAGGAGGCACCTCCAGGAAATTCGTTGTCCTTTCAATGGTACTCATAATGGTACTCAGTCTTGGGGAGGAGATATTTGCAGCAAAATCCCTTTCACTGGCGGCCATCAGGAAATCTGCTGCTTCACATATCTCTGCATTGCAATTAGCAATCTGAAAGAGGCAAAAGAATAAACCGAGCTAATAAGGGGCTTGTTTTAATGCTGGCCTCAAGCAAATGGGTTTATGGCCTGCAACATAAAAACTGGTGATTTCCTCTGTCACACATTCACTCGAGAGCAATGCTGAACATAAGGATTGATTTTGCAATGTTTTACACCAGGTCTCCACTCACCAAGAAGTGAAAGTGGAGTGCAGAGTTCGCTAGGCCATCTCACGCAATTCACTTCACTCCAAACTTTGTGGTCCAGAAATGTTCTCTCTTTTGAGATGTGTCACAAAGGGTATACAAGAGCCCAATTAAACCTTATTCCTTAGGAATGCTGACATGAACAATTTCCAGCATTGTTTGCCTACATAAAGCACATGCATTTCCTATTTGTTGGTCTGGCCTTTGAGAGCCAGCTACAAATGAATGTTGGGCATTTAACAGCTTTTTTTTTGGAGGAGGTGGCTTAACAAGTGGCTTTCTCTCCATTTATTTTGTTGTATTAGATCCTTCTGTTTAAGACTCAATTTTTCATTGGAGTACTTTATTTCTCGGTTCCTTTCAAACAGCAATCTTACTATCAGCTGTTATTTCCCTCGCAGCAATAAAATTGTTCATCACATAATTTTCTTTTAAGATTCTGATGGGACTGGCAAATTTGAATGAGATAGAGAAATTCAAAAGGGAGCAAATTACACTGAAACATTTTGAACATTCCTACTCTTAGCTGAGGAACTGCCTCTATAAACCTAAACATAACCTATTGTGGAGGATAAAATACCAACATGGACAGCTTGGGCTGAATGGTCTGTTTCTGTTGTTATTCTATGTTGTAATATCCTTGTAATTTTATGTAAACCAGACACCACTGCCTAGACTTCAGCAGAGAAGTAAACACTGGGTTATTATTTGCGGACGATACGAAACTTGGAAACATTATAAACTGTGAGGAAGATAGTGTAAAACTTCAAAAGGACAAAGACAAGTTGGTGCAATGGGCAGACAAGTGGCAGATGAAGTTCAGTAGAGAAAAGTGAAGTGCTTCATTTTGGTAGAAAGAACGTGGAGAGACAAGATAAAATAAAGGGTACAACTCTAAAGGAGGTGTAGGAACAGAGGGACCTGGGTGTACATGTGCAAAAGGCATTGAAGGTGGCAAGACAATGTTGAGAGAGCCATTAATAAAGCATACAGTGAGTTAGGCTTTATTAATAGGGCAGAATGTACAAGAGCAAGGAGGTTATGTTGAAGTTGTATAAGACACTAGTTAGACCTCAGCTGGAGTATTGTATCCAGTTCTGGGCACCACACTTTAGGAAAGAGGTGAAGGCATTGGAGAGAGAGCAAAAAATATTCACGAAAATGATCCCAGGAATAAGGAACTTCAGTTATGAAGATAGATTGTAGAAGTTGAGGCTGTTTTCCTTAGAGAAGAGAAGACTGAGAAGAGATTTGATAGAGATATTCAAAATCATGAGGGGCCTGGACAGAGTAGACAGGGGAAAACTAGCTGTTCCCACTGGTAAAAGGATCAAGAATGAGAGGGCACAGATTTAAAGTAATTTGTAAAATAAACAA
Source organism: Cetorhinus maximus (assembly GCF_964194155.1). Classification (NCBI taxonomy): domain Eukaryota; kingdom Metazoa; phylum Chordata; class Chondrichthyes; order Lamniformes; family Cetorhinidae; genus Cetorhinus; species Cetorhinus maximus. Next base: position 108,720,566 of record NC_135883.1, read on the forward strand.
AGGCAACATGGTTAAAGTCTGGAATGTACTGCCTGAGAGGGTGGTGGAAGCAATTTCAATTGAAGCATTCAAAAGGAAATTAAACTGTTATTTGAAAAGGAAGAATGTACAGGGTTATGGAGAGAAGATGGGGAAATGGCATTAATGAATTGTTTATTTGGAGAGCAGGTTGCAAACATGATGGGCCAAATAGCCTCCTTCTGCGATGTGATATTTCTGTGATTCCATGTCCTTCTCAGTCTGAAGACGTCTTTCTTAGAGGAATGGTTCAGTCTCTGTCTGTGAAAGTGAATGCAACATTGAACTTATATGTCACCAGATCTTTCTAAACCATTACAGTGAACATTTTTTGAATGTATTCGTTAGCTGCGTACATTTTTCCAATGAAAACAAAACAAGAGCACTTTGAGTATCTTGTAGGATTCCTAAAAATATAGGGCATCAAAAATATTATATATATGGCCATCTAGGCCAATGCCATGGTGTTGCTACAATAAAAGAAAATGTTTTATTTTATTAATATCACTGACTCCAAATACCAAAACATACAAATACGTATTTCATACCTGAGCAGCATAGCGGTTATGTTACTGGACTAATAGTTCAGAGGAAAAACACAAATAAAAATACCTGGAAAAACTCAGCAGGTCTGACAGCATCTGCAGAGAGTAAGTACAGTTAACGTTTCGAGTCCGTATGACACTTCAACATAATTCAGAGGTTTGGACTAATGACTTTTAGGATCACATTACACTTAAAAATGTGTTATCGCTTATTTCCCCAACAGTGAATTGTATGTTGTTGTTGTTGAATTGTGTACGTGGATCTATTTTTTGGCATTCCTGTGTTCCCTCATGTTAATAGTATATGGTATGTGTCCTCTGATACCTATACTAGCATTCCTTCAATGTGACAATCCTGTGGAAGGAATAAATCTACTGATGATTAGGAAGGGTCTCAAGGGGTACATGGAGTCTTGCACTGCCTAGCAATTCTTCATTAGATGCAGCCTTAAATCAGTGAGTCACCTTGTGCTAAATCTTCTACACATTTGTTCACAGAAGTGAGTGCCCTTCAGCCCAAATAATGACTGCCCTCCTTTGTTACAGCTCGTCCAGGAAAGTCCCTTGGTCATTACCATCAGAGTGCGTAGTTCTCCCCAAATTTCTTTCTGCCTCCATGATTCTCCAATGTCAACTGATCATTTTGCTCCTTGTGCTCCAGAAAGCTAAGCAGGGGGATGTTCAAATGAACCAACCACTTTCTCTGTGAGGTCAGTTCACCTCTCCACGAGTATATTCTTTCCACCTCCCTCAGGGGTTCTGGGGAATCTGCACTGAAATTGCAAAATCACACAAAAAACATATTTAAATAAGCTGGAAGTCTCCTGCAAAATTTCTGAATTCTGAAGTGAACCCTAAATAAAAACAGAAGGATTTGACATTCTAACATTTTTAACAACTATTATAAAAAGACAAATATACAATTTGGAGAGTATATAGTTTGAGAGTGAGAAACTTGGGTCAGAAACAACTATGCTAAACTTAAATAAGGGTAATTGCAAAGGAAGTGAGACGAGTTTAAGGAGAAATTGTTCAGTGAGAGAACAAGTTCAGCCAGACGGAGGAGAGTAGTGGTGGATGGGGATTGTTCGGGCCTCTGAGGAAGAAGTGGAGACCATCCTGATGGGGGATGGAGGTGTGGAGGGATTGGACGTCCATGGTGAAGAGGAGGCGGTTGGGGCCAGGGAACTGGAAATTGTTAATGCTTCCAATTTCCAGCCCTCCATCATTTTCACATGGTCCATCACTGACACTCCCTTCCCCTTCCTTGACCTCTCTGTCTCAATTTCTGGTGATAGCCTGTCCATCAATATTCATTAAAAGCCTACCAACTCCCACAGCTACTTCGACTACAGCTCCTCACACCCTGCTTCCTGTAAGGACTCCATCCCATTCTCTCAATTCCTTTGCCTCCGTCGCATCTGTTCTGATGATGCCACTTTCAAAAACAGTTCCTCTGACATGTCTTCCATCTTCCTTAACCAAGGTTTTCCATCCACGTGATTGACAGGGCCCTCAACCGTGTCCGGCCCATCTCCTGCGCATCCACCCTCACACCTTCCTCTCCTTCCCAGAACCATGATAGGGTCCCCCTTGTCCTCACTTATCACCCCACCAGCCTCCGCATTCAAAGGATCATCCTCTGCCATTTCCGCCAACTCCAGCATGATGCCACCACTAAACTCATCTTCCCTTCATTCCCCCTAGTGGCATTCCGTAGGGATCGTTCCCTCTGGGACACCCTGGTCCACTCCTCCATCACCCCCTACACCTCAACCCCTTCCCAAGGCACGTTCCCATGCAACCGCAGAAAGTGTAACACCTGCCCCTTTACTTCCCCCCTCCTCACCGTCCAAGGGCCCAAACACTCCTTTCAAGTGAAGCAGCACTTCACTTGCACTTCCCTCAACTTAGTCTACTGCATTTGATGCTCCCAATGTGGTCTCCTCTAATTTGGAGAGACCAAACGCAGACTGGGTGACCGCTTTGCGGAACACCTTCAGTCTGTCCGCAAGCATGACCCAGACCTCCCTGTCACTTGTCATTTCAGCACTCCACCCTGCTCTCATGCCCACATGTCCGTCCTTGGGGCCTGCTGCAATGTTCCAGTGAAGCTCAACGCAAACTGGAGGAACAGCACCTCATCTTCCCACTAGGCACTCTACAGCCTTCCGGACTTAACATTGAGTTCATTCAGGCCATTAACACTCTCCTCCATCTCCACCCCCTTTCCGATCCCCCTTTTCCAATAGTTTATATATTTTTTAATATATTTTTCTTTTCCCACCTATTTTTAAATTCATTTCGATCTATCGTTTTATCTCCACATTTTAGCCCATTTCGATCTCTTCCCCCCACCCCACCCCCACTAGGGCCATCTGTCATTTGCTTGACCTGCTTTCTACCCTTAATGTCACCATTAGCACATTCCTTAGATAATATCACCACCGTCAACACCCCTTTGTCCTTTTGTCTATGACATCTTTGGCAATCTCTTCTTTGCCTCCACCTTTCACTGGCCCTCTATCCAGCTCTACCTGTCCCACCCCCCTCAACCAGCTGATATTTCACCACATTTCTACATTACCTTAGTTCTGATGAAAAGTCATACGGACTCGAAACGTTAACTGTGTTCCTCTCCGCAGATGCTGTCAGACCTGCTGAGTTTTTCCAGCTATTTTTGTTTTTGTTTCAGTCCACAGAGGGCTATAGACAGGTTAAGTGAGTGGGCAAAAACTTGGCAGATGGAATATAATGTGGGAAAATGTGAGGTTATGCACTTTGGCAGGTTAATAGAGGAGCTGAATATTATTTAAATGGAGAAAGCTGCAGCACAGAGGGATTTTGGGGTCCTTGTGCATGAATCACAAAAAGCTAGCATACAAGTTCAGCAGGTAATAGGGAAGGCAAATGGAATGTTGACCTTTATTTCAAAGGGAAGGAGTATAAAAATAGGGAAACCTTTCTAAAACAATACAAGGCACTAGTTAGACCACACTTAGAGTGCTGTGCACAATTTTGGTCCCCTTATCTAAGGAAAGATTTACTGGCATTAGAGGCAGTCCAGGGAAGGTTCACTAGGTTGATTCCAGGTATGGAGGGATTTTCTTATGAGGAGAGGTTGAGTAGGTTGGGCCTGTATTCATTAGAGTTTAGAAGAATGAGAGGCAACCTTATTGAAACATATTTGATTCTAAGGGGGCTTGACAGGGTAGGTGCTGAGAGGTTGTTTCCCCTTGTGGGAGAGTCTAGGACCAGAGGGCATAATCTCAGAGAAAGGGGGTGCCCATTTGAAACAGAGATGAGGAGGAATTTCTTCTCACAGAGGGTAGTGAATCTGTGGTATTCTTTACCACAGAGGGCTGTAGAGGTTGGGTCATTAAGTATATTCAAGGCTGAGATAGACAGATTTTTAATCAGTAAGGGAATCAAGGATTATGGGGAAAAGACAGGAAAGTGGATTTGAGGATTATCAGATCAGCCATGATCTCACTGAATGGAGGAGCAGATCCAATGGGCTGGATGGCCTACTTCTGCTCTTACATCTTATGGTCTTATCATCTATAATCATAATAGGCTTTAGCAAAACTTTCAACTGTTTCAAACAATTTACACATGAATGATAGTGGTTACTGTCAACTGAAAAATAAAGACAGCTACTTTGCACAAAGCAGAATACCATCAATAGCAGTGAGATGAATGATCAGTTAACGACCATATTGTGCCTTACTTTTAATAGCAGCCTTAACAATCACCTGACATCAGTTAATCTGGTTTGGATCCTTGTCCAGATGATAGCATCTCTGACCGTACAGTACTGAGGGGATGCTGCACTGGAGTGTCAGCCTGGAATATCATCCAAAGTCCTGGAGCAGGGTTTTCCCAAGGGCTTCAGGACCAAATTGGGGTGCTAAACCCTCACTTGCAGAAAGCCAGGAGGCAGCCTCCTAATTGGATGTCTTTGCGCTCGCCTTCCTAATAAGGATGCCGAGCAGCCTCCTAACACTACTGGCCCAGTCAGGGGCAAATAGCTCTAGACTAGATTCTTGGCAGCCCCATTGGGAGAGGTGGGTGCTGCTGAGGCAGGTTGGAGAACACATGTGCATCAAAATGGATGTGCACTCGGAAGCATAAAAATATTAAATACTTTAGTGTGCGAAGGCACCAGGCCCCTGGGATGAGAGGGGAACCGCTCCAGTGACATTATTGGGGTTACAGGGAATGTATTTTCTGCCTGGAGGTCCATCTTTAGGGGATGGGGTCTCCGATGGCTCCCTGGACAGCTGCAGGGGGGGCTGCCTCCATCAAACTGGTGGCCCAGCCATATGCTTGTGGCGGTGGGTGGTACCTCTGCTGTTGGCAATGTGCTGGTGGTGCCACAAATCACATCTATTTAGGATCTTAATTGTTTATTTTGTCTGCCCGCCTCCATTCAGCAGGCAGGCAATTCACTTCTTAGACCACCCATGGGAAACTTCTTCAGTGGCGGAAATACATCAGGGAACTCTGCTGACACCACTCCCTCCTATTTTTCCAGCACTCCCCACCTCCACTCCCGCCACCATGGAGCCAGGGAAGTCCAAATCCTGTAATGGGTCCTGAACACACCACCCTTTACAGGTGACAGCTCGACCAACTGGAACAAGCTAACAATTGGTGACTGAGAAAAAAGGTCGCACAAACATGTTTACCCAGCAAATTAAGAATTGGCTTATCCTGAGCTGTTTATTAATGAATTTTGCGAATGATTGAGTAGGCTTCATCTGGAATAGGAAGCTTCACATTGATTAAAGCATTCAGTAGGTGCCTTGTGCTTTAATCAAACCTCTGTCCCCTTTTCTTGTATAGAAAGCTACTCAATCACACACTGTAGCCTCATTACATATCACCTCAGCACAGCATGATTTCAAAAAAAAATCATTGCTTTATTTTTAAGCTATTGGTATGGGAAGTGCAAGATGTATTTTTAGTCCTTTAAGGTAGGTTTTCACAGTTATAACGTTTCATTCCCTGAAACAAATGTTTGATATGGAAATGTGGCTTTGCAAGCTTGAATCCTCCTACAGAACATATTTTATTTTAATTTTTCACCACCCTTTCCCATGCACTTTTAACTTCTCCAAACCATGCACCATTTCCTGTTTGGGAAAGGTGATTTTCTTCCCTCTGTTTTCTTTTGGTGTTATTTTGTAACTAATTGAAGGGAGATGTACAAGAACAACCTAGAAGGATTCATTCTCCATTTTTCTTTCCATTCGCTTGGGAGAGACAAAAACTGCACAACCCTCTTCCTGGGGATTTAACTGAACTGAGAATTCACCATGTAGGGAATTGTGAGCATCATAGCACATTGTACCATTCAGTGGCAAAGTTCATTGTCACCCACAAATATTATGTCATTATTTTACCTCCTGAAGCAATCCTTTTTATAACATCACTCCTTATTACAGAATATAACCACATATGGTCATTGTGTTGATGATAATAAATGGACACTATAGATAAGGAATAAGAAAAATGCAATTTACATTGACCGCATTTGTGACTATTCATAACTTTCAAAGTAGACTATAAGGTGCTTAAAAATATAATTTAGCATTTTAAAATTAAAAACATTGCTACTGTTTGGGCAGTAAATTGGCAGAGCTGATGGCCTGGCCAGTATAGAATCTTTGATTCCCATTGAAGTCAATGGCAGACCTCAGGCGTTGGCCAACCTGCAGCGCCAGTTTCATGTCCAGTTTGTGAGTTAAAAATTTACCATTTTAACTCCAATGGAACACTCCCATCTGGGAAAAAACTTTCCAGTTAGGATTTATATGTCAAGAGAGAACAGCACAAACATGCTTACCGTGGAAACCTTTAAATTCCGTCCAGGTAAATTGAGGTGCACTATTTATTTTGAGAATGGAATGAAAGGTCCTACCATTGTTTAAAGCTGTGATAATCAGAGAAAACATAGACACACTTCAGTTTATGTTTCTGTTAGCCTCGTGGTTCAATCTACAAATTATTTGCAGAGAGCAGACATGGAACAAATGTGTTTGAAAATCAAAATTATAGCAAGAGCAGATGATGATGTAAGCTAGCATACCATTGGGGCATGGACTAAAAGCAAACCTAGACTGATGGGATGAGATCCCCTCTCTGTCTGTCTGTCTGTCTCTCTTCCTGGTAATGCAGTTGAAAGGGTTAAAACTGTCAGAATATGGGGGAAAGAGCACGGAAGTGGCACTAATTGGATAGCTATTTAAAGAGCTGGCACAGATACAATGGGATGAATGGCCTTCCTCTGCACTGTATGATTCTATGATTTTCTCTCTCTCTCTCTCTCTCTCCCCCTCTCTCTCTCCCTCCCTCTTTCTTCCTGCAAGATGGAAGCATTTTAAATTAACTGGATTTGGGCAATCTCAGCCCACTTGTATGTGGGCATATATCCATGTCAAAAGGTCAGTATTCAGCCAAAATTGTTAATAAGTTGAAGCTCTTGCTGACAGAAGTCACTGTTGTGGGAAATGGAAATGTCACTCTGGTGCCACACCAGGAGGTGTTTTAGTTGGTGGCTATGTTAAGGCACATTATCAGAAAAGAGAGGGAGTTTTTCTTGGAATCAAGCCACGTTATTGATCTGAATTGAGGGTGTGCAACACTGATACTGCATGCAAAACTGTAAATTTGTTTAGCTGTCTCACACTAAGATCCTTTTTGTGCTAACAGAGTCATAGAGTCATCGAGGTCTACAGCACAGAAAAAGGCCCTTCAGCCCATCGAGTCTGTGCTGGTGAAACAAGTACCTAACTATTCTAATCCCATTTTCCAGCACTAGGCCCATAGCCTTTTATGCCATGACATCGCAAGTGCACATCCAAATACTTCTTAAATGTTATGAGGGTTTCTGCTTCTACCACCCTTTCAGGAAGTGAGCTCTAGATTCCCACCACCCTCTGGGTGAAAAAATTCTTCCTCACGTCCCCTCTAAACCTCCTGCCCCTTACCTTAAATCTATACCCCCTGGTTATTGATCCCTCCACCAAGGGAAAAAGTTCCTTCCTGTCTACCCTATCTATGCCCCTCATAATTTTATACACCTCAATAATGTCCCCCCTCAATCTCCTCTGCTCCATAATAATAGGGAAAATAACCCCAGTCTACCCAATCTCTCCTCATAACTAAAACTCTCCAGCCCAGGCAACATCCTGGTAAATCTCCTCTGCACTCTCTCTGGTGCAATCACATGCTTCCAATAATGCGGATTCCAGAACTGCACGCAATACTCTAGCTGTGGTCTAACCGGCGTTTTATACAGTTCCAGCATGACCTCCCTGCTCTTATATTCTATGGCCAGAATTTTTCCGTCGGTGAATGGGGGGGGCGAGGCCCACTCACTGACACGAAAATGACGCGTGATGACACTGGGGGAACCCTGACATCATCCCACCCCATTTAAATATTCAGGAAGGCGGGTTGTCAGCGAAATCTGTCGTCCGCCCGCCATCCTGTCAATGGCCAATTGAAGCCATTGACAGGATAATTAAGACAATTAAAGACGCTGCCCGTCCAACCTTAAGGCTGGTGGGCAGGCCAGGAGCCCCAGCAGGCTTCTGATAATACATGTAACCTCATCCACTGGCAGGATGAGGTTTCATGTCTGTTTTAAAAAACTTTAGTAATGTTTTATTCATATTTATTAACATGTTCCATCTCGTGTGACATTGTCACTTAGTCTCAGGGAGCAGTGTACTCTTTCGCGCATATGCGCACTTTGACAGTTGGGGGATCCCTCCCCCCTGGGATCTCTCCCCCACCACCCCCCCCCCCAACCCCCGCCACACAGGGAGCATAGCGTATAGCGCTTCCCGCCGCGGGGCCCAATTTGGCGGCGGAGTTCGGCTGCCCGCCTGCCGCTGAACCGGTGGGGCCCGCCCACCTATCGAGGGATAAATTCTGCCCTATGCCTCAGCTAATAAAGGCAAATATCCCATATGCCTTCTTAACCACCTTATCTACCTGCTCCGCTATCTTAAGGGACGGGTGGACATGCACACCAAGGTGCCTCTGATCCTTGGTACTTCCCAGGGTCCTACCATTCATCGTGTATTCCTGTGCCTTGCTTGTCCTGCCCAAGTGCATCACCTCACACTTATCCAGATTAAATTCCATTTGCCACTGATCAGCCCATCTGACCAGCCCATCTATATCCTCCTGTAATCTAAGGCTATCCTCCTCACTATTTACCACCCCACCAATTTTCGTGGCATCTGCGTACTTAGTGATCAACCCTCATACATTCAAAAATCATTTATATATATCACAAACAGCAAGGAACCAACACCGATTCCTGTGGAACCCCACTGGACACAGGCATCCAGTCACAAAAACACCCCTCGACCATCACCCTGCTTCCTGCCACTCAGACAATTCTGGATCCAATTTGCCAAATTGCCTTGGATCCCATGGGCTCTTACCTTCATTATCAGTCTTTGTTATCACCTATGCAGGACCTTATCAAATAATAATAATAATAATAATAAGCAAGCAAATCCACCAAGAAAAAAATTAAAATTCCCATGGTGTAAGTTAATAGTAGTAACATTACACCCACACTGTCACTTATTATCCTTAATGTATTTCTGTCTGATTTACTTCAGCAATTGTATTGAAAAAACTAAGAATGTGCTTCTAATTCTTTAACACCATCACTGGTCTGCAGATAAATTCCACTATAATGTAGGAAAATAGTGCAAGGCACTTCACACTGGAGTAATTGGATAAAAATGGATGCTGAGTTATAGGGAGATCTTAAGAAGGGTCATCAAGAACTTGATCAAAGAGTTAGGTTTTAAGGAGACCCTTAATGGAGAAGAGGGAGGCAGAGAGGCGGAAGAGTTCATGGAGAAAATTCCAGAATGAGATGTTGAAGGCATTAAAACCCGCAGATGAGAATTTAGCATTAGATGCATTGGGGACTGGGAATCAACGTGAGTAAGCAAGATATGCATGGATAAAAAGAAAAAACTACTGCGGATGCTAGAAATCCAAAACAATAACAGAATTACCTGGAAAAACTCAACAGGTCTGGCAGCATCGGCGGAGAAGAAAAGAGCTGACGTTTCGGGTCCACACGACCCTTCAACAGAACTGAAGTATAGTTAGGAGAGGGGTGAAATATAAGCTGGTTTAAGGTGGGGGGCGGGGGAGAGAAGTTGAGGGTGGGGTGGTTGTAGGGACAAGCAAGCAGTGATAGGAGCAGATAATCAAAAGATGTCACAGACAAAAGGATCAAAGAGGTGTTGAAGGTGGTGATATTATCTAAGAAAAGTGCTAATTAAGAATGGATGGCAGGACACTCAAGGTACAGCTCTCTCTCCCCTTGTCCAGTCCCTTCCCACCTACATCCGTGATTCCTCTGACACCTTACGTCACATCAACAATTTCCAGTTCCCTGGCCCCAACCGCTTCCTCTTCACCATGGATGTCCAATCCCTCTACACCTCCATCCCCAATCAGGATGGTCTGAGGGCCCTTAGCTTCTTCCTTGAACAGAGGCCCGAACAATCCCCATCCACCACTACTCTCCTCCGTCTGGCTGAACTTGTTCTCACACTGAACAATTTCTCCTTTAACTCCTCTCACTTCCTCCAAATAAAAGATGTGGCTATGGGTACCCGCATGGGCCCCAGCTATGCCTGTCTCTTTATGGGGTATGTGGAACATTCCTTGTTCCACTCCTACTCCGGCCCCCTCCCACAACTCTTTCTCTGGTACATCGATGATTACTTCGGTGCTGCTTCATGCTCTCGTCGGGACCTGGAAAAATTTATTAATTTTGCTTCCAATCTCCACCCCTCCATCATTTTCACATGGTCCATCTCTGACACTTCTCTTCCCTTCCTTGACCTCTCTGTCTCAATTTCTGATGATAGACTGTCCACCAATATCCATTACAAGCCTACCGACTCCCACAGCTACCTCGACTACAGCTCCTCACACCCCGCTTCCTGTAAGGACTCCATCCCATTCTCTCAGTTCCTTCGCCTCCGTCGCATCTGTTCTGATGACGCTACCTTCAAAAACAGTTCCTCTGACATGTCCTCCTTCTTCCTTAACCGAGGTTTTCCACCCACGGTCGTTGACAGGGCCCTCAACCGTGTCCGGCCCATCTCCCGCGCATCCGCCCTCACGCCTTCTCCTCCCTCCCAGAAACATGATAGGGTCCCCCTTGTCCTCACTTATCACCCCACCAGCCTCCGCATTCAAAGGATCATCCTCCGCCATTTCCGCCAACTCCAGCATGATGCCACCATCAAACACATCTTCCCTTCACCCGCCCTGGCGGCATTCCATAGGGATCGTTCCCTCCGGGACACCCTGGTCCACTCCTCCATCACCCCCTACTCCTCAACCCCCACCTATGGCACCTCCCTATGCCCACGCAGAAGATGCAACACCTGCCCCTTCTCTTCCTCTCTCCTCACCGTCCAAGGACCCAAACACTCCTTTCAAGTGAAGCAGCATTTCACTTGCATTTCCCCTAACTTAGTCTACTGCATTCGTTGCTCCCAATGCGGTCTCCTCTACATTGGAGAGACCAAACGCAAACTGGGCCACCGCTTTGCAGAACACCTGCAGTCTGTCCGCAAGAAAGACCCAAACCTCCCTGTCGCTTGCCATTTTAACACTCCACCCTGCTCTCTTGCCCACATGTCTGTCCTTGGCTTGCTGCATTGTTCCAGTGAAGCCCAACCCAACTGGAGGAACAGCACCTCATCTTCCGACTAGGCACTTTACAGCCTTCCAGGCTGAATATTGAATTCAACAACTTTAGATCTTAAACTCCCCCTCCCCCCATCCCCACCCTGTTTCCTCCCCCCCTCCCCCTTTTTTTTTGTTTTCAATAATTTATATAGATTTTTCTTTTCCCACCTATTTCCATTATTTTTAAATCTACAACTAATACCTTGTCAATCTTTCCACCCCACCCCCACTAGAGCTGTACCTTGAGTGTCCTGCCATCCATTCTTAATTAGCACTTTTCTTAGATAATATCACCACCTTCAACACCTCTTTGATCCTTTTGTCTGTGACATCTTTTGATTATCTGCTCCTATCACTGCTTGCTTGTCCCTACAACCATCCCACCCTCAACTTCTCTCCCCCCACCCCCCACCTTAAACCAGCTTATATTTCACCCCTCTCCTAACTATACTCAGTTCTGTTGAAGTGTCGTGTGGACCCGAAACGTCAGCTCTTTTCTTCTCCGCCGATGCTGCCAGACCTGCTGAGTTTTTCCAGGTAATTCTGTTTTTGTTTAAGATATGCATGGTGTAGCCTAGAATAGAAGCAGCAGAATCTTGGATGAGCTGAACTTTACATTGGGTGGAGGATATGAATCCAGCCAGGGAAGTATTGGAAATAGTCAAGTCTGGAGGTGACAAATGCATGGAAGGGAATGATAATGGCAGATGGGCTGAGGTAAGCGCAGAGGTGGATGATGATAAGGAGGGGGAGGTAGGCAGTCTTTGAGATGAAAAGCTTTGGAAGTTCAGTTCAGGGTGAAATAAAATTCTGCGGGGCAGAATTTTCCAGTCCCCACCCCACACCGTGGTGAGTTTGATGGCGGGTGTGGGGGTGGGGGGGGTGGGGGTGGGGGGGGAAACAATGCGGCGGGAGCTGAAAAATCAGTTTCAAGCCAGAGTAAAATGATGGTGGGAAGTCGCACTCCCACCTGTCATGGCGGGTTACCATTAATGGATGCAGATGAAGGTCTGGGCCAACATGGCATGCAAAAGTTGGACTTACCTGCAAGAAGGCCTGGGACAGCTCACGGAGACTGGAAGGGAAGAAGGAGGCCTCCAGTGACTGGACCCTGGAACACCATGTGCAGCGATGGGTGGGTGGAGCATCAACCACGTGGATCTTCTCAGCATAGCAGCTTGCAGGAGGTGGGTGTCCTCAGAGCAGCTCCTTCCAGGAGGTGGACCTTCAAGCTGTGGGTGGACAGCTGTATGAGGTACCCATAGGTGGCGATGATCTGCACTTGCAGGGGGATTAGACGGGAAGGAGACAAATGAAGAGATGGGGTGAGTGTGGAGGCCTGCGGGGGGCGGGGAAGGTTGCTGGTATTAGGGGAAGGAGAGAGATGCTGCAGGGGTGATGGAATGGGTAGGTGGTATTGAAGCAGGAGGATGGTAAGTGCCATGCTGGAGTGTGGGTGGGGTGGGATGGGTGTTGACAGGTGTGAGAGGGTGTTGTGCAGGTGCGGACAGGCGTGAAAGGGTGTTGTGCAGGTGTGGACAGGCGTGAGAGGGTGTTGTGCGGGTGTGGACAGGCATCGGGGGTGCTGTGCAGGTGCGGACAGGCATGGGGGCAGGGGCTGTCGAGCAGTGGACGGGCATGGAGGGGGAAGAGGGGAAAGAGGTTCAGAGGGAGGGGTCTGGAGAGTCAATGGAGGAGTCCTGGGGGGCATACTCAGGGTACTGGTGATTGGACAGGAAGGTGATAGTCAAAGTGGGCAGTGGGAGCTGGTAGGGTGGCAGGGGAAGGTGTGGTGATGTTGAGTGAACGGGCGCTGTGGTTTGCTGGATGGGATACAGAAGGTGATGCGAATTCTTGGTGTTTGCAAGATGAGAGGTGACATGTCTATTGTAACAGGGGGGTAAGCTGTTTGGGAAGATAGGAGACTTCAATATTGACCTGCATGGGACGGAAAGTGATTTGGGAGGGTTTAAGGGTGACAATGGGGAGGTCAGGAGTGAATCCTGCTGGGAGTGGGGGGGTGGTGGGGCTGGTCAATGGTTATGGAGGGGATGGTATGGGTGATAGGGGGAGGGGAAAAGACATTCGACTTAACTTAGCGTGTCACTAGCACCATGGCTGCTGCAGAGCCTCGTGGTGGAGACCTCAAGATGCTGTATACGAGTTGGGTCATCGGGGGTGGGCAGAGATGCAGGTCAGCTCAACTAGACAACTGAAGGGGAAGCCCAGTATGTAATACTTACAATGCTAGAGATTTGGGACAGATGAGAGTGTGAAGGGCAAAAGCTCAGTGTGCACGGTAGGCTCCTTGCACATGGCTCGCAAGGGCCCTAGCAAAGACCTTGGGCTCCCTGCACATGCCTGATTCTGGGGGGCATTGGGTATGCCTTGGAAGATGGTGGTGGGGCGCGCACAGACTTAAGAACTATTGCAAATAAACCACATCAGACATGAATAAAGTGCAAGTGAACTATATTTACAAAAGTGTGATAAGTGTAACAATCATAGTGCACTCGTGCAACCACCTGTAAAATCAGAACTTCTTAATTTTACTTTCCCCCCCACGACTTGTACTAAGTGCTCCCTGGACATCCGCAGCAGGGGTAGAGGCAGCCTGCTGACCCATTGGCCTTGTTGCCTTGGATGACCATGGCGGCCATCCTCTGGAGACACAAGGCCTGGAGGGCCCTGGCTTACTTTGCCTGCACTGATGTGGGATAGCTGCTGCATCTGCAGTCACAGAGAATGAGGCTGAAGGGGCCACAGGTAATGGGAATTCAGAAGGGTCAGACACCTTCAGAGAGTCCTGAGTAGAGGCCCCAGGGGTGTCCAACTGCTACTAATCCTCCTTTTGGATGCCCGAGGGCCCCTGCCTGACTGTTTGAGGGGAAAGGGCACCAGGAAGGAGGCCAAGGTGCCCCATCCCCCTCTCGCATAGCCCCTGCAGAAGCTCATCCATGGCTATAGCGATGGAATGCAGGTCTGAGCACATCTCTGACAGAATCTGCTGGTCCAAGTTCTCCATGGAGTCCGCTACCCTCTATGTGTAGAAAGGTCGGAACCACTTTATCAGAGAGCAGGCAGATGGACTCCTCCACTTCGCATGCCACTCTGTTGAGGACCTCTCCCACCTCTGCCTGATGATCCCCCGCCTCTTGTTGCCTCTCCAGCATCTCGTGGAAGGCCGATTCCAAAAGGTTCGTCATCAGACTTGAACCACACAGGTGCCTCTTCTCCAGCGGTACTCGAGTGCTGGTGAGCTTGACTGATTCTGCCTTCTCCTGCTGCGGACACATGTCTGTGCAGTGACTGCCAGAATGTGAGACCTTTCCTAAACTAGATCTAATATCCAGCAAGGTATGTGTCTCTGGGCTGGTGGAGGGAGCTGGTGACTGCTGAGATGCCTGGACAGGTGCACTTTCTTCATCAGTGATGTCCTTACTCATCTCTGGGCTTGTCTGAGTGCTGGACAGGGCTTTGTCACTTTCAGGCTTTGCCTCTTGCTGGTGGCATCTGCAAGTGAGAGAGGAGGAAACGAGTGATTGCATGAGCTGCCTCCAACATGAAGGAATGCTTGACCCTTAGGTTACTATGGCACACATGGACCCTTACTGGAATGGAGGGTGCAAGCCAACCTCTCCATCTCCGCAGGCTCTGTCCCGCTCCACCCCTGCCAGCTGGGCTGCCCGCTTCATGAAGTCGGTGAGGCCTTTGAAGTGTGGCCGGCCTCCTCCTTTCTTCTCCTTCTCTCTCCTATTATGGCTTAACTTCTCCTGAAAAAAGAGAGGGTTGGGGGGTGGGGGGGGCGGGGGGTTGGGGTAATAGCAATTGGGTTTCATGAGTCTTTCCCATGCTTCCGGTCTTACAAATAACCCAATGGATTGTGTGCCATGTGAATGATGCACTGCAGGTTGTCCACAAGGCTTCCGGGGCAGCAGTCTCCAGAGCTGTGAGCCCATGCAGATGTAAGGATAAGACTCATAGAGGCATGTCCCTAGTGGTGCTTGCTGGTGCCCTCAACACTTAACCCCATTCCCCAACTCTCCCTGCTGCCCTCCCAGACAGCATGTGAGCTCTGTGTAGAAGGGTCAGGGACCCACAGTGGCCTCTCCACCTGCAGAGTCGATGGGCTGCAGTGGGGCTATGAAGCATCACCTTATCACTTTGCCACTGAGGCCTATGTCCCAGGTACCATTCATTGAGGTGAGCGTGAGCAGCTGAGGGTTCACGTACGCTGGCGGAGTGGATGAGGTCATTCATCCGCCGCCTGCACTGCAGGACAGTCCTCTGGTGCACACCTTGGGCACTGATTGCTCTGGAGACTTCCTCCCATGTCGGGTTTGTTTCCCTGCTCAGCCTCCTCCTCCCATCCTCTGGACTTAGGATGTCCCTCCAGGCCTCCACTTCATTGAGCAGGATATCCAAGGATCACTGAATTTGGGCACCAGAGCTCCCTGCCCACTTCGAGCTATCTCCTCCCTCAATGTTGGGTAGGTAGCTTTCCAGGGACCTTTTAAAAGATGTGAAGGCAGGGCACAGGCCATCCAGTTGGAAGTCCCCGACTGTATAATTAATGAGGCCGGAGTCATGCGATATATTGCGAATTCCCAGCAGCCTCCACAGCAAAAAAAGACTCCCCTTTCTAAACCCCCACCACGGGACTTAGCCCCGGAAGGGAAAATTCTGCCCAAGATTGCTAGCAGTTGGGTTCAGCCTGAGAAAATGGTCAGGGGGACAAAGAGAATCTGTGGCAAGGATACAGAGTATATGGTGCAGTCTAAAAGCATCAAGTTCAGTCTTCCCATTGTTTAACTAAAATACATTGTGGCTCACCCAGACTAGATGTTGGATGAGATGTTTGACAAAACAGTTGGGGATCAGTAGAGGTAGTGGAGGGGGATATCTGAAAACTGACTCCACGGGAGAACTTAAAGGGCTCCCACCAATGGTGGGGCTTGGTGGGAGGGGGGTCCATAAAATTCTTCAGGTGGTCATCCTTCTGCCTACCTCTGAAATTTTACTAGGGGCGGGGAGCCTCAGGCTGCCCACCCGCCCTTGCCCCAATTGAGGCCCTTAAGTGGCAAGAGGAGGTCAAGGATATGGGTGGTGAGGTGGGGGGGGGGGAAGCCTGGCAGGTTACCCTGCTTGGGCCTCAGGTGGGAAAGGGGGGCACCTCCCTCAGGGGCCCTTTTTCCAGATTGGAGACCCACTGGCCTTTCCAACATGACTCACTTCCCCCGGGCCTAACCTCCAGTCCCCAAAAGCCAAAGAAAGCGGTAATGGGTGAAGTAAAGAAACGAAATATGTGCTCAGGTGCGTTGTGATGGCTGGATAACAGCCGTCTGAATGCAAAGTGAAGGAATAAAAGAGAGTAATGAGAAAAAGTGGAACCGGCAAAAAAATGAAACAAAATGGAGACAAACAGTACAATCTAAAATTTTTGAACTCAATGTTGAGTCCAGGAGGCTATAGAGTACCAAGTTGAAAGATGAGATGCTGTTCTGAGAGCTGCATTGGAACAATGTGGCAGGTCAAGGACAGAAAGGTCAGAGTGGGAGCAAGTTGGAGAATTGAAATGACAAGGAACAGGAAGCTCAGGGTCATGTTTGCAGACTGAACAGAGGTGGGGGAGAATTGTTGGGAGCCCCAAGTTGCTTATCCACAGGACACCCAGTGCTATTGCAAGGCAATCAGACACTTACCTGGACAACATCAGGCTTCCCACTGAATTGAGACCCCAGTACGGTAGAAATCCAGCCCCCAAGAGCTTCTGACAAATCAGAGGCTGGCAGCCCTCCAATAATGGCAGGACCACTGGTGTCACTGACCATCACAACATTCTGCCACAATGCTGACATAAAAGCTACCACAAAGCAACCGTTTCAAATCAACTTTATCAAACGAACCATTGGTCAAATTAATTTTTTTAAGCCTTTTTTTTGATTTTCAGGGGCTTTTTTTTGGTTTTCATGGATTCCATTTCATTCTCACTGACTCCTATATTAGGTGATGCAGTCAAGAAGTAACATTACTTTCTGTTTTTATGTTGACATATTTGGACTCACACAGAAGCAGAATTAGAAGAATTCATCAAATCCCCAATAATCATCATCCCTGCATTAAACTGAAAGCCACAACACAGAAGGAAAGCATTAAAATCCTGGACATCACAGTATTTAAGTTGGAACAAAACACACATAAGTTAGCAACAGAAGATTTTGAAAAAAATAACTGACCCACACTTCAGCACGGAAAATGTCACTTGGACCCGTGAGGTCACAGCTAATATGTTTCCATTGCGTAAACATAAATCTGGAAGGTTTTAACCAGGCAGTTCCAACCCTTTCTACTACATCTCAGATCTCAATCTCAGATTTAAATTTAACAATTGAACTAGCATTGATATTGATTTCGCCTCAGCTGCCGTTTGTGAAAGAGAGTTCCAAACTCCTACCTGGTATTAATTTTTGGATTATGCTCCCTGGTCCTTGACTCCCTTAAATTAATTGATCATTTACTTCATTACATTTGCTTCATTACAACAGGGTCTACACTTCCAAAGTGTTTCATTGACTGGAAAGCACTTGGGATGTCCTAAGGTCATAGATAAAAAGCATTATAAAAAATGCACGTCATTCATTACTGCTTGAGATCTTAGTGTATACAAAATAGTTGCATGTTTGTCAACAACACAGTCACTGCACCTCAAGTAATTCACAGTAAGTGAAATGCTTTGAGATGTGATAACACATAAATGCTAATCTTCTTATGAAATAAAACTGTTCAGTATTAAATTATTCAATTAACACGGGGTTCATTACAATAGCATTCGCTACATTTCCCCCCTTATAATAGCTCTTGAACTTATGCAGCCTTAAGCTAGAGACAACACTTTCATTTGCAAGGAATTCATTATCTCACTGCCTCCATATTTTCCTTGTTCCTTTGTTGACATTTTTAAAACAGGTCTCTCTCCCTTGCAACTTCTCTCCCCCTTTGCACCCCCTCTTTGCCTTTGCAGCCCCCTCTCCTCCTTTGCAGCCCCCTCATTCACTAGCAGCTACCCTCCCCCTTTGTAAACCCCCTCTGTCCCTCTGCAGCTCCTTACTGTCTGTCTCACCAGCCTCGTTTCCTGCCCAGCCTCGCCAACCTCACTTCCCCCAGGCTGCGCTTTCCCTTGGGCCTCACTTCCCACCTGGACTGGCAGCCTCTCTCACCGTTGCTGTTCCAGTCCTCACGTTTCTCTTCCGCTGCTGTTCCAGTCCTCACGTTTCTCTTCCGTTGCTGTTCCAGTCCTCACGTTTCTCTACCGTTGCTGTTCCAGTCCTCACGTTTCTCTTCCGCTGCTGTTCCAGTCCTCACGTTTCTCTACCGTTGCTGTTCCAGTCCTCACGTTTCTCTACCGCTGCTGTTCCAGTCCTCACGTTTCTCTACCGCTGCTGTTCCAGTCCTCACGTTTCTCTTCCGCTGCTGTTCCAGTCCTCACGTTTCTCTACCGCTGCTGTTCCAGTCCTCACGTTTCTCTACCGCTGCTGTTCCAGTCCTCAGACCTCTCTCATTGCTGCTGTTCCAGTCCTCACGTTTCTCTTCCGCTGCTGTTCCAGTCCTCACGTTTCTCTACCGCTGCTGTTCCAGTCCTCACGTTTCTCTACCGCTGCTGTTCCAGTCCTCAGACCTCTCTCATTGCTGCTGTTCCAGTCCTCACGTTTCTCTACCGCTGCTGTTCCAGTCCTCACGTTTCTCTACCGCTGCTGTTCCAGTCCTCACGTTTCTCTACCGCTGCTGTTCCAGTCCTCACGTTTCTCTACCGCTGCTGTTCCAGTCCTCAGACCTCTCTCATTGCTGCTGTTCCAGTCCTCACGTTTCTCTTCCGCTGCTGTTCCAGTCCTCACGTTTCTCTACCGCTGCTGTTCCAGTCCTCACGTTTCTCTACCGCTGCTGTTCCAGTCCTCAGACCTCTCTCATTGCTGCTGTTCCAGTCCTCACGTTTCTCTACCGCTGCTGTTCCAGTCCTCACGTTTCTCTACCGCTGCTGTTCCAGTCCTCAGACCTCGCTCACCGGTGCTATTCCAGTCCTCAGACCTCTTCCATCGCTGCTGTTCCGGCCCTCAGGCCTTTCTCACTGCTGCTGTTCTGGCCCTCAGGCCTCACTCACAGCTGCTGTTCCGGCCCTCAGGCCTCACTCACAGCTGCTGTTCCGGCCCTCAGGCCTCTCTCACTGCTGCTGTTCTGGTCCTCAGGCTTCTCTTATCGCTGCTGCTCTGGTCCTCAGGCCTCTCTCACTGCTGCTGTTCTGAACCTCAGGCCTCTCTCACTGCTGCTGTTCTGGACCTCAGGCCTCTCTCACTGCTGCTGTTCTGGACCTCAGGCCTCTCTCACTGCTGCTGTTCTGGACCTCAGGCCTCTCTCACTGCTGCTGTTCTGCTCCTCAGGCTTCTCTTATCGCTGCTGCTCTGGTCCTCAGGCCTCGCTCACCGGTGCTGTTCCAGTCCTCAGACCTCATTCACGGCTGCTGGTCCGGTCCTTAGGCCTCTCCCACCACTGCTGTTCTGGACCTCAGGCCTCTCTCACTGCTGCTGTTCTGGACCTCAGGCCTCTCTCACTGCTGCTGTTCTGCTCCTCAGACCTCACTCACGGCTGCTGGTCCGGTCCTTAGGCCTCTCTCACCGGTGCTGTTCCAGTCCTCATGCCTCACTCACCACTGCCAATCACCTTCCCATTGCTCATTGCCATTCCATACACAGGTTGTTTCTCTCCAGGTTCTAATGTTGGGATAGCAGCAAGCTTGGGGAAGAAAATGCCTGTAATTGGAGGAGCAGCTCCTTACACAATCTGCCATTTCCACTTACGTAAGTGACTTTTCTCTGATTGCTCACCCCCATGATTGAATTTTCAGAGGTTTTATTCCATGGGGGTGCTTAGTAGGGTGAATTCACCTGCCACCCCTCTATATTTTGAACGCTGAATCTAACCAATATTCTGTACAAAAGTCAATTAATCATCCTTCTGCATTCACTTAATGCAGGTTCCCGTGTGCTTTTGCATGTGCTGGTGCAGTGCTACCTCAGTGGCTGTAGTGTGGTCGATGGAAAGTGCTAACTTTCAATGAGTAGACAGCAGATGGCCTTGGAGATCGACCTTGAGCAGCTCTGGCCCCAGAAGGCCTGACTTCAAACTGTACAAACTTGACATGCCTGACAGACAGGCAACTGCAAAGGCCCAGGTGGAGTGGCAAGAGTGGGAGAATGTATTGAGCACTTTTGTGTGTATACTCTTCAGCCTTTTTGTCTGAGTGGCCCCATCAAGATCCTAATCTGAGTCCTTGGGAACAGAACGTTTATGTGACCTCACTTTATGGCAAGTTGGCATCTGCACAACCCTTTCCCCCCAAATTAGCTGTAGGCCACTCGTAACCACTGACTCATGCAGATCCCACCTATATACTGTCCTCTAAATTGCCCACAATGCCAGTATCTGAGTTGGTGGCTGCAAACGCAAGCTTCAGTGAAGGTGTTTCATTATCATCGGTGTCTTCTCTCTCTTGTCCATCTTGCTCCTACACCACTGCCTGGCCAGGTTGCAGTTCCTGGGTATCTGAAAGAAGAAAGACACATGGCTAGGGCTGGGGTAGGGGGAGGTGTGGGATGAGGGGAAGCCAGACGTGCATGTCTACATGATTTGCAGCTTGGGAGCCAGAAGAAATTATGGAATGAGGGGTAATTGGGATGCTTGGAGGAGGAATAGGCAGAGGATAATGTTAACTTCAATCCTTTCAACCCTGCTGGTGGCACAGCCTCAGTCATGACCACTCCACTGATGGCGAGCACTGTCTGCTCTGTCAGGGTGAAGAAATGCAGCAATATATGTCCCCCACCAGTTGGCACTGCTGCCTTTGGTTTAGTGTCACCTTGTCCTGCAAGAGAGAAGGAACTGTGGTACAATGTGTTTTGATGTTGCCATGGTTCAATATCTAGTCATGTGTGCAAGGTGTGATATGTGGGTGTGAGGCTGGTAGTAGTTGTGATTGATTTTTGGAATGTGAGCAATGGGGTTGTGGTGCAAAGAACAATTTTTGAGGTTAATGGGGCAGTTGGTGGAATGTGACATTTGAAGATGCATTCACTAACTATGGCCATTCGTGTGAAGTTATTAAACTTCTTTCAGCACTGCATCAAGGTCATCAGTGTTGCACTCCCAACATTGACCACAATGGCTATCTACTCCCATCACCTCTCAGAGTTGGTCTGGAGAGCCTCGTGATCACCTATGGATAGAGGATCTCACTTCTCCTGTTGCCCTCCAGCACCAACGCTTCCAGTGCTGCGTTAGAGAACCTTCGAGCCCACCCTCTGCCATGCTATGTCATTCCTTTTCTTTCCCAGGTCCTAGTCAGTTCTGCAATTAATTTCAGCACTTGTTTAAGACAAAATGCACCACCTCTAAGGCTTACTTTAGGTAGCACAAGCTAGCTGGAACTCATGCTAGTTTCTCAAGATTTTTGCAGCCCTGATTGAGCCATGCAGACACCCAACACCATGCTTAGTGCTGGCTGGATGCTGCAATCATTATAATGAGCAGGCAGCATTGAATTTGCCTGCTGCCTGCATTGGAATGAATGCACATATTTTGTGGCCTTATCCAGTTGCCCCCTCCCAACTTTTATCAATATTCTGATACCATAATAACATTACCTATATCCCTGTAGCATCATTACTATAATCTCAACTGATTTTTTAACCTCATAGAATGAGAGCTGATTTTTTAAAATACTGGGTTCAAAGAGTGCAGAATTCCCTCCAGATGCTCACATTGTAAGGCTAATAACTAAGTACCAGCTGAATACAGAGCTATATTCGAAGTGAGCTGTGAAACAGTTTTATTAATGTAAAGTAAATCTATATGGGCCAACAAATCACCTTTTTAAGTCCTTGCCCAAGAACATTTTATTTACTAACAAAAATGCCTACAACTATATCCTCAATTTGTATTTTATGCTTTCAAAAGGTGATATTTGTGCTCTGAAATATTGAATTAATGTAACATGGTTGACTTATTTTGAATACTTAGGCTTAGCTTAGTTATAATTTGTCTTTTGAGAAGAGCTAAGTCAGTTCTTGAAGAGAAGAATACTCTGAAATATTTCAATTCCAATAGACTCAATTGTTATCCTGATGGATATGAGCTCGATGGGCTGGCATGATCGGCGGGCCTGGGAGCAGTCGGGAAATGGGCCTCCGACCATAATCGTCCCCCGACTGCAATTTCACGCTGGCTAGCCAATTAAAGGCCAGTCAGCCTGAAGCGTGCGCTGAAAAGCTCAGCACTGGCAGGGTGGGGGCAAGCGCTGATGTCAATGCGGGCGTGGGCCAGCGCTGACAGGCAGCTTCCTGAAGGCAGAGAGCTGCCTCAGGGAGCTGAAGACCTGAAAAAGCAAAAATAAAGGTTTCAAAAGCTGGAAAAAAGTGTCCATGCATCATAATCAATCACCCGAAAATTTAGCTAAAGAAAATTTGTCCACAGAAATTTGTTTATACTTTATTTCATCACGGAAATCTCATTCCGCCCATGGATGAGGATTGATGAAAAATGCAAAGGCCGCTTGGCCAATTCACCCGTCCGCCAACCGTAAGGTTGGATGGGTCACATAAAATGACAGACAATTGCGCCGTTATTAACTTTCCAAAAAATTAGGCTGGGATATTCCGGCCCACCAGTGGAGAGCATTGTTTTGGTGGGACGGGAAAATTTGGAGAGTGGCCAAAAGTCAATTTTCATCATCCAAGCAGGTTCAGAATGTTGCCCAACATGAATTGTAATGGAGGAAGTCAGTCAAAGGAAGGGAGCACAGAAATTCCTTTGTTCATGTTGCTGCTGTTTCTAACAACGTTTTGGACTCAATATTTGCCTCCATAATGCCTGTTTTTTAGGTGAGAAAAAGGTACTTCGGGATCTAATATGGCATGCATGCAATCAGTATACACCAGAAGTATGCTGTCCATCATATAAGACGCTCTTTGGTCATCCAGGTGCGCATCTAAGACTGGCATTTGTTGGTGAGTGACTGCATAGTGCAGCTCGCACTATGTAGGAGTTACAGCACTGGTTCCATATTAAAACATGCACCACTTGTTTTCTCACTGCCAACAGCCTACCAATCCCCTCTTCACTACCCACCACCCTGCCCCCTCCACTCAGACTCACCTGAAGACCTCAGCTAGGTCCCTCATGTGGCAATTGAATTGCCCCTGTGGCCCACAGCTCACCAGTACAATCTTAATGAGATTGGCAGACCAATTTTCTGTCATCCTGTTGCAGGCTCAGTAGGCTTCTATATTGTGTACTGCACTAGGATCATGCCCCAATTCAAATAAATAAAACTTCTGAGCCCCTATCGTTGCAGCTACAAGAATAAAGCACTGATGGACCATCCTGTTATTTTGCCATAGGAAAAGTCATTGTGTTTTCAGAGCATCTTCAGAAATATTTTCCTACTATTTTACAATTCCTGTAAAAAACCAATAACTTTTAAGCAGAAGTTTGAACTTGCAGTGAATAGCTGAAAGGATCACATGTCAAGGTTTCAAGTTTTAGGACTTTTACTGGAGCACACAAATTAAATGCAACTTTGATTAAATACTGTTTCTGTAAGCAACTTATACTCTAAACTACAGAATACAGAACTTGCTTGTGCACCTGCACTCCTCTGATCAAGGAGGTGCTGCCTTCTTCTTAAGACTCTCTGCCTTCACCTTCTGGCTGCAAGACATCTCTGCACATGTCTACAAGACAGATGGGCTGGAGATAGTGAGATTATGTGTTGGGCTGGCTTTTAAGTATGGCACCCGGACCGACCAGCTGATGGTGGGCATATGATCCAGCTCCTGACCCGCCACGTGATTCGGCCCAATCCTTGCCTGTGCATAATTAATGACCCTCCAAGCGCAGAATCGGGTTCAATTTCCCGCGATTCCGGCCAGCGGAGTGGGCACCGCCGAAACCTCAAGCCACCTCGCTTAGTCCCATAAATGGAAAATCCCACCCTCGCACTCTATTCCCCTTCAACACAGCCACTCAGGTCATTGTTTACAGATGTAAATATCTTGCACCTTTTCCCCAGTCTCCTTGTAACCATTAACAACCAAACCACCCAAGCTTGTAGGCAGAATCCAGAATTGGTCACATTACCCCTTCATTCCTTTATTTTACCCTATCCCAAAACATAGCAGTCTTACAAAACCTCACATTTGTAACAATTATTTCTGAAAAGGTTAAAGATTGACAGGCACTACAGGGAAACAGTGACTTATGTTCAACTGCAGTTGTGAGTGAAACTCTTGAAACTCTCAGCCCTCTTATTTGCAATGATTTTCCACATGTCACAACTTCCCTCCACGTTAGTTCTTTTTAAATAGCTCCAGTACCTCGGACTGGTAACTGATAATAAGTTATTCATCCCGTGTCCTGGTCTGATAGAAACACACAAATCTGTGGCTCAGGAATCAGGGGCAAATAACAGCTCCCTAAATGTCATGCATCCACAGAAGATCTGAGCCTCAGTAAAGCAACATAGGGCTTGGTCAGGTCCAGATCTGTTGTTTAAGTCTCTGCGGCAACCCAAAAAGCACAAACTTGAGTGCAGGGAGCCAGTGTTTATTCACAAGCAAATGGTTTTCAAGTATGCAGGAACTGCCCGAGGTGTTTGTAACGCTGGATATTAATTTAAAGGACTCATCACTGATTCCACCCACTCTACCTCTGGCTGTGAAAATAACAACAGCTATGAAATATTTGATTACTTGGTCTTCTGAGTCTCAAGAAGACATCTCTAATTTTCCTTGTATTCTCCAAGTCAAGTGAATGCTCATGTCATAGTGGCCTAATACTATATCGGCAAGGTGTTATGGAGCCAATTTTCTAAATGCACTCTCCAAGCAAGCATGACTTTCATCCCAAACTCCACATAAACAAAATTGGCTTATAGATCCATCAGCACATAGAGTAGTGACTGATGTACTGCCCTACCTTGAAGACTGATTCACTGATGTCTAATGATTCACACTTGCTCCTGTACAGATCCCCTAGTTCAGTCATTACTATATCCCATATTTGGACTCTCTAATCTGATTTTAACCATTAGACATACTGCATCCGCCATGCCAATTGTGTTTGCACGTGGTGGTGACACAGTACCATATGTAAGTGTAAATGCCTGTGTTAATGCCTGCTTCAGTAACACTTGTATGTACTAGATGTGAGCCAATACCTCCATAGCATGACATTCATGAGACCCTGTACATTAGTCTGAATAAAAACTTTCACAATTGTTAATTTTTTGTGTTGTCTCATGTATCAGACAACAAGAAATAAAGTGAATAAGTGAATAGCCGTACCAGGAAATGCTGGAGCTGTGCTGCAATTTAAACTTGTATTTAGGGAACATTTGAAGCTGGAAAATGTAAATTTGTACTTCTGTATGTTTTACAAACATATATGTTCTTCCATTGCAGCAAGAAAAACCTAAGCTGAATAGTTTTGCCTATTGTTTACTTTGAGTAAGTCTATATGATATAGCGATTGTTTAATAAAGGGAGTCTAGCAATTCCAAAAACTAACAGTGAGTGTTGTTATTATCAAAAACTCATTAGGTGGTTCTTGGGTTGTCATGGTACATTTACCTGATGCTCTAGATCTCGCAGAATAAACCATGTACCGCCCTCCCTCAGCTGATGAATCAGTATTCCTCCATGTTGAACACCACTTGGAGGAAGCACTGAGAATAGCAAGGATGCAAAATATACTCTGGGTGGGTGACTTCAATGTCCATCACCAAGAGTGGCTCGGTATCACCACTACTGACTGAGCTGACCGGGTCCTAAATGACATATCTGTTAGACTGGGTATGTGGCAGGTGGTGAGGGTAACAACAAGAGGGAAAAACATACCTGACCTTATCCTCACCAACCCGCCTGCCACAGATGCATCTGTCCATCAGTAGGAATGACCACCGTGCAGTCCTTGTGGAGACGAAATCCCACCTTCACATTGAGGATATCTTCCATCATGTTGTGTGGCACTACCACCGTGCTAAATGGGATAGATTTCGAACTGATCTAGCAACTCAAGACTGGGCATCTATAAGGTGCTGTGGGCCATCAGCAGCAGCGGAATTGTACTCGAACACAATCTGTAACCTCTTGGCCCGGCATATCCCCCACCCTACTATTACCATCAAGCCAGGGGATCAACCCTGGTTCAATGAAGAGTGCATGCGAGGAGCAGCACAGTGCATACCTAAAAATTAGTTGTTAACCTAGTGAATCTGTAACATAGGGCTACTTGACTAAACAGCATAAGCACCAAGTGACAGAGCTAAGCGATCCCACAACCAACGAATCGGATCTAAGTTCTGCAGTCCTGCCACATCCAGGACAATGGTGGTGGACAATTGAACAACTCACTGAAAGAAGAAGTTCCACAAATATCCCCATCCTCACTGATGGGGGAGCCAAGCACTTCAGTGCAAAAGATAAGGCTGACGCATTTGCTACAATCTTCAGCCAGAAGTGCCGAGTGGATGATCCATCTTGACGTCCTCCGGAGGTCCCCTGGATCACAGATGCCAGTCTTCAGCCAATTCAATTCACTCCACATGATATCAAGAAACGGCTGAAAGCGTTGGACACTGCAAAGGCTATGGGCCCCGACAATGTTCCGGCAATAGAACTGAGGAATCGTGCTCCAGAACTTGCTGCACCCCTAGCCAAGCTGTTCCAGTACAGCTACCACACTGGCATCTACCCAGCTATGTGGAAAATTGCCCAGGTATGTCCTGTACACAAAAAGCAGGACAAATCCAACCCATTACCACCCCATCAGTCTACTCTTGATCATCAGTAAAGTAATGGAAGGGGTCATCAACAGTGCTATCAAGCGGCACTTACTTAGCAATAACCTGCTCACTGACACCCAGTTTGGGTTCCACCAGGGTCACTCAGCTCCTGACCTCATTGAAGCCTTGGTTCAAACATGGACAAAAGTGCTGAACTCCCGGGGTGAGGTGAGAGTGACTGCCCTTGACATCAAGGCCGCATTTGACTGAGTGCAAGGAGCCCTAGTGAAACTGAAGTCAATGGGAATCAAAGGGGAAAACTCCCCACTGGTTGGAGTCATACCTAGCACAAAGGAAGATGGTTGTGGTTGTTGGAGGTCAGTCATCTCAGCTCCAGGACATCACTGCAGGAGTTCCTCAGGGTAGTGTCCTAGACCCAAGCATCTTCAGCTGCTTCATCAATGACCTTCCTTCCATCATAAGGTCAGAAGTGAGGATGCTTGCTGATGATTGCACAATGTTCAGCACCATTCGCAACTCCTGAAGCAGTCCATGTCCAACTGCAGCAAGACCTGGACAATATCCAGGCTTGGGCTGACAAGTGGCATGTAACATTCATGCCATACAATTGACAGGTAATGACCATCTCCAACAAGAGAGAATCCAACCATTGCCCCTTGATGTTCAATGGCATTACCATCACTGAATCCCCCACTATATCAACATCCTGGGGGTTACCATTGATCAGAAAGTGAACTGGACTAGCCATATAAATACTGTGGCTACAAGAGCAGGTCAGAGGCTAGGAATCTTCTCACCTCCTGACTCCCCAAAGCTTGTGCACGTCTACAAGGCACAAGTCAGAAGTGTGTTGGAATACTCCCCACTTGCCTGGATGAGTGCAGCTCCCACAATACTCAAGAAACTTGACACCATCAAGGACAAATCAGACCACTTGATTGGCACCACATCCACAAACATTCACTCTCTCCACCTCCGACGCACAATAGCAACAGTGTGTACCATCTACAAGATGCACTGCAGGAATTCACTAAGGCTCCTTGGACAGCACCTTCCAAACCCACGACCACTAGCATCTGGAAGGACAAGGGCAGCAGACACATGGGAACACCACCACCTTGAAGTTCCCCTCCAAGACACTCACCATCCTGACTTGGAAAGATAACGCTTCATTGCATTCGTTCCTTCATTGTCGCTGGATCAAAATCCTGGAACTCCCTTCCAAACAGCACTGTGGATGTATCTACTTCACATGGACTGCAGCGGTTCAAGAAGACAGCTCACCACCACCTTCTCAAGGGCAACTAGGGATGGGAAATAAACACTGACCTTGCCAGTGACACCCACATCCCCTGAATGAATTTTTTAAAAAGCAAAAAAGTCAATCTTGAAATAGCTGAGAGCAGGATGGAAAAATTCTAGGTAAGCAAGATAAGTTAAAAGTGCCAGAGCTTGATGAGATACAATCAATTCTGATGCAGTTGAGGGAGGAAATAACAGAGGCTCCAGAAATGATGGCCCAATGTTATTCACTCACTCCTGCCACTCTAATGACTAATGTACCTCGCGGGGCCTGTTTTATGGTGCACAGGTCTCACAACATGGCTTGACACCACACCATAATTTCCTGAAGCTTTTGTGCCATAACACTGTTCACTCTCTAAAAACATTAAAAACTAATTTTCATAGCTCCACCCCATCAAGTGCGAATGCATGTTTGCTGAAGTAGTTTCACTGCGATCACCACGGCCACTTCAACCTCAAAGAATGGTGGTAGACGACATTCGGATACAAATATCTATTGCTTGTTCATCTTACTTTTTAATTCCACTGTATATCTATATTAGAGCCACATGGTAGAGCAATGGAAACAAATTTTTCCTGTCCAATATTCATAAAATACATGAACTGAGGCATCAAACCAGGATTAAATGGCAGCAGATTGACGTTAGCACCAGAAAGATAGGATAAAAGAAAGAGGAAAAGGAAGCAAAGAATTAATTATTCTGCCTAAGCTTCAACCTTTTATGCAGTGGTTAATTACATATATGAAACCAAAGGAAATATTTCACTCTAAATATTTACTAAAATGATTGAGCTCACATTTTGTCATTGTAGTTATACCAGTTTAGATAATTTAAAATGCATTCCTACTTATATCTTTCAATAATCTGTTGTCAGCTATAAAGAAATAGACAAATACAGACAAAATACATGGAAATTTCTGCCGAAATCACCAATTGAAAGGAATTCAATCCACGATCCATTGGCCATGCTGTTCCCAATCTGATGTTATATTCGCAGCGGTGCCTTCTAATTATATTCCCAGCAAACTGTGGAGTAAATTTACTATTGGAAGATCAGAGAGAATGATGGTTAAGCCTATAGCATTCATCACCAAATGTAATGGTGATATTAGGGTTCTGTGAAGTGTAGATGTGTGCCAGACCGGAGACTGGCCAACCTAGTGTCCAATTTTAAAAAGTCAGACAAAACTAATCTGGACCAATTAGCTTAACATCAGTGGTCGGGAACATTTTAGAGTTTGTAAATAAGGGTGAAATTACAATGCATCTAGATAAGGAGAAAATAATTAGAAGCAGCCACCATAGATCTCAAAAAGGATGATCATACTTGAGAAATCTCATGGAATTCTTTGAGGAGTTAGCAGAAATAGTAAATGGGCAAATGTGTGGCTGGACTTTAGGAGATTGCTAGAAAAGATTAAGGGGTTTGAAATTATGAGAGGATGGCAAAAAAGATTAAAAATTAATTTGAAGAGAGAAAACAGGGAAAGGAGTAAAGAGTGGTTTTTCAGAATGGTTAAAAATAGTGACCTCTAGCATTCAGCTCTATGACCAGAGTTGCTCACGGTATATATCAAAAATTTGGGTAAAAACAATAGATGTCGAAATTTCCAGGTGATAGCAGATAGGGGGTATAGGTAATTCTTTAGAAGACCAAAGGAAGCTGTAAAAGAATACGCTAAGATGGAGGGATGGTCTTTAAAGTAGCAGATGGAATTCAGCGTCAGTAAACATGGAGTGAGGCATTTTGGTAAACAATGGACAGCAGTAATTATAACAGAATTGAATTGTTACGAAACAGAAGGAGGCCATTTGGCCTATCGTGCCTGCATCGGCTCTCCAAATGAACAACTCACCTAGTACCAATCGCCCACCTTCTCCCCGAAACCCTTTGCATTCTCCCTTTTCAGATAACAATCTAATTCCATTTTGAATGCTTCAGTTGAAACTTCAGTTGAATTCATAACATGGAAGTAGGCTTGGTGTTGTGGAAAAGTAGAGGAATTTGTGGTTACAGCTTCACAGAACATTAAAATCATCACCTCAGGTTGATAAGGCTGTAAGAAAAGATAATCAAATGATAGGTTTTCTCTCAAAGGGTGCAGAATAGAAAAGCCAAGAAGTATTAATGAGCCTATAGAAAAACTTAATAACAACTCAGTTAGTGTGTGCTGTGAAGTGAGGTTAAAAAATAAAATTTGTTCATTCTAGATTTTTTTTTCTCTGCTGCTCAGACCTTGCAGTTATTTGTAGATTTTCTGTCGGATTTCCAAAACTTACAGGCCTGAAATTTCATGGGAATGGAGAGGGTTTCCGGCTTACCCAAAATGGCACCAGAGATTGAATTCTGGAAGACCCGCCCCTGAACGCGGCACTGGCTATTTTCACTGGGGGTGGGGGGAGAACAGGGGTGTGTTGTTGTTTGCATATCCATGGTTTACGGAGGTAGCTGCACATATTAAAGTGCAGCTGCCTTCAGTTTGCTCCAAGTTTCGCTGGTAGGATGTCCGAAACATGACTTGTGCACTTTAGACTTATTAGGAGAAAGTCTAAAGTTAACAGAGTTCATTTGAAAGGTAGGGTACCCTTTTGGAAAGGTAGGGTACCCTTTTGGAAAGGTAGGGTACCCTTTTGGGAAG
The DNA here is from genome assembly GCF_964194155.1 of Cetorhinus maximus. NCBI lineage: Eukaryota > Metazoa > Chordata > Chondrichthyes > Lamniformes > Cetorhinidae > Cetorhinus > Cetorhinus maximus. The sequence continues at coordinate 108,751,680 of NC_135883.1, forward strand.
TGGGGGGGTATCCTTTTGGATAGGTCCAGTAAGGGAGGAGTAAGATGCTCTTTGAGAGAGGTCAGGTGCCCTTTGGGAGAGGCCAAGTGCCCTTTGGGAGAAGTCAAGTACCCTTTGGGCTTGTTAAGAGTAGACATGAATGTGTGTAAAACGTGGATAAACTCATTGGAACTGTCAAACTCATTGGAACTGTTTAGCTGTCAAAGGAGCTGTCAAGGGAACTGTCAAATCTTATTGGAACTGTCAAGCTGTCAAGGCATTTAAATCTCCTGGCCTTTCAATTAATAAAAAACAGTTTGCATGTTTAAAAAAATCAATGCTTGCTATATCATTCTGTCTATTGACATAACCTGAAGGTTTTCGTTCCAGGATTTGTGCCGCATGACTAAGTTCACAATCTATTGTTATCACAATGGGGTGGCTGTCAGTTCACACTTTGATAGCTCCAAGTGGTTATACAGTCTTTGATGTGGGGCTGAGAATACAAATGCTTGGTTATAAGCGATTAAGTAGTTGAAGGATTTTAAATGTAGTGAATGGGATTTTATGAATGATTTTTTTTTAAAATATTATTTTCATCAACAGACACTTAGAACTTCATTTTATTCCCTCTCAGTATGGGTCCTGAGGTTTGCCCATGGTGGGTGCTGGGTTAGTTGGCATGGAGGGTGTAAGGGCAAAGGGTGGTACATTGGGGCATGGGCTGGCCTAAGTTGGCACTAAGTTGGTATCGGGGCTATAAAGGGCCAAGGGGGAGTGGATGGAGGGGCATGGGATGGTATTGAGGGTATGGGAGGCCATTGGGGTAGGTCGATGGACATAGCTTGCCACGGAGGATGTGAGGGGCCGGGGGTGGGTGGGTGGGGGTATGAGCTGGCATATGTTGGCATGGATGGGGCATCCAGAGAGCATGGAGATGAGGAGGTGATGGCTAAAGGGCCGCTTTTATGTTTTATTGCATTTTTTACAGCTGGGACGAAGTCCAGGATCACCGAAGCCAGTCTTTCACCCAGCCCACCTCTGTACCCGGCAACCCTTGTGCTGCCTCCAAATTGTTTCCAGGAGTGGCAAGCATGACTCCTATTAATACCTCCACCTCCCCCTCCTAAGCCATCTGACCATCTGGGGTACTTATTCCCGAGTCTGATTTGCAGATCCAGGAATTTTCCCAACTCGGTGCTGTCAACTCAGGAATGAAAATTTAGGCTACAGTCCAGTTCAAGAGGAACAAGGTAAAAGCTATAACCCTCATGGTTCATCACTCTCACATATACACAGACACATGGACACACACACACACATGCATACAGACACGTATACACAGAGGCACACACAGTAGCACACACACAGACACACGCGCACAATATGCAGTCCCACACAAGCATATTGAAAATAACAGCAAGCAAACCCAAGAGATTTTCCCAGCTCTTCAACTGAAACTATTGAGTTAAATTTAGCATTTAGCATTCCCACCACAGTGCATTGGTAGCGTAAAGTTTTATGTTGTGGTAACCCTGACTCCTATGGGGATTTTCCTCTTTCACCCATTCTGCTCATTGTTCAGTAAATGACACAGCTGTCTGATATTCTGTGACATGTTCATGTACAAACAGAGAGTTTGTAGTCTCCAGTCTCAGCTGAGTACCTTATCTTTTTGCCCTCAAATCATGTCTCAGAAAATCAAACACCCTCTAATTTGGCTGTTTGACATCATATTCAGTTTTATGGCCCATTGCTCAAGAAGCCCCCTATTAGTGATAGGGGATCCCATAGAATCTGTCCTTTGCAGCCAGTTGCTTCAGGTGGAGTGTGCCCTTCATGTACAGACTCCTCTTGTACAATCACTGGCCCCAATTCCTGGAAACCCACTCTGCTGCACTACTTTTCCAACTGCAAATTCAGATGCCTATATATTACAGTGGCAATGCTTCAAGAGCATTGTTACTGTTCATTCATGTGTGCTCTGCCTGACGGTAGGTCCATGGCTCATTGTCTGCTGATGCTTCGTCCTGAGCCATTTTTCTTGGAAGTTTTTGTCAGTGGCGATTTGTCATTGTCTTCCTCTCTCAGGAGCAGGACAAAGAGGCAGGTCACAATACTACCTCAGCCAGAATGATTGTTGGAGTTATCGTTAATGACACACATCTTGAACTAGCCAACTGAGCTAACTGGCCCCCTTTGTTACTGTAATAACGACCCAGATCTTACACGAAGCGGCAATCACTGTCAGATTGCTGCTCCGACCACACTTTCGTGTGCCCCGACACAACTCTGCATTTCTGGCCATGACTTCCAAGTCCAGAGTGTACAGTCTATTGGAACTCCATCGCAGCGGAAAAGCATTGGGGTGGGTTGAAGCACTAGTAAGGTAAGTTTAATTGTCCAATGAATGTGTAGCGTAGCAGGTAGGTAGGATTAGAGACCTTCACAGAGGGTCCCAGGAAGCAGTTCAGCATTCTAGGCAATTCCCAGGGAGGCCACCACATTGGGAATGCATGTTCATTCATGGAAGGTGGGCATCATTGGTTAGGCCAGCATTTATTGCCCTTGGCTTGCTCTAACATCTGGAGGGGATGTTAGATCATCTTCCCTAAAGGGGTATTAATAACATCATTAGACTTTTAATTCATCAGATTTTTATTGAATTCAAATTCCACCTGCTGTGGCAGGATTTGAACCCAGGTCATTACTCTGGCTCTAGGTTACCAGTCCAGCGACAATACCACTATGCCACCACCTTCCCTGTTCATTACAAGTTTTACCTTCTTCATATCAAAACAAATGAGGAAGGACATCTTAGCTTAAGAAGGGCAAAGTAGTAAGGAGAGCGCAAAAAAATCAACTTAGCATTTTGGTATTGGTTATTTACATAGGAATTTAATTTAAATATTATGACAATGAAATGTGACATTGAACCCCGAATCCAGTAGTCAAATTAAAGTTGAAGCAAAGAGTTCAGGATGTAAGGAAAATTGACCTTTTGATTGAAATATTCAACATGACTTATCAGTTGAATTTCAGTCAGCCATTATAGATAATTTTCCAAATTTACTTCCCTGCTGGGAGAACTCACTTGCCTAAAGTGCATACCAAAAATTCCATTGCACACTGGGTATGATTTGCCCACCACTGCATTCAAAGAAATTGTGCTAATTTTGGCAGCATTTTCAACATACACTTGTTGGGGAGTTTTTCATGCTACAAGAGTGCAAAATTGACAAATTACCCCTTATGTTCTCAGTTTAGCTGTAACAGTGGGAAATTGTATTAGGACACACAAGTCTGAATCCAAGGCAGAACTGACATTTCAAAGGAAAGAAAGACCTGCTTGTATATAGCATCTTATCAGATCATTCATGAGTATTTCTAAGTCATTCACATGTAATGGGTGACACTGAAGTTGTTGTAGTAATACACAGAGTCCAATTTCCCACAAATGAGATGAATGATCTTCTAGTCTGGTTTAATTGGTGATGGTTGAGGAAGGAATTTTGCCCAGGGTACTGAGCAACTCTTTGCTCTTTCTTCTTTTAAATAATACCATGGGATCTTTACCATCCTCCTAAACCAACAGATCAGACAGACAGAAAATGCGGGGAATACACAGCAGTACCCTTCATGAAGGGTCATCGATCGATGTGAAACAGTAATTCTGTTTTTCTCTCTCCACAGGTGCTGCCAGGCCTGCTTAGTGTTTCCAGCATTTTCGTTCAGTTGCTGAGCGGGGAGGAAAAGGCTTCATTTGCTGAGGGGGGAACGGGTGGGTAGAGCAGGGGGCTTTAGTTCTTGAGGGCGGTGAGGAAACAGGTCTCGGGCATTGGGGGAGTTGATGAAAAGGCAGAGTTTCTCCAAAAAAAATGAACACAAGGGTACGGGGAAAAGGCAGGGCAATGGCGCGAAGTCATAATGCTCATTTGGAGAGCCAGCGCAGACATGATGGGCCGAATGGCCTCCTTCTGTGCCGTTAAGATGCTGTGATTCACCAACCTTTTCACAGGCTTTTGTTGTAGCCACAGTCAGGCAGCACAGGGCAGTCCATTTGGCCACGCCCACCAACAACAAAAAAAAGATGCAAGGATTTAAAGGGGCCTCACAGCTGTCAGAAATCAGTTTGAGCGCCACAGCAGCCATTGCTGCCTCAGAGTTCGCAAATCCAAAGTTTCGCAATTCCACCAAAGGTTTGGGAAGCTCTGTTGTAAGTAGATAGTGTTCTCAGGTTAACACCTCATCTGAAGGCCACTACCTCTAATAGTCCAGCATTCATTTGCACCAATTTCCCCTTGAAGATTAGTCATCTCCTAAACTAAGTCATCTGAATGATGAAAAGGAAGTTGGCCTGAGGAATTGTTAGCTGTTTCCTGCAAGCACACCTTCAGGCTGGCAACAAAAAAATATCTGTGGTATCCATGGATACATTAGGAGAATAGCTACATTTATTCTCTTGACCAAAGACTGCAATGTGGATTTAGGGGCCTCCATTTTTCGGATGGCGGGGTTTCCCATCCCGCCATCCGATGACTCGGTGGGGAATACATCCCCGCTGACTCCGAGTGCCCTGCAGTCATTTCACAATTGAATGAGCCCCTCATTCGGGAGAAAGTCCTGCCTTCGAGAGCTGCTGACCAATCTGAATGGCCGGCAGCTCTCCAGTCCCTGCAGCAACAAGAACTGCAGTGGACTGAAGAGGGACTTCAGGAAGGTGGCTGAGCCTAAGTCCTGGGATCGGATGACAAGGTTTGTTCAAGGGGGTCAGAGGGCAGGGAGGGTAAGGAAGGCCTGGGGGTGCAAAAGGGGCAATCAGGGTGTTGAAGAAAAGGCCGGGGGGGTGGTGGGGATGGAGGTCCAGCGGCCACTGGACTTTAAGGGAGGGCGCCAGCTGTCAGAAGTGGGCTTCTGATGGAGGCGCCTCCCACCCCTTCTCGCCAAAGATCTAGGCCTGTTCTTTGCCCGGCTCTCTCCACATCAGGTAAATCATCCTGTCAGCCTAAAAGTTGAGTCTGGGCGAGAAACAGCCCTTAAGTGGCCTTGCCTGTCCCAGTGTAAAGTCGCTGTATGCTCGAGGCAGGCAGGAGCCCGGAGGGAATCCTGTTGCTTCAGTTTCACGCTCCCCCCACACCCCACCTGCAAACCCGGCTGCAGGGGAGCGTAATATTCTGGCCAGGGAATTAGTCAGGGGACGGAGAGGGGTGTGGAGGGTCAGAGAAGTTGGGAGGTCAGAGTTGGGGCTCGGGGAGAGAACTGTTACATTAACAGCCTTGGAAGAAGTATTTTTTAACAGTAATATTAATGATATTTCAGGATTCTGACCTGCACTATTTTTGTAAAGGACTAAGCAGGATAATATTTAATAGATCATAAACCCTTGATGAATTCAGTAAAAACCAGGTACAGCATTAGCTGATTCTTAACCTCATAGGATCAGTATCTGATTTGAAGAACTTATTGTTGAGTTTAGAATACATTGTACTCCAGGAAGCCAGAGCAAAGCTATCTAAATGTGTCTTGTTATATTTGGCATCCTCTTGAAAATGCTTCCCTTCTTTAGCTTGACTATTCAGCTTTATTCCTAGATGTAGATTCCCATTCCAAAAAGTACACCATGATTTTTTCGTGCAATGTAAGGAAGCCCCTTTTAGCTACTAAATGTATTTTTGTTTTGGAAGGTTATTGGAGTTTAATGGCAACTGTTAAATTGAAACAAAAGGGTTAATTCAGGATTTGTAGAAAATATACTGTTAGATTTCCTTAAAAAAAGATTCTGGAGATTACATTCGATAGCCCCAAGCCCTGAAATGGGGCAATGCATGATTAACCCTCGGCCGTTCATTGCAATGCAGGCAGCATGCCAACTTTGGTTTGCTTGCTCATTTCAATGATGTCAGCAACCAGCCATGATTGGCTGGGAGCATCAGCAGTGGGCCAATATTTAAATAGCGAGCCTGCATCTATTAAGGTGGAAGTGCATTGTGGCCAGAGCAGATGCTCGCAGTCATGCAGGAAGTAATCCTGATCTGGCAAAACTGTGAAGCGTCGCACAACATGGGAGGGCAAGGATTGCAATTTTTTTGATCGCTGCACTGGAGGTCGTGGTGAAGGAAGTGGAAAGGAAGAGAGATGTCTTATATCCATAGGGGGCCAGAAGGTCTCCAGGCACATGCTCAGAAGGCAGTGGGAGCAGATAGCCATAGAGGTCAATGCCAGAAATCAAGGCCCAAGGACCTCACACAAGTGGTCAAGGTCAGTGAATGCATCTTCAAATGTCACATCCGACCAGCTGCATCATTGGCCCCAGACGCTGCTCAATTCACCACACTTCCATCACTCACTCGTCAACAATTTCTACCAATCAGGTCTCATACCTTACATTCATATGCTGCACTACGCACTCACGTGCTTTACACTGCTACAAACCTCACACACAACTCGCTGACATACTGTTCAAACATGCCAGCCATATCACCTAAGCAGACTAAACAGACTAAAAGCCACTCACTGACACATTTCCCTCTCTTTTGGAAGCCAGGGTAGCGCACAACTGAAGGAGGCAGGAGCTAACCAGAGGGGACATATGTGACTACATGTCCTAACCCCCAGGTTGGAGGCTGTGCAGATCTTTATTGGGATGCCTATTGTTGAGGCCATGGCCTGCAGCAGGGTGGAAACCATTGAAGATATCCTAATACCTAATCCTCCACTCACATCCCATCTGCACCGCATCCCACACTCCCTCCTGATTTACAAGCTGCAAACAGGGGCCGTGAGAGGGGGTTGCACTAAATGCAAACCACAGGGGCCTGTGCTCTAGAGGTGCCCAAGCTCATTGGCCAAGTAGCCCATCACTCCGGATGGTCAATGTCCAAAGCAGCCAACCTGACACGTAGACTACCTTGATTGACAGGCTATCCAGCCAATGATTGCTGTGGTGCTGAACAACAGCAATCATTGGCCAAGTAGGGTGTTCCAGATTCCTCAGTCCCGCCTTTCTTTCTTACCTCCTGGACTATTCTGTTTTGATATTGTAGGGTGTTGCTTTCTTCACTCTTCTCCAGGCCTGGCTGGAGGTCAGTTTCTTAGTTTAGTTTACCCTCACAAGGCCCTTGGCTTCCCAACCTCTCCTCTATGTCTTCTTTCAGACAATGGTGTTTGTGGTCCCAGGCCCTTCCTCCCCTTAATCACCAATGATGGTGTGACCCTGAGCATTGCTTCCTCTGTGTGAGAGTAAGTGAGAATGAGTGAGATAATGGCCGTGATTTTCCAGCCCCATCATGTCGGGACCCGTTGCGGGAGATTCGGTAGCCAGCCAAAAGTCCATTGACTTTTGATGGGACCGGACAATGCCGGTGGTGGGCGGGGCCAGAAAATCCTGCCCAATGGGTGTGTGAGTGAGTGAGCGTGTGAGAGAGAGTTTGTGTATGTGTGGGAGAGCATGTGTGAGTGAGTGTAAGTGTGAGACCAGGAGTCAGCTGGACTGTCAGACACACACACAGGCTCAGAGGCTGTTCAGTGCAGGGACACACACCCTCCTACTCCTCCCTCCCCAAAAATCTATCCACACACCGGACAGGGAGAGGAGGAAAACTCAGGCTGAAAGGCAACCCGCTGCTGATTTTCCCAGGGGCCAGCTCGGAGTGTGAGCCACCAGAGGAGAATGCAAGAACGGTGTCAGTTAAACCCAACTCCTTAGCTCGGGCCCAGTCCTCACCCCCTTCCCTGATGACCAGGACTTGGGGGCCAAGTTTGTCTCTCTCTAGCTCTGCATCTAAAGTTAAAAGGCAAAAAAGGTTTTATTAGTTGCCTCTGATGCTTGGTATTTTTTGATGGTCATTTTTATTAATTTAAATTATTAATTTATTACTTTGACATGGATTATTTTTTTGGCTCAGCAAGATGGATATATTTTCTTCGTGCCTTAACTTGTTTTTCTGAAATTCATGTTTAATTTTGTTCCAAACCAGATCTCAGGCAGCTGCTGCTGGGTTTCTTGCTGAAGGGGAATGAAAGGCTCACGAGAAGTCTGGTTGCTTTTTGGAGGGTTGGCAAAAGGGATTTTTTTGTTCCATAGAAACAGGGCATGTCAGAAATGTTCAGCATGTCTGGTGGCATCTGTGCAGAGAGAAACAGGTCAGTGACCCTTCGACAGAACTCATGCAGATCGTGGACCTGAAGCATTGACTCTGTTTCTCTCTCCATAGGTGCTTCCTGTCCTGCTGAGTATTTCCAGCATTTTCTGTTTATATTTCAGATTTCCAGCACCTGCAGTACTTTGCTCTCCTATTGTATGCTCCATGCTGGGCATTTAAAAATGTGGCTAGTTTCAATTTAAAATGAGAAAATATTTATCACTCAATGCAACCTGTATTTTTTCTATTTGCAGAGGGGACAAAAGCCAAGAAGTTTTGCTAAGCCCAAATAAAACAGTTTTACCCCATTGTGGCTATGTTTCCCAATTCTGGACATCCGAAGGATGTGAGGGGGGAGTGTTAAAGTGGGAGGATAAGAGGCCCAGAAACAGGTGAAGCACCAGAGCCTATGATTTCTCTCCCTGGCCCTGGCTGCAATTAGTTTAAGCATGAATTTCTTACATTCCCTTCCCCAACCCCTCTCTGTTTGGAAGAGAAGCAGGATCTGTACGTGGTGAGATAATGGGCACTAGTTGCCTGCAGCAAGACAGGTGCCGGCTTACTGGCGGACGAAGTCGCTCACGGGTTGCCCTGCAGGGGGCTCAGATGAACAATTTGAAGACCAAGACTTGATGGATGTGTACTATGAAATGTGATGCATAGGAGGGCCTGCCAGAAAACCTGCAGCCAATATCAAGGAGCAAGGAGGGGGGCAGCATCAACTTGGCCCAGGGCTTTGCAGAGGGCTTGGAGCCCAACCTTTTAAGGATGGAAGTGGCGACCAACTCCATTCACAAAATTGTGCATGGTGCAGCATCTGATGGCCGATACGACAGCTTCCATTGTAGCACAAGCAGCAGCAACCCAATGCCTGAGTGCTGCAGTGGAATCTCAGACTGCTGTCATGCAAGGTCAACTGTTAGCTGTCAAGCCTGCTGTCATCATGGCTGTAGATTACAGCAGTCCACCAATCCTTCAATAGGTTGCTAGGATTGCTGTGAGGTGCCACAGCACCGTAAACCTGTTGTCCTGTCTCAGAAAGACAATATCCTGTCATCCCACCCCCTTACTCTGCCAGTCCTTTCATGGTGGTCTGGTGCCAGCCAACAAACACTACTGCTACCCATACCAAGGTGGTGCAGTCTGCAGCCAAGCCTTTTGTACCCAGAGCTGCTCGAGATCATTCTCCAAGGGTGTCAGTAGCCTCTTCCATGTAAAGTCCAACAGCCTTCTACCAGTCATGCTGCAGCCACTGGGGTAGCTCTGTGTGGGATCTCTAGGATAGACAACAGTATGTGGAAGACAGGAACTAAAGGAATGCATAAGGGTGATTAGGTGACTTTTGCATGCAATATATTATGGTTTGATTTATAAATTTGGTTTGGAGTGTTTATTTTGTGTTGGCTTTTATTTTTGCAATGTGACCAAACAGACACTGTAACATTCGATGACAGAGGGAAGTGTGGGAATGGGAAATTGTGGTTCCGGTGTCCATATTGCCCTTGGATAAGTTCTCCATAGCCACCGCTGTTGCAGTACAGCTCGTGGAAGTCTCTTGATTTCCAATGGAGGAGGTTACAGATGCCCAGCCAGGAAGGGACTGTCTAGGTTGCCTCCTCCGGTTCCCTTCCGCCTTCTGTTCATGCTCCTGCTCCTCAGGGGCTTGCCATATAGCTGGTGAGAAGAGCTGCCCCCTTATAATGTTGCAGCAAGCAGCAGACCATCCACAACAAGTCTTGGTATTGCTCTGAGAGTGCTGCAGGGTTCCATTAGAGTGGCCCAGGCAAGGAAGCATTGCTTGAGCATCCCAATGGCCTCATTGACATTTTATGTTGCAATATGACTGCCGTTGTACGCATTCTGATCACGCACATATAGGTTGTGCACAGGAGTCATCACCCACGTTGTAAATGAATATCCCTTTTCACCAGTAGCCACCTTATGGTTTGTCAGGATAGCTCAAATGAAGCTGGCACAGCAGACCATCATAGAAGGCATCATGAATGCTGCCAAAATACCAGGCATTAACCAGCTTGATTCACTGCCTGTGGCCCCACACCAGCTGGGCATTGAGGGAATGGGATCCCTTTTGTTTCCAGTACACAATTGAGTTAGCACAGACCTCCCACGAAACAATGTGTGCACTGCCAATGGTATTTTTGCACCTTGGGGATACCTGGAATCCCAGTGAAGCCATATGTGTGCTCCGCCTGCATCTCCCTGTCAAGAAAGACTGAAATGTAGTGAGCCCTCATTGAGTAAAGAATCTCAATAACTCTCACTTACACAACAGTAGATGGCAATCTGCGAGATATTGTAAATATCTCCAGCTCCAGCCTGGAAGGTGCTAGACAAGTTCATCACTAGGGTCAATATATGCCACAGCCACTGGCAGTTTTTTCTTGCCCTGTGCTAAGGTTACACTTGTGGCTGCAGCAGGTGAAAAGTTGCAGTGCAGACACTCTTATTGAGGTCTAGATATCTCACACATGGCGGAGAATTTTACTGACCTGCAGCAGACCGGAACAAGGCTGGGGACCAATGCAATTGAGGGATCCTGTGGCAGATTGGCTCCCCAACCATTTCCCTCCATTGGAGGAGTTAATTTGAACATGTAATAGCCCTATTATGGGGCATCTTACCAGACCATTGGCATTTTGCCAGTGGCAGACCGACGCCGCCACCACCCCCCCCCCCCCCCCCCCCCCCTGCCGGTTGGAGAGGCCGCCGACTGAATGAAGGCAGGTTTTTTATTAAAGAGGAGCTGTGAGGCCCTAGCACTTTCCTCGTAGGGATTTCCACTCCATTAGTGGTGATTTTTTTTTTTTAAATTATCTTCAGACTATCTTCTTTAGGCTGCAGGTTCCCTTCCCTCCTCAGCTGTGTCCACCATTCCAGGTGGTACTGCTGGGGCTCCAATCAGGTTGGCAGGAAGCTATCTGAGGCGGGCTTCCTCCCAAGTGAAGGGTGGAAGTCCTGTCTTGGTTGCAGGGCTGCTGACCAACTTTTTATGTGGCAGGGTGGGAATCTCCACCATCCAAAAAATCCTGCTGATTGTTTCTCATCAAGGTTCAGGTCGGAAAATTGCTCCTTGAGCTTCCTGGACTTATGAGGCCTCCTTCCCCCTTCCAGCAGGGCAGCCTCTGTACATTCTCAAAGTAACCTGTGTTCCAAGAGCAATGTCTCCTCGCACATCCATGCCTGGAGGTAATTGATTTGTGCAGGAGCCTTAAAGTGCTCAGCTAAAGTTCTTTCAGCACTTAATACACGCTTCCTTATAGTCTTTTACAACTCGGGTATCAAACATTTGTGGATTTGAAGCAACGACCAGGAGAAATCAACTAGCAATTATGTCCTTCTGCTGAATGCGTGTTCAGTTTTGCGAGGTTAAGAGAGGGCATTAGCTGGAGTGTTGTTCTCCAAAATGGCAGCACTGGCATCAAGTCAGCCTTCCACGCTTATTGATGCCATGGTCTGGCTGCTCTGTATTCTTCTGGCAGACTTACTGGGTACACGCTAACACCCTCACTAAAATAGCATTTGGCATAATTCACCCCACAAGTATGCACACATGCTGAGAAAATGGGCACAAATGATCCAGTTCCTCACCCTCCATGTATTCCCACATTATCTTGAATATTTTTAGCTTCATTAAAACACTTTGGGACAGTGCAGACTATTCTAACAGTGCTGCCTGTTTCTGATGTCAATTACAGAACTGGACAAGGAGAACAAATGTATGGTAGATCCTATGACATCATTACAGTGCAGTAATTATGTCGCATAATCATATCTTTAAAAGACACTATAGTCAGGAAATGACTCATGTCATTGCACAAATAATTAACACACTGATTTCACATTCCCCTCTGTGTTGCATTTATGAAGTCAATAATTCATTTATTTTAGTTAGATTAAACTCTGTTAAAATAGTGAAAAATAATTCTTTATACAGTAGCATCACTCATAATTATTTCCAAGCTTAAAATTCATGTTTATAACCTGCTGTTCATTCATTGAACTGTCCAATCAAAAGTCCAAAATAGCTGCAATGAAGCATATCAAAGTCACTCTGGTGTAAATGCTCAGATTTACTATAGCAGTTCAGAATTTTGCACTCTTAAAATTCTATTGTTGATATAGGGCGTACTCATGCCCAGAATTAATTTGGAATAGATTGCTGATTAATAACCCTCATCTCTTACTGTGAATCTAATCCCATTATATAACGTCATCTGCCCCATGCAGTGAATTCTAAATGGTTAAACGGGCTCTCAAAGTTCATGATGTTATCTGAGCATCTTGATTGTAAAACCACCCGCTGACTGATCTGTTACAGAAAGGGAAAAGTAGAAAGAGCTGCTCCAATATTCCTGTATCAAGTAAAACATTTGCATCATTAATTTATTCCTGTTAAAGGCAATGGTTACTCTTGTGGCAAGTTACTTGAATGTTAAGGACACATTCTGAGATAATTTAGTAATTAGTCTTCATGCAGAACTGAAAATCTGTTTTTTTAATAACGTATTATAATATACAATTCACTGAAGTTATGCCGGTGGGAGGATTATATCAACTAAAACTTTGGAAGCTGCGTATTCCTATTTTGGGGGTTTCGTCCTAATTTTCTCCACCATTTTCTCCCTTCAGTTTTTTTCTCTCTTCAAGGCATTGACATCTTGCTAAGTTCTTAAAGTGTTAGTTGCCATCCATTGGCTATTGTTAATGTGTTAGCCTTGACAAGGCGTGTTAGCAGATTACTCCAATATAGGAACACCACATGTGAGCCCTCACCTGCCATCACCCAATACCCACGCTTATAGGTGCTTTCCAGCAGGGGTCATTGGGTATCAAAGAGGAGAGGAAATTCCTGGGCCTAAATTTTTCCCCTGTTGGACGCACCAAATTGGCGGGCCCGGGAGCGGTCAGGAAACAGGGCCCCGGCCGCAGTCGGCCCACAACCACGATTTCATGCTGGCTGCCCAAATAATGCCCGCCCAGCATGAAATGCATCTTCCAAACAGTCAGGAAGGGCCTGGTGAGGGCAGGGGCCTGCCTGGTACTGGGTCTAATGGTGACCCAGCGGGCCGTTTAAAATCGGCAGAGGCAGCTCTCTGGAGGCTGCCAGAGGACAATTTTTCTGCGGTCTGGAGACTAGAGCAACGGTCTCACCAGTGGCTGGAGATGCCAGGCAGGAGGGCAGGTCAGGTGGGCACTTGGCCCCCCCAATTTCTCGGACGAGTGCCTCGCGGTCCTCTTGGAGGAAATGGGTGTCAGGAGGGACACCCTCATTCCCAGGGATGACGGGAGGAGGCCACCGCATCAGACCAAAAAAGCTTGGGAGGAGGTTGCAGAAAGTCAGCAGCCATGACGTCGTGAAGCGCACATGGGTGCAGTGCTACAAAAAAGCTCAACAACCTGCTATGTTAGGCAAGAGTGAGTACCATGTTGGCATGGATCACCACTCCCGTGAAGCTCACTGGTGTTAGAGTCTGAGTGCCAACTGTCAATGACGCCAGAGCTGGCCAAGGGGATGAGCCCTGTCTGCTTGGACTGAGTGCCTTGAGGCTCGAGGGCCATGACTCGGATGAGCCCTGCAAGGTGTTCCTCAGGTGGGGATGGCCAGGTTGCAATGGCGTTGCAGGTAGAGAGCAGACTAATCAATGCTCCTCTGTCCTTTCAGAAGATGAGGAGCCATAACACCATCGAGAGGTCAAGGACAGGTGGAGGCCCCCCAAACCTTCTAACCATGATGAGGTTTGAAATGGACACCTTGAAGCTGGAGAGCCACCACCCACCTCGGTCAGCCGGTCATGGAGAGGCGGGGTCTCTGACGAAGGTAAGAGTGCAGTGCACAGAGGTGAGAGTGTCAGATGGTGCAAACATTCTTGTGTAGTCTCATCATTAATGGGAGCCTCAAACCTGGAGTCCCTGTTGATCACTAAGATGATGGCACCATGATGCAGATCTCCATGGTCTCACCAGGGTGCCTGGCATGCACAGTGACAGTGTGATGACTTTAACTAATGACATGTCATTGCTCTCCCTTAGATTCGACTCATATGCAGGACCCCGAAGAGCCACTCCTGATGCCAGAGGACCACCGGGCTTCAGATGCACCAGCGTCAGACCCACTTTCTGAACCAGGCACCAGAGCAGATGGACATTAGATCGTTGGCTAGAATGTTGATGCACATGAGGGCACTTCACACTCGCTTGAGGAGCACGCAGAGACAGAGAGTGCCTGATAGTTGGAGGACTGCTGGAGACCAGGACAATGCTGAGTTGAAGGCAGATGATGAGCCTCTGGAGTCATCCATTAGGCGGCAGGTGCTGGATGTCCAGCAGTATGTGCAGGAGGATCTGGCGGAGATCCATGAGGGTATGTGTGCCATGGTCTCTGTTGTGGAGGAGTCCACGCGGAGCATGAGCACTGCATTGACCCTCATTGCTGAGCGCACTATTGAGAGAGTGGTGACTCTCATGGAGAGGCAGCTCCAGGGACAGAATTAGGGGTTTCTGGGGTTGCACTCAGACCTGCAAGCCCTCACACAGGCAATGATCTCAGGTGGTCAGAGCCAGTGCAGGAGATGGATGAGGCACCCAATATCCCAGGCTAGGTGTCCGTCCATCAATGGCGAGCAGGGAGGTCCAGAGCGACCTCACGTTGGCACATGAGCTGCTTGTCATCTCGGCGGGCTTCTCTCAGGGCGCTCTGGATGACGGCAGCAGCTCCTCTGCCCCTCTGCCAGTGACTGTGGCATCCAATAAGGCTGCGATGACTGGGGAGATGCCAGCTGTGGCATTGGCCGTTCCCTCACAGGTAGGGCCAGCACAGGCTCCACTGGCCAGAGGACGACCACTAAGGTCATCAAGGCCAACAAGACAGCAGAGTCAGCAGGCTGTCTCCAATGCTGATGCCAGCGAGGGGGGCACCAAGGTGCAGCACTTGTAAACCTAAGTTTAAGTCACCATGAGCACAAGAGGGACTGTTCATGAATGATCTTCCGTTCTGCCATGTTTTGCTTAGATGTTTACTGGTGTGGGCATGTAGTAATCTGATGTGTAATACACCTTTAAAATGAATGTTGTAATGGAAGATCACATGATCTTGGTATCCAATAGCAGAATAGTGTGGGCTACCTCTGTAGTCAGTAGTCTTCAGTTAGAGTCTGAAGAGAAAAGACAGAGTTTAGAGTTGTAAGCACACAAGTGTAGCCGCTGAGTTCCTTTTGTAAATAAACTGAATGTGTTTCTTCTAAGAACTCTACTGACCTTCTCTGTCTTGGTGTCAACTTGGTCACTCTGAAACAAGTGTGCTACCCGGATCCTTTAGCCCCAACAGACCAGGGCACTGGATCCAACAAACTGGTGATGTGGGTAAAAAGCAATAAAAGGCACGAAAGGGTGATGTGAAAAGCAAGAAAGAACAAAGGAAATCAGAAAAACCGAAATCAGGCCATACCTCACAAGGTAGTTGTAAGTAAAGAAAGGTTCCCTTCCGGATCGTTGAAGCAGTCCCCTCAGATCATGCCGCAATTTGGAAGAGTGGAGCCTTTCGATCCAACCTCAGACAACTGTCTCATTATGTTGAACACCTCGTGTTCTTCTTCTAGGCGAAAGACATTGCGGGGGAGGAGAAGCACATGATCCTCTTATCCTTGCGTGGGAGTAAGACGTGGATTAATTTGAAATTTGTTGGTACCCAGTCCCCCAGATTCAAAAAGTTTTGATGACTTAATGAACCTCGTAAAGAATCATTACCAGCCCAAGCCATCGGTGATGATGCAGTGGTTCAAATTTAACTCAAGGAATAGAGCCACGGAGAAGACAGTTGCTTGTTATGTGGCAAGTCTGAAACAATTAACTGGATTTTGCGAGTTCGGTACGTCTATCAATGATATGCTTAGAGATCGTTTGGTGTGTGGTACAAATGAAGATGCGATTCAGAAGAGATTACAGTCTGAAACAAATTTAGATTTTCAGAAGGCATTGGAAATCGCTCTGGCAATGGAAGGAACAGTCCGAGAGTCAAAAGCCATATGAGGAATGCAAAATGGCGCCGTCCTCCACATTGGGCAGGGAGCCTCAGCCAAAAGGAGCGCGGAGTGCAGAGCTTTACTCAGAAGTGGGAAACAGCCACCGCTAGCAGACAAATTAAAAGATATAACTTAGCAGCAAAAAAATGGCATCATGGTAACAGAGGTGGAAGCAGACAGCCCTGTAATGAATCACAGTTTAAAAAGATCGAATGTTTCTTCTACCATCGAAGCGGACACCTCATGAGACATTGTAAAGATAGAATCAGGCAGACTTTCAGACAAAAGCAAAGACTAAAGTAATAGACTCAGATATTTATTTGTTACAAAATTTAAAGGTAGGAAGAAGAGAGCCTATGTAACATAGAAACATAGAAATTAGGAGCAGGAATAGGCCATTCAGCCCTTCTTGCCTGCTCCACCATTCATTATGATCATGGCTGCTCATCCAACTCAATAGCCTGTTCCCGCTTTCTCCAGATATCCTTTGATCCCTTTCACCCCAAGAGCTATATCTAACTCCTTCTTGGAAACATACAATGTTTTGGCCTCAACTACTTTCTGTGGTAGCAAATTCCACAGGCTCACCACTCTCTGGGTGAAGAAATTTCTCCTCATCTCAGTCCTAAATGGTCTACCCATATCCTCAGACTGTGACCCCTGGTTCTGGACTCCCCCACCATCGGGAACATCCTTCCTGCATTTACCCTGTCTAGTCCTGTTAGAATTTTATAGGTTTCTATGAGATCCCCCATCATTCTTCTGAACTCCAGCAAATATAATGCTAACCGACTCAATCCCTCCTCTTATGTCAGTCCCGCCATCCCAGGAATCAGTCTGGTAAACCTTCGCTGCACTCCCTCTATAGCAAGAACATCCTTCCTCAGATAAGGAGACCAAAACGGCACACAATATTCTAAGCGTGGTCTCACCAAGGCCCTGTTATAATTGCAGCAAGACATTCCTGCTCCTGTACTCGAATCTTCGCGCTATGAAGGCCAAAATACCATTTGCCTTTTTTATCGCCTGCTGCACCCGCATGTTTACCTTCAACGACTGGTGTATGAGGACACCCAGGTCTCATTGCATATTCCCCTATCTCAATTTATAGCCATTCAGATAGTAATCTGCCTTCCTGTTTTTGCTAGCAAAGTGAATAACCTCACATTTATCCACATTATACTGCATCTGCCATGCATTTGCCCACTCACTCAACTTGTCCAAATCACACTGAAGCATCTCTGCATCCTCCTCACAGCTCACCCTCCCACCCAGCTTTGTGTCATCTGCAAATTTGGAGATATTACATTTAGTTCCCTCATCTAAATCATTAATATATATTGTGAATAGCTGGGGTCCCAGCACCGATCCCTGCAGCACCCAACTAGTCACTGCCTGCCATTTGGAAAAAGACCCATTTATTCCTACTCTTTGTTTCCTGTCTGCCAACAGTTTTCTATCCATCTCAATACACTACCCCCAATCCCATGCGCTTTAATTTTACACGCTAATCTCTTATGTGGGACTTTGTCGAAAGCCTTCTGAAAGTCCAAATAAACCACATCCACTGGCTCCCCTCATCAACTCTACTAGTTACATCCTCAAAAATTCCAGTAGATTTGTCAAGCATGATTTCCCTTTTGTAAATCCATGCTGACTCTGTCTGATTCTGCCACTGTTTTCCAAGTGCTCAGCTATTAAATCTTATATAATGGACTCTAGAATTTTCCCCACTACCGACATCAGGCTGACTGGTCTATAATTCCCTGTTTTCTTTCTGCCTCCCTTTTTAAATAGCGGGGTTACATTAGCTAACCTCCAATCTGCAGGAACTGTTCCAGAGTCTATAGAATCTCAGAAGAGGACCACCAATGCATCCATTATTCCTAGGGCCACTTCCTTAAGTACTCTGGAATGTAGATTATCAGGCCCCAGGGATTTATAGGCCTTCAATCCCATCAATTTCCCCAACACCATTTCCCTACTAATACTGATTTCTTTCAGTTCCTCCCTCTCACTAAACTCTGCGTTCCCCAACATTTCTGGTATGTTATTTGTGACCTCCTTCGTGAAGACAGAACCAAAGTATGTATTTAGTTGGTCAGTCATTTCTTTGTTGCCCATTATAAATTCCTCTGTTTCTGACTGTAAGGGACCTACTTTTCTCTTCACATATCTATAGAAATTTTTATAGTTAGTTTTTATGTTCCCCGCAACCTTACTCTCGTACTCTATTTTCCCCTTCTTAATCAATCCCTTGGTCCTCATTTGCTGAATTCTAAAGTGCTTCCAATTCTCAGGTCTGTTGGTTTTTTGGCCAATTTGTATGCCTCTTCCTTGGCTCTAACCCTATCTCTAATATCCCTTGTAAGCCATAATTTGGCCACCTTTCCTATTTTACTTTTGCGCCAGACAGGAATAAACAATTGTCGCAGTTCACCCATGCTCTCTTTGAACGTTTGCTATTGCCTATCCACCGTCACCCCTTTAAGTAACGTTTCCCAATCCATCATAGCCAACTTGCATCTCATACCATCGTAGTTTCCTTTATTAAGATTCAGGACCCTAGTCTCAGAATCAACCACATCACTCTCCATCTTGATGAAGAATTCTAACATATTATGGTGGCTCATCCCCAAGGGGCACAACTAGATTGCCAATTATTCCTTTCTCATTACACAATGAGAGTGATTGGGAAGCCTATCAGAATAGAGGTGGACTCTAGCGCAGCCACTACGGTGATAGGTGAACATATTTTCAAATACCTGAATCATGGGGAACGTAAACTAAATTTGGAAGAAACTGATGCCAAATTGCAAACTTACCCTGGAGAAGACATACAAGTCAAAGGCGTATGTGAAGCCAGAGTACTCTACGGAGATCAAACAGTTAAATTACCCTTGATGGTGGTAGCAGACGAGGGACCTAGTCTACCAGGATGAAACTGGCTGAAAGAAATTAAATTGGAATGGACTGAAATCTTCCAACTGAGAACTAATAGGCTATCAGAGCTACTACAAAAATATGCCTCAGTTTTCAAGGATGAACTTGGAAAGATTGAGGGGCTACAAGCAAAAATCCACGTAGATCCAGAGGCAACACCAAGATTTATGAAGGCAAGACCAGTACCTTATGCAATGCAGGAAAAGGTAGATGCCGAACTGGACAGATTAGAAAAACTGGAAGTTTTCAGAGTGGACCGCACCAATTGTACCTGTTGTGAAACCTGGCTGAAGCTACAAATCAACAGTCAATAAAGTGGCTAAGTTGGACAGACACCCCATACCAAAAATTGAAGACTTGTACGCTAAAATGGCAGGTGGAACTGTCTACATGAAGCTTGATATGAGTCATGCTTATCAACAATTGGAATTAGGGAAGGTCTCCCAGAAGTTTGTCACCATAAATACATACAAAGGGTTGTACCAATACACCCATTTACCTTTTGGCGTATCATCAGCTTGCGCCATATCCCAAAGAACCGTAGAAAGTTTACTATAGGGATTTCCCCACGTTGTAGTTTATTTGGTTGACGTTCTCGTGACTGGACTCACTAAAACGGAAGATCTGATAAACTTGGAAGAAGTTTTGAAATATTTTTTTCAGGTTGGAGCGCGGTTAAAAAAGGATAAGTGCACATTCCAAGTGAAAGAGGTAACTTATTACCTAGGTCACAAGGTAGATTCAGAAGGCCTGCATCCAGTTGAAGAAAAAGTGGAAGCCATTGGAGAAGCACCAGCGCCAAAGAATCCGAACTGAAATCATTCTTGGAGATAATGAAATACTATGGATGGTTCTTGCCTAATTTGCCGACAGAACTGGCACCCCTGTATTACTTGCTCAAGAAAAACCAGCGATGGTCTTGGTAAACACCACAGGAAGAAGTTTTCACAAACGTGGAACAGTTGTTACAATCATCTACACTTCTAGTACATTTTGACCCAAAAAAAAGTGTTGGTGTTAACGTGTAACACATCTCCCTATGGAGTGGGAGCAACGCTTTCCCATCAAATGGGTGTTGGATCAGGATGAGCTATAGGATATGTATTGAGAACACTCATATACTGCATAAAAAGCGTACTCGCAAATAGAATAAGAAGGCCTGTCAATCATTTTCAGTGTTAAGAAATTTCGCCAATATGTACATGGTCATCATTTTACTATCATATTGGACCACAAGCGTTTGCTGGGATTATTCAGCAAAGACAAGGCTATACCCCCTATAGCCTCAGCACGAGTACAAAGATGGGCACTGTTCTTGGCAGCGTATGAATGTACTTTCATTCACAGACCCGGAAGTCAAATTGCAAAGGCAGATGCACTCAGTCGCTTGCCCATGCAAATAAAATATAAGGATGTTCCAATTCCTCAAGAATTTGTTTTATTAATGAGCTTCCTGGACTCACCACCGATATGTGCTAGACAGATTAAAGATTGGACAAATCGAGACCCAGTCTTATCCAAAGTGCAAGATCAAGTTCTTCATGGTTGGCCACAAGAACAAGAATCTGATGAAATGAAACCGTATTTCCAGAGAAGATACAAAATAACCAGCCAGGGAGGTATCTTATTGTGGGGAGCACGAGTGATTGTTCCTCTAAAAGGACGAAAGCCATTGTTACCTGATCTTCACAGTGCATATCCCGGAATTTCCAAAATGAAGACGATAGCAAGAAGCTATTTATGGTGGCCTGGGATGGATGGAGAAATAGAAAACTTGGTGAGAAGTTGTATGCAGTGTCAGCAAGCACAAAAATTACCTGCAACAGCTCCATTACACCCCTGGGAGTGGCCAGGAAGACCATGGGTGCGCATACACATCGACCATGTGGTGGTACCTTTTATGGGAATAACGTTTCTACTTATCGTCGATGCACATTCAAAATGGATGGACATATATGAAGTGAGGTCGCTGCTACAATAGACAAGCTACGGCAGAGTTTCGCAATCAACATATTAGCTGAAGTGGTCATATCAGACAATGGAACAGTATTTACGAGTGCTAAATTTCACCAATTTATCAGCCTCAACGATATTACTCATGTGAAAACTTCACCATTCTTCAAATGGACTCGTCGACAGAGCAGATCAGACGTACAAATCTGGTACGAAGAAATTGTCTGAAGATTCTATAGCGACTAAATTAGCATGAGTTCTTTGCCATTATAAAACCACCCTCAACGACAACAGGTGTCACACCTGCGGAATTGTTGATGAAGCACCGTCTCCGATCGAGACTGAGCCTAATTGTGCTGAACTCGGGAGGGAAGGTGAAAATAAGTCAGAGAAGTCAGAAAATTGGACATGACTGTCACAGGCAGGACAGGACATTTAACTTAGGAGAGAAAGTATTTGTGAAAAACTTTAGAGAAGGACCAACATGGTTGTTCAGTGAAATAGTGCAGTGTTGGAACATCTTTCCTATCATGTGAAAGTGGAAAGTCGAGTCATATGGAGACATGTGGATCATATAAGAAGAGCAGGAACAAAATACCAAGTAATGATTCCATCAGGGTTCATGATTGAATCAACGTCTCTTGTTGAAAGAACTCAACTCAGTACGAGTGTGTCTGAAGGGGCGACTGTACCTGAAAGAGTTGAAGAAGCAGATTTACAGTACCTGCTGAAGAACCAGATGCTCAGGCGACTACAGTGAGGGAGGTTCCAGGTCAAACATCAGAAGCTGTAGAGCTGAGACGTTCTGCACGAATAAGGAAACCCCCAGAAAGACTGACTTTGTGAATTACTTTCCTGTGTGAAAAATTTGATATTTTGAGAAAAAATTGTAAAATATATTTCTGAGTAAAGGGGGAAGGATGTAGTAATCTGATGTGTAATATACCTTTAAGACGAATGTTGTAATAGAAGATCACATGATCTTGATATCCAATAGCGGAGTAGTGCGGGCTACCTCTGTAATCAGTTAGTCTTGAATTAGAGTCTGAAGAAAAAAGACAGAGGGCTGAATGCTCTGGTTCGCTTGTGGGGTGGGCCCCGTTTGCAGACATGTAAAATGACGCGCGGAGACATCGGGCGTGTGTCCCGACATCGCCGTGCATCATTCCGATCTTCATTTCCGCGGGTGCGCACCAGAGTCCTTAATTGGCCCACCCACGTAAAATGGCTGTGCCTGGCATGAGGCGGAAGCAGATCTTTGGCAGCTTAGCTGAAGGAGCGTTGGATCAAGGCATCCCTGGTGTCCCTGCCTCCCTGGAGGATACAGAGGTCTGCCTCCACGCCCTCAACATTCTCCTCACCGTGCTCCTCTTCTGACTCACCACTGGATTCACCATCTGTGGCCTGTGCAGCTGCATCAAGACACTCTCCCCCCAGTGGATCCCCCCTTGCCAGTGCCAGATTGTGGAGAGCGCAGCATGCAACCACTATCAGTGACATCTGTTCTCGAGGTATTGCAGTCGATTGCACCCTGGATGCTGGGAACCCAGCAATCACTGCAAAGCCTCTGGCTCACTCAGCCTGGCTAGCCTCGTCCATACGGAAATGAGTAAATGTCATTACCCACCTGAACAGAGCTTCTGTCACCAGCTTCACACAACTGTGGACAGTTGATTGGGAGACTCCACAAAGATCCCCCACTGACCCCTGGAAAGAACTGGAGGCATAGAAGTTGAGGACCATTGTGACCTTCAGAGCCACTTGCATGAGATGTCCACCCATACAATTGGAGGTGATCTCAGGCCCAATCATATGACAAATGGAGGTCACGGTGTCCCTCGAGAGGCGGAGCCTCCTTCGTCATTGCAGCTTGGACATATTGAGGTAGCTGCATCGCCACCTGTAACCCCTGGCAGCAGGATAGTGGCACCTTCTGCAGTATCTTATGCCTTGGACTTCCTGCTGGCACTGCACCTGTTGTGCCTGTGCCTCTCCTCCCACAGGCCACTCCCTGGAAGCTGCATTGGGACACGTGGCCTCCTGTCCCTTCTGCCACTCTCTTCCTCCTCAGAGGAGGTGCCACCAGCAGAGACCACAATCCCCATTACCAGGGTAACAGAAGGCTGTCAGATACCTGGAAGGGCCCACATGGTCAAAATTCTCCGAGGGCTTTGGAGACACCAATGAATCCTGAAATGAAGCCTAGAAATGCTAAGAATGAAGGTCAGAACAAAGATGAAGTTGTCAAGTTGAAATAAGCAACCAGGAGCAAACTATCTCCTAAACTCCTCACTACTCACAATGGCAATGCTGCTGATCCTTTTTATCCCACCCTTGGATGAGGTATTGTAAATAATGGGCTGCCCGCCTGCCAGTTTTGCTCATGCGACGGGCGAGAAATTGCACAGGTAACATCAAATCGTGAACAATTGCATTTTTAATGGTCTTTTAATTGTTGGCGGACACAGCTCCGACACCCGCACATGCCCGCCGACTTGTAGATTGCTCGCATGCGGGATGATGTCAGGACTCTTGCCCGATGTCATCTCGTGCGAATTTACACCCGATCAGGCCGGGCGCACACCCACCCGTGGAACGTAAAATTCTGTCCCTGAACAATTTCCCCCTTTCTAACTCAAGAAGAACTGAGGTCAATTATGATTCAACTACCATCACCTTAGCTGTGTTCAGCTAATTCAGCATAGTCAGATTGAAGCTGGAACATACCAGCTCTGTATGGCTCAGCCATGCACAGTTACACTATGTCTTCACCTGTTGAGCCATCACGAGATCCAGTAATGATTTCTGATTCTTCAATGAAAATATGCAGTATAGACTGTTGTCTTTCTTTTCTTTTCCAACATTTTGCCTTATCGCAGAGACAAAGTGAAAACAATACCTTCCTATGGCAAGGTAAGGTTTAACAAACCAATATAGGAGTTGCTATTTGCAACTTTAACATTTATATTAACCTTAAACAAAGTTGCAAACAACATCCTCTGGTTTTCTGACCATGTTGCGTTATCCCTCCTTTGTACCATCTGTTTCCATAGTGTTCATCACAGATGAGCACATCTTTCTCCAATGTCTCTCCTTTTATACCCAACTTCACAGGATTGAGGTTGGGGCTGAGGTCAGAGGTTGGGAGCTGGACATTAACGGAAGCTGGGTTTGGGGTTGTGTGTGGGAGGCCTTGTGAGGTTTGCAGGTGTAGGGAGTGAGGTCCAAAGCCTGCGGCTGGAGGTGGGGAGTTAGTTGGAGGCCTGGGGGTTATCAGAGGCCTCAGGGTGGGATCAGAGCCCTCAGGAAGATGGTTGGGGTACGGGTGCCTGATTGCAGAGATTCTTCAAGCAGACACATTAGATCTAGGAGGTAGGGGTAAAGGAACTCAGCTAGATCTGCCAAGTCCTCACCTGGATGTAAATGCCAGGCTCCTGAGGCTCAGAAAATCTGGCCAAAAGCTATTAAGTTCAAAAAGTTGAATGATAATGAGGTCTGCAGTCTCATTATCGTAACCTTGGAGGAAGTTTTTCACCCGCCCATCTTCCCACTTCAGTTAAAGCCAGAAGTGGGCGACAGGTTGGTGGTGGGTTTAGGTCAGGTATCTGGTTTTCAAGAACCTAACCCAGGACTGCCTGTTTTTTTTAGTCCCGCCCATGGTGTCAGCTTTCACACATATGCTGCTGCATGCAGCTGTATCTCTCCACCAGTTCCCTTGACTCCTCAACTTCCTCCAAGCTTCCTCCAGATTGCTTGTCCCAACATCTAATCTTGGACGAGCCACAACTTCCTACAGCACAAGATTGGGAAGAGCTAAAGCCATTGCCTTTGCTCCTCAATACAAATTTCAGTTCCTTGCTACCAATTTCTTTGGATCAGTCCATAAGACCATAAGACGTAGGAGCAGGAGTAGGCCATTCGGTCCATCAAGTTGCTCTGCCTTTCAATAAAATCTTGGCTGATCTGATAAACCTCAACTCCACCTTTCCCCCATAACCCTTGATTCCCTTACTGATTAAAAATCTGTCTATTTCAGCCTTGAATATACTTGACAACCCAACCTCTGCAGCGGTCTGCGGTAAAGAATTCTACACATTCACAATCCTCTGAGAGAAGAAATTCCTCCACAACTCTGTCTTAAATGGGTGATCCCTTACTTTGAGCTAATGCCCTCTGGTCCTAGACTCTCCCACAAGGGGAAACAACCCCTCACCATCTACCCTGTCAAGCACCCTAAGAATCTTATATGATTCAATAAGGTCATCTCACATTCTTCTAAACTCCAATGAGTAGAGGCCCAACCTACTCAACTTCTCCTCATAAGAAAATTCCTTCCATACCAGGGATCAACCTAGAGAACCTTCTCTGGACTGCCTCCAATGTCAGTATACCTTTCCTTAGATAAGGGGACCAAAGCTGTTCACAGTATTCTAGTTGTGGTCTAACTAGTGCCTTGTATAGTTTTGGCAAGATGTCCCTATTTTTATACTCCATTCCCTTTGAAATAAAGACCAACATTCCATTTGCCTTCCCTATTACCTGCTGAACTTGTATGCTAGCTT
The DNA here is from genome assembly GCF_964194155.1 of Cetorhinus maximus. Lineage (NCBI taxonomy): Eukaryota > Metazoa > Chordata > Chondrichthyes > Lamniformes > Cetorhinidae > Cetorhinus > Cetorhinus maximus. Next base: position 108,777,297 of record NC_135883.1, read on the forward strand.
TTTGGGATTCATGCACGAGGATGCCCAAATCCATCTGTGCTACATCTTTCTGCAGTCTTTCTCCATTTACATAATATTCAGTATTGTGGCACAGCCAATGGTAAGGACTGAGTTGTTCAAATCCCAGAGGGAAACATAACCCATTTTTGAGTTTGTATATTTCGAGATGCAGGCCTTGAATTCAATGGTAATAAGACCACTGAGTCTCAAGAGGTTTTTTGTAAAACTAAATTAAACATTTATTAATACAAGAAAAATTGTAAGTACATACATATGGCTACAAAGTCTCTACTATAATAACTACAAAAATCCCTTAATTAACCTGACTCTCAGTTACACCCACGTTAAAGCAACAGTAAAACGCATAGGTATAAAAAGACCCCAGGCAAAGCACATTTGAGCTTACAAATTCAAAATGAGGCTCCTTGTAGACAAAGCTGGAGGCATACAGGCTGGTTAGATCTTAAATGCCTCTGCCTCACACATACAAACCCTTTCTGTTTATACCTAGCTTTTCCTTTGAATTTAAATTTTCCATTATGTTACCAGGCTTGTAACATTATACCTCCTAACAATAATATTTTCATCCCACTAATTTTATTAGTAATATAAATAGTAATATAAATTTAATTACTTGGCATCTCCCAACTAGGTGCAAGATTTTACCCCCACTCTTGAATGCTTTGTTCAACAAATGCAAATGCATATCCTTAACACCTATGTTTCTAAACGTCCCCATGTTTATCTAATTACCATTTCAAACCTACTTCTTTCTATACATAAAAGCACCCAGACTAACTGGCTTTAATCCAATTAAAACTCGCACACATACACACACATAGACACTAAACTCTATTATTAAAATAAGTTCCAATAATATGAAAGACAGTAATCTCTTCATGACATCAGCTCCTCTATTCTTCCTGCCAAAGTGCATAACCTCACATTTTCCCACATTATGTTCCATCTGCCAAGTTTTTGCCCACTCATTTAGCCTGTCTATATCCCTCTGTGTCATCCTCACCGCTTGCCTTCCCACCTATTTTTGTGTCATCTGCAATCTTGGTGATAGTACATTCACTTCCCTCATCCAAGTTATTAATATATATTGTAAATAATTGCAGTCCCAGCACTGATCCCTGTAGCACTCCACTATTTACAGGTTGCCATCCTGAAAATGCCCCCCTTATCCCAACTCAAAGAATTCTAATAAATTTGTCAGGCATGATTTCTCCTTCGTGAAGTCATGCTGACTCTGCTTTATTATATTATGCATTTCTAAATTGTCTGCTATTATATCCTTTATAATAGACACTAACATTTCCCCAATGACGGATGTTAAACTAACTGACCTATAGTTACCTGTTTTTTTTCCCTCCCTTTTTGAATAATGGTGTTACATTGGCAGTTTTCCAATCCTCTGGGACTTTTTCAGAACCTAAAGATTCTTGGAAGATTACTACCAGTGCACCCACTATCTCTGTAGCTATTTCCTATAATATCCTAAGATGCAACCCATCAGGTCCAGGGGACTTATCGGCCTATAGCCGCATTCGTTTTCCAAGTATTTTTCTCTAGTGATAGTTATTGTATTTATTTCCTCCCCGCTTTTGCCCCTTGATTATTTAATATTTTTGGAATGCTATTAGTGTCTTCTACCATGAAGATTGATGCAAAGTATTTATTCAATGCCTCTGCCATTTCCTGGGGCAGAATTTTCCTGTTGGCTCATGAGGGCGGGGCGCACGCATGTAAAATGACGTGCGGTGACGTCAGATGAGCGTTCCGATGTCACCGCACGCCATCACGATATTTTGTTGGGCAGGCACGCGATGATCTCCGATGTATGCCTGCTATTAATTAACAAGCCAATTAAGGCCCTTGAGGAGCCAATTGATGGCGATTTTTCGGCGCCCGTACAATCTTCGGGTCGGCGCACGGGCGCAACGGGCAGGCGGGTCAGACAATTGTACAAACCTCATCCACGTGCGGTTTAGGAGGGCTCAGTGGGGTTGCAAGTGTGCTCTGTCAAATATTGATGTTTCAAAGTTATTGAAACTTGCCTGTCTGATCTGCAGTACTTCAAAACACATACCAGCTGCTTGGTCTGGACTCACAACCTTCAGGTCAGCACTCTGCAGTGAGGAATCTTTTTTGGGCCTGCATGTTTCTGGAAGCCTTCGCTTAGCCTGGGGATGGGAGCTGAACTCTCCACTGGACGCACCTCCTCTGAGGAGGAAGGGAGGGCTAGAAGCGGGAAGAAGCCAGAAGTACATATTTAGCCTCCAGGGGAGCCACCTTTTGGAGGTCAGGCGCAGGCACATGAGGTGCGGGGCCAAGAGGTAGTCCAAGGCGGAATGGGCTGCAGAAGATACCACTCTCCTGCTGCCAGGGTATACAGGCGGCGAAGCAGCTACCTCAATATGCCTGAGGTGCAGTGCCGAAGGATGCTCCATCTCTCAAGGGAGACAGTCAATTATATCTGTCAGATGATTGGCCCTGAGATTTCCCCTAACTGTGTGGGTGGACGCCCCATACCAGCGGCTCTAAAGGTCACAGCTGCCCTCAACTTCTATGCCTCTGGCTCCTTCCAGGGCTCGGTGGGTGATCTTTGCAGTGTCACCCAATCAGATGTCCAAACTTGTGTCAGGCAGGTCACAGATGCTCTGTTCAGGCATGCATTGACATTCATCCTCTGCCGGTGGGACCAGGCCAGCCAGGCACAGCGAGCCAGAGGCTTCGCGGCCATTGCTGGCTTCCCCCGTGTCCAGGGTGCAATAGACTGTACACATGTGGCCATCAAGGCGCCAGCAGGTGAGCCCAGTGCCTTCGTCAACAGGAAGGGCTTCCACTCCATGAACGTGCAGATAGTGTGTGACCACAGGATGCTGATTCTACAAGTTTGTGCAAGGTACCCTGGCAGCTCCCACGACGCCTACATTCTCAGACACTCCCAGGTGCCAGGGCTCTTCAGTGCTCCAGCCCGGCTGGATGGTTGGCTGCTGGGTGAGAAGGGCTACCACCTCAGAAGGTGGCTCATGACGCCTCTCCGCCATCCAAGAACAGAAGCTGAGCAGCGGTACAATAGGAGCCACGCCTCCACAAGGGATGTGGTGGAGAGAACCATTGGTCTTTTCAGGATACACTTCTGATGCCTGGACCACTCAGGGGTCACACTCCAGTAGCCCCCCAGGTCATGTGTCGCTGATAGTGGTTGTAGGCTGCGCTCTCCACAATCTTGCACTGGAAAGGAGGGATGCTGTGGGCAATGAAGACGTCAACGCATTGCGGATGCACACGATGAGTCCAGTAATGAGTCCGAGGATGAGCACACACAGGGAAATGCTGAGGGGGTAAACGCTGACCCGGGCATACTCCAGGGAGGCAGGGACACCCGAGAGGCTTTAATCCAATGAACCTTCAGCTAGCACAACACAGATGGACCTCCAGGACAAGCCTGGGCTGCAGGCTCCATACTCGATACCTAAGTGCAAAATCTGCCTGGTTTGGAACATTAACTAAGTTCCTTGTTAACAAAGCTGAATGTCCCACAAATCATTCATTACATTATTGGAAACTGTCCACCTGCAGAAGAAAAGAGGCAACCTCAGCCATAGTGAAATGTCTGAATTTAATATTGAAACCAAAGAAACTTAATGAAACAAAATGAAAAAGGTGTTAAAAATCACACCAATTCATAAAGACCTCATCTCAGGCCAACACAAAAGCACCAGTGATAAACTCGTGGTGTGTCTAAGGTACCTTATATTTACGTTTTTGGGTGCTACATCTTGGTGCTGCCCCCTCACTGGCACTGGCATTGGCATTGGAGACAGCCTGCTCACTCTGCTGTCCTGTTGGCCTCAATGACCTTGGTGGTCATCCTTTGGCCCATGGAGCTTGTGCTGGCCCCGCCTGGGAGGGAGCTGCCAGTTCCACAGCTGGCATCTCCCCAATTGTCAGAGCCTCATCGGATCCCACTGTCACTGGCGGAGAGGCGGAGGAGTGCCCTGAGAGGAGCTCACAGCGACGATAGGCAGCTGCTGCATTGACGTGAGGCCGCTTCGGACCTCCCTGCTCACTGTAGATGGATGGACACTGAGCTGGGAAACTTGGTGCCCGGACCATCTCCCAGACTGGCACTGATCAGTTGAGGTCAATGCCGATGTGAGGGCTTGCTGGTCCGAGCGCATCCCCAGGAAGCCCTGATGGGTCTCCTGGAGGAGCCTCTCCACTCTCTGCATGGAAGACGCATGGCGCTCAGACATGAGGCTTGTTGCTTCGGTGATAGTCCATGTAGACTCGTCCACCATGGACACCAAGCCAAGCACAGCTTCATGTATCTCCCCCAGATGCCCCCGCACACCCGGCCACATTCCCTGTGCTTGCTGCATCATCAAGCACCTTCAGAGCATGTGCCTGGTCCCCTGCAGTTCTCTGACTTCTGGCGCCATGGGCACTCTCTGTCTCTGCCAGCACGTCAAGCAACTGTGAAGCGCCCTCACTGCTGTGCCCCGGGACACTAGCCGATGTTCTAATTCCCACCAAGGTGCTAATATCTGCGTTGGTGCCTGTCTGGCAGAGATGCTGTGACGCTGGTGAGACTTCAGGGCCCTCAGGTGTGAGAGGGGGCCTCTGCTGCTCCTCCTCCCAGCCCTGCTCCGCTGATGCTGAAAGGAAGAACAAGGACATTGGATCAGTTAATGTGGAGACAATGTCAATGTGTATTCCCATCCCCCGGATCATCGTGCGTTCATCCTTCCATAAGCAATGGTCAAGTTGTGTTGCAAACTTCAATCACTGAACATTCAGCACTGCCATGGCTTTTGGGAGAACAATGGTGACCTCACTGCTGGGCAAACATACCTGCCCGTGGCACCCCGACCTCACCGACACCGGTGGAACTGGGTGCCTGGTGCCTCTAGGGCTTCCTGCTCAAAGTGGCTGAGAATCGCTAACTGTGCCGGCCCGCCGCCAGTCTTCACCCGCTCGGCTGTATTATGTGCATTCTTCTCCTGAAAATGAGAGAAGAGCATTGATTAATGCTAATTGTACCTGGACTCTCTTCACGGTAGGCCCACCCCAACCAGATGGGACATTGCAAAGCACCACAGTCTTCTCACCCCGCTGCTGCCAAACACTCTCACAAAGATGCTAGGCCTGTCCCCCCACCTCCACCCCCTTGGCCAACTGCTGCCTACATCACATTAGGTGCCATATGGTCTAACCTTCCATAGCAAGGAGGCGCAAGCGTATGGAGAACAGAGGACAGCTGGTCAATTGGTGCCACGCCACCTTGAAGCTCCCCTCCCAGCATGTCATCACCCCAACTTTGACATGTCCTGGAATTCCAGCTCTGCGCCTGGGTGCAGCTCCTCCACATTGCCCCCAAAACAGTAATGTGGGCCTCAGTGTACCAAATGCTGCGGGGGCAGAACACACCACTTCACCACCCTCTCAGGGTGACCTCGGCATGGGCAATATCTGCTGGCCCACCCAGCGAAGGACACATACCGTCAATGATTCAATGTAGTCACTACACTCAGACTTGGGGTTTGGGGGGTGGGGGTGGCATGGGGGTGGGGGGAGCCTACCTGCTGGATTAAGTGACCAATGCCAACATTGTCCTCACCCTTCCTGAGCGCAACAGGTCATTGAAGTGCTTGCGACACTGGACCCAGGTGCGCCGCACCACATCATGGGAGCTCACCACCTTCGCCACCTCCTCCCAGGCACGTTCGGTCATGTGGGGAAGCCTCCTCCTCCAGTCCTGGGGTACCAGGGCCTCCCGCTGTGCTGCCACCTCCTCAAGGAGGCCAGCAAGGCAATCATCGGAGAAACAAGGGGCATGCTGCCCTGCCTGGCCTGCTCACCAGCAGCGCTCTGGGGAGCCCTTCCACTGACCATGACTTGCAGCCTTTGAAAGGCTGCAGCAACTTATTAAAACAGGCCACCGGGTCACCACTGGACCCAGCGATCCACCACCGCCCGCCCACTCCCGCTGTCCTCAGGAACAGCGATTCATGCTGGGCAGGCCTTAATTGGCCCACCCACTAAAATGGCAGCACGGACCCGATTGCAGGCGACAATCAGGTCCGCACTCGCCCGCGCCCACTCCCACTCTGTTCCCCCCACCAGCCAGAAAATTCTGGGCCTGGTTCCCCATTATTATTTCCCCAGCCTGATTCTCTAAGGGCCTGTGCTCACTTTGGCCTCTCACTTCCTTTTTATATATATAAAGAAACTTTTACTGTCCATTTTTATATTACTTGCTAGCTTACCCTCAAAATTTATTTTCTCCCTGTTAATTATTTTTTTGGTAATCTTTTGTTGGATTTTAAAACTTTCCCAATCCTCTGGCTTACCACTGTTCAATGGCATTACCATCACTGAATCCCCCACTATCAACACCCTGGGGGGGTTACCATTGACCAGAAACTGAACTGGACTAGCTAGGAGATGGTCATTGCCTGTGTGGCGTGAATATTACTTGCCACTTGTCAGCCCAAGCCTGGATATTGTCCAGGTCTTGCTACATTTGGACATGGACTGCTTCAGTATCAGGGGAGCCATGAATGGTGCTGAACATTGTGCAATCATCAGTGAACATCCCCACTTCTGATCTTATGATAGAAGGAAGGTCATTGATGAAGCAGCTGAAGATGGTTGCGCCTAGGACACTATCCTGAGGAACTCCTGCAGTAATGACCTGGAGCTGAGATGACTGACGTCCAACAACCACAACCATCTTCTTTTGTGCTAGGTATGACTCCAACCAGTGGAGAGTTTTATTCCTGATTCCCATTGACTCGAGTTTTTCTAGTGCTCTTGATGCCACACTAGGTCAAATGCTGCGTTGATGTCAAGGGCAGTTACTCTCACCTCAACCTCGGGAGTTCAGCTCTTTTGTCCATGTTTGAACCAAGGCTGTAATGAGGTCAGGAGCTGAGTGGCCCTGGCGGAACCCAAACTGGGCATCAGTGAGCAGGTTATTGCTAAGCAAGTGCCACTTGATAGCACTGTTGATCATCCCTTCCATTGCTTTACTGATGATCGAGAGTAGACCAATGGAGTGGTAATTGGCTGGGTTGGATTTGTCCTAGTTTTTGCTTGCAGGACATACATGGGCAATTTTCCACATAGCTGGGTAGATGCCAGTATTGTAGCTGTACTGGAACAGCTTGGTGAGGGGCATACCAAATTCTGGAGCACATTGCCGGGATATTGCCAGGCCCCATAGCCTTTGCAGTATCCGGTGCATTTGTAGGCCTACAAAGCCCCTCTCCAGAAACCTGTCCCCTCTATTTAGTTTAAAGCCCTATCAACAGCCCTAGTTATTTGATTCGCCAGGACATTGGTCCGAGCACAGTTCAAGTGAAGCCAGTCCCACTGGAACAGCTCCCTTCTACCCCAGCACTGGTGCCAGTGCCCCATGAACTGAAACCCATTCCTCACACATGTTTAACTCCTTGACTTTATTTACGCCATGCCAGCTTGCCCGTGGCTGAGGTAATAATTCCAAGATTATTACCTTGGAGGTTCTGCTTTTTAAATTAGCTCCTAACTGTTCAAATTCTTTCAGCAGAACCCCCTTTCTAGTCCTAGCAATGTCATTGGTACCAACGTGGATGATGACAACTGGATCCCTCCCCTCCCACTCCAGGTTCCTCTCCAGCCCTGAGGAGATGTCCGTAACCCTGGCACCGGGCAGGCAACATAGCCTTCGGAACTCACACTCACGGCTGCAGAGAAAAGCATTTATCCCCCAATATACTTTCCCCTGCCACTACTATATTCCTATTTCCTCCCCCACTTGAATGTTTCCCTGTTCCAAGGTGCCGTGGTCAGTTCGCTCATCCTGCCTGCAGTCCCCGCTCTCATCCACACAGTTTACGAGAACCTCATAACTGTTGGACAATTGCAGGGTCCGTGGCTCCTCAAATGCTACCCCTGGACCCCCATACCTGCCTCACCTGCAGTCACACCCTCCTGTCGTTGATCACAGACCAAACTGGAATTATCTAATTTGAGAGGTGTGACCACCTTCTGGAGCAAAGTGTCCAGGTAACTTTCCCCTTCCCTGATGTGGCGCAATGTCTGCAGCTCGGATTCCAGCTCCTCAACTCGGATCTAAATTTCCTCGAGCTGCAAACACTTACTACAGATGTGTTCGCTCTGGATCACCTTGGTATCCAGCAGAACCCATATTCTGCAGCAGCAATACATCACCTGTCCTGACATCACTAGCATATTTTATTTAATTTATTAATTAATTACTATACTATCCCTGCTATTTACACTTGAAGAATCCCCCGCTCTTTACACTTTATTGTAATTAATTTTTTTACACCATAATTGGTCTTATACTTAACAAGCTATTTTTAAGAAAAAGAGAGACAAAAACAGGACTAGGGACCTAAACGCAAACTGAAGGCCTTGCTTTTACTTCACACTGTTTGTAAACACGGTGCACTTTAATTTAGTTTCAAACTCCATATGCTCCCTGCCACGAAAACTGCTTACTTCTGTCTCTGCAATTCTGCCTCTGTCCTATCTCAGCTACAACTCAATTCCTTCATTGTTGATACTCACCTTCTTTAGTTCCAGGCTGACCAGCTCCGATGCTCTCCTTGCTGGCCTTCTCCCTTCATTCTCTATAATTACAAACTGGTGGCAAGGTCCTGCCCCCTGCATCTGGTTTACACTAAGTCCTGCTCACCCGCCAATCTCACTGACATACATGGAGCCCTGTCTCACAAAGCATGAACATGTAAGTCCTTGTCCTTATCTTTAAATTCTGCTATGGTCTCCCTTACTTCATCCCACTATTAGCAGCACAGCCTTCAGCTGCTTGAGACGTACCTTCTGAAATTGTCTTCCTAAGGGTCTCTATCTCTACACCTCTATTTCCTCTAAAGGTCTCCTCAAAATCAATCTTCTTGAACAACTTTGAGTTTCCCTCCTACCTCACCCTTCCGAGCTCGACATTCATTTTCTTTTGTCAACCTGTTAATCACCTTGTGACATTCTTTACATTAAAGACAACAAGTTGTTATTGCTACAAAGGAAAGGTTGTTTCATGTGTAGGTTCTGTAGTAAAAAGATTTGTAACTGTGTTCGTGCTGACCTTTTGATCTTACATAGAGTAAAATTTTTACCTCGGCAGGCAAACGCGTGCCCGACCTGACTGAACACAAAATGACCCTGATGACATCAGGCATGCGTCCAGACATCATTGCGCACTTACGCAATGTTTCGGTCGGTGGGCGTGGGCTGGAGTTGGCAGCGCACCCGCCGACTATTAAAAGGCCTATTAAGGCCATTAACAAGTCAATTAAAAGAAATTTTTCACTGCCTGTCCAGTTGACGGGCAGGCAAAAAGGCCAAGCGGCCTCTGCACTTCTTTGGAAACCTCATCCACGGGTGAGATGTGGTTTCCAAAAGCAAGTAATAATCAAATAAAAACTTTATTTTTTCATTTAAAAACATGTCCCTGCTCATGTGACAGTTACATGAGGTGGCATGCTTCATTACATTTCTTTTTTAATTATATGTTTTCATATATCTTCACCTCCCTGAGGCAGCTCCCTGCCTCAGGGAGATTATGTAGCGCACACTGGTGCACATGCGCAGAACGCGCTCGCCTCGCTCGCACTCCTCCCCTTGCCCGCACAGGCAGCGCTCAGCGCTGCCACTCGTATTTCACACTGGGCAGGCCTTAATTGGCCCGCCAGTGTGAAATTGCCCTCCAGGCCAGTTCGTGGGCGGCGGTAGGCTTCCTGACCACCCCCGCTGAGCCTGCATGCCAAGGGGAAAAATTCTGCCCATAGATTCAACTATTGGACTGATGAGGGAAACTCTCAAGGGCAGTACAGGAAAGCAGATAATTCAGGATCAATTAATTTTGAAGAACAAAATGAGAGTGGGTGTTAATGACATACCATCATTTTCCAAACATAAGTTATGAGTTACATTGCCATCTGGTTTGGAACATTTTGTTTTTAATTGTCTGAAATACAATATCAAATTACTTTACATTTGCACAATCATATCACAGAGGAGAAAAAGAGGGGGTTGAAATTTGTCTTGGGCAGAAGTACAAAATAAGACTGTCTTACAGTCCAGCAAATTTTATTTTCCACTGAATGCCACCTCAGGTGAACTTTAATCCCAATTTTCACTCCCTGAGGTAGATTTTGAATTTTGGTGGCCAGTCACCCACACTTGAAACAAGATTAATTTTGAGCTATGGCCTCATTAATGGCAAAGGCACCAAACAGGCCTGTGGAGGTCAGGATGCCTCAGCTGACAGGAAGGTGAGTGTGGGTTAGAAATCATAGAGGGGACTCCCAGGTAGAAAGCATCCCAGATTATTTTTGTCAGGTGCAGAGGAGTAATTCAGATCAGTAAATAATGCATACAATCAGTGAATGCATAATACAATGCAGCTACATTTTAAATGAAAAAACTTCTTCAGTTTCAACTGATCCGTTGATCTGGTCAAAAATAACAACCAATAGGTAGAAACCCTTAAAAGTTTCAGTGAGTACATCGAATGATTTTGCAGATTATTAACTGCAGGTTTAAGAAGAGCTGTGAGCCTCATGCTTCATCAGTCAGGAAATCTAACAGACAATCCATACGTTTGTGTTGGAAGATGGAATGAGTTTGTCCATTGAATAACGTGTCCATCTTGAGATTTTGTTAATGTACTAGAAACTATTAAAGCTTGTGTTTCAGTACAAACTGATTACACATTCATTTAGGCACAGTCGTTGGGTTTTCTTTTTGAAGACTGTAAGTTGTTCCATATTGTGAGTTACTTTTATGTATTTCAGCAGATTAAAGAAGTTGAATTCATGCAGTTTATAAATAAGGTGTGTAAATTTGACAGTAAACTTTGCAATTAGTTCAAATGTATTGACTAAAAGGAACCAATAGCTCACACTCTGAATTAATGGGAGAGCAAGCAATCGAGCAGATAAAATGAAGCTGAATTTTTATTTCAATTTACTGAGTAAGAATATTCACTTCTTATGTACTGCTTTAATTAGAGTTGACAGCACCTGTTCTCAAAGACCAAAGGTCCTTCTTTTACATAAACGTTTATTTACTGTGCTGATACAAAGCATATAATGAATAAATATGTACTCCTATCATTGAACTAGATTTTGCAAAGAATCCATACTAAAGATGCCATTTTCTTATGTGTGCAAAAGTCCTCAAAAAGAGAGTAAAGCAATTATTTGTTACGCTATTCAGGAAAATAATCAGACCACTATTGGTATTATATCAAAGTAAGCAAAGTAAGGGTAAATTACCAACTTTTCAATCGTTGCTTTCTACAGGCATGTTACTCATTGACACTTTAGCAGAGAAACATAATCCTGTGCAGTAGTTTGTTAGTATCACCTCCAGGTATATGTTGTACCCACAGAGTACTGGAATCAGCTTCCACAACTTCCTGCCTGACAAATTCTTGTTTTCAATCAATGCCCAGTAGGGACCTGCTCAGTGGCCCTTCCACTTATGCCATAAATCCTGGTGTAGCTTCACTTCCTAATAGCATTCCCCTGAATTACATCAAAGAGGAACAAGAGTAGAAGAAACTACACTAAACCTCTGCTCCAGCAGCAAAGCCAAGAAGTCCATGGAGTAGTACACGTCATATTTATGTGTTAAAAGGACCCAAACTGATTGGTGAAGTCAAAACTAAGACACAGAGCATTTCCTTGCTGAGAGAGTTTATTGATTTTGTTCAGTGTCAACACTCCTCACCTTCACAGAGTGTCCCAGTCATCTTCTATTTATATGTGTTCAAATACCCATCAATTGTTTCCCTTAATGTAATTGACATTAACAAACCTTAACAATGTAATTGATAAGACATTGGCATATTCTTTTACTTAAATTAAAACTTTTGAAAACACAAGAACAATCTTTCAAACAAATCAAAAATAAACAAAATTATACTTTTCTTCATCTTCTCTGTCTCACATTATAACACAATGAACCATTAATAGATCCCATATTCCCTCTTCTTTAAAGAAAACTTTTTCTTCTTTACCTTATATAAATAATTGCAAAGCAATCATGGAAAATATTGGTCTTCTATATTCTCATTATACCACAAGGCATCCCTCTTCCAGTACATCTGAAAACTTCTTAGAGCAAGCACCTCTCTTCGTAGAACAGTCTGACAATTGATGACTTGCATCCACCCATTTTATTTTGGAAACTCTCTTCCATCCAACATTTCCTTTATGCTAGCGAGGTCAACCTTTTTTCAGTGATACTCTTTGTGGAATGAACATAGAACAGTTATCCACATAGCATCCTATGGGCAAATTTTTCTCAGATTGCCTACTAGCATAAGATTTCCTTCAGTATATTAATAAATACACCCCCATATCTATTGCTTCTACTAACGTCAGTGTTTCAGCAGCTTCTAACTACCCTTTTTATCTTCTTTGCTTCCCAGGCCAATGGACATTTATTATTCTTACTCACTAAGAGTGAGTCCTGCTGTGCTAGAATATTCATCTGAAATATTGGCATGTGAATCATTGCTAAAAATGATTAACCTCATATCTTCTGGATCACCCAAGGCTGAAAACTTGAATGTGAATTTTTCTGAATTTAATTTCTTTAATGTTTTATTTGCTCTCAGAACTTTCTCAACTGTAGCACGTTTCATCATAGTGCTCAGTTTCAATATGCCATGACTGGCATCAGGCCTAGTCTGAGTGCACAACCAATTCAACTGTCCCAATCAACCTTTCTAATTGGCCTATTTCTTCCTTGGATGCAAGATTCTATTTCTGTGAGGACCTGGCCCAATTTAGTGGGATGTGATTGCCATTTTCTAAGTAAGGTTGTTGATTCAAGGTCACTCCTGATTTATTCTGATTAATGTAAAACCCTACATATTTAAAGGCCCCTGAAGCCTGACTTGCAACCCTGAATTCCTTCTTTATTTTATCTATCACCCATTGCTCAAATTCTACCGAAACTCCCCACAGATAATTATCAACGTGTACTATAAATATGCCTGCTAGTTTCTCCTTGTGATAACAATAGAACATTACTGAGTCTGCCTTGAGCTGAATACAACCCATTTTCAGCAGAATGGACCTAACTGAGAAATACCATACCATTGATGCATCACTCAACCCATAAACACACTTATTTAATTTTCAGTTTCCCTTCTTTATCAGCAGCTTCTTTAGGTGATCTCAAAAACACTTCCCTTTGAAATTCCTCACCCTGCAAAAATGCAGCTTTTATATCAATTGATTTACATTCCCAGGAATATATTACTAAAAGAGTTAAGAAAATCTTTAAGCTCACTTTTCCTGCAGTCGCAGAGTCCACTCTGACATCTTGATCACCAAGTCTTTCTTTGAAACTCTGAGTCACTAGTCTAGCTTTAGCCTTATATGTGCCATCAGGAAGTACCTCTTCTGTGCATATCCACCTGTGTAATAAGGCTGGCTGTCCCCTATCAGGTATTTCAGTGTATGCACTAAATTCTTTCCAACTCTTTTGTTTGGCATCCTTTATCAACTTATCTTCTAATTTGTCAGTCATCCCTAAAACTTCTCAATCATTAGAGCTTCTAAGTCTAGTGGCATTCCTAGCCTGCTCTATGGCCCTGGTTCTTGTCAAATATGACCTCTACTCACCCTCCTATCTCGTTATCAACTACTGCTACATGATCTCTCCCTCCTGCTATCAGAGCCCCTTTCGCAAGTCCATGATCATTTCTTAGAGCCGTGATCACTTTCTGGTCAACTTCCAGAGCTCATACTGTGTTTTCTAGCCTTCCACATTATACCTCATTTTGCCAATCCATGGGTCTGACCTTCTGTCCCTCATCTTGCACATTCAGCCAATGTTTGTATTTGCTGGGGGCTTTTCCAGCTGTCCAGATAATGGTGGCATCCACCCATTTACTGGCCCCTACTGGAATATATGTTACTCTAGTGCAAACTTTGGGATAAATAACCTTATCCTGTGCTTCAGTGTCACTTTGTTCATATTCAGTCATCCCTTTATCTGCCATAATCTGCTCCTCATAGTTGGCCAACATATGTGTATGTGAAGTGTATGGTGCTTCTTCACTTTCTGTTACCTGTACAGATTTTATAAATGTATAAGCAGTGCCAATTAACCTCGAGGTATGTACCCTAACAGTTAGATTGCCATGTTGCAAAATTACTGTTTTTCCATCACTGCCTATAACCTTACCTGGGCCTTTCCATTCTTTCTGCCCTTCTCTTTTGCAATGTACCATGTCCCTCGGATTAAAATTTATTTCTGATGGCCTTATGCAGTGCTGTAAAGCTCAACAAATTTTCTGAAATCTCAGCCTTGATAAATGCCCTTCTCCCTGCAGCAGGGCATTCAAGTACTCAGAAAAAAATTAACTAATCATAGTCCCTTCCAAGGCCAGGAGATGATTCCATATCACCAAAGGCATTTTTGGATTTCTCCCATGAACTAATTGAAAGGGACTGTAGCCCCCAGTCATTTGAAGTGAATTTTTCACATGGACTGCCCACGCCATGGCAGATGTCAGTTTATAGCTCGGTTGGCCAGCTAAGATTTAGTGAAGCATCTTATCAATTACTCTTTCACAAATCCCATTACTAAAGGGACTTTCCACTGTTGTGTTCATTACTACGAAGTTCATATTTTTACACATACCTTTAAATTCATCATTGGCCAATTCCCCCACCTATTGTCAGTTAGGAATTTAGCCAGTGTTCCAAGTCCAGTTCTTATCCATTTTTCCTTTATCGTATCCACAATTACCTTTTTGTCTTTATATTTCTGTTGACAGACTGAATCTAGTTGTCATATCTATAAATTCTCTTGCTATGGGCTGTGATGGTGTTCTCCTGTTTTGTTTTTACTTATATCGCATTTCTCACTGATTTCTTCTATAAGTTTAGTATATTCATCATCCATCACCCCTGCATCCTTTAGTAGAATTTTTAACCTATGGCAAGATGGAAGAGCAAACTGCTGATGTAGTTTTAAAACAATTTGCCTTTTTACTTTAAATTCCTACCCCCTGATGTCATCAACACTTCTTTACCATCATGATTAGAAATGTTAGGTCTTGTTAAGGGGAGACAATAATATTCCAATTGCATAAACTCTAAATCTACAGGTATCCCAAAAACAATTGCCTTATTGTGTTCAATATCTAATTTGAGCCTTTTTCATGATGGCTTACTCAATAGTAAAGGTATTTCACTGGGTACTACATCTGTGCTGATAAAATGGATTTCCCCGGCTACTTTACACAGAATCATCACTCTCTTTAATGACTTTAAATTGTATCGTCCCTAAACCTGGGCCAGAATTTTACCATTGGCGTGTGGGGGCGGGCGTCATCGACATCACCGCATGCCATCGTGTCATTTCGGTGGGCGGGCGCACTCCCACTCGGCCCACCCGACATGGGGAAAACTCTCCCCCTGATGTAAGTAGAACTTTCATATTCCTTAACCTCACTTCAGAGTTTATTTAGGAACTCCAGATAACACTTTAAGCAATCCACTCCACATACTGTGGACATGCACCCACTGTCTAACACAGCACAATTGAATGAGTCCTCAACTAGAACACCCATTAATGGACTAAAGCTTCTGATGACCAGGCCAATTCCTTCTGACTGATCAGTATAATCATCTTCCCTTCTGATCCTTCCTTGTCATGTGCCATTTCAAAAGCCCTGTTATTCCATTTTGTACAATTCATCGCATAGTGTTATGTTCTTTTTTATTTGTTCGTAGGATGTGGGCTTCGCTGGCAGGTTTCGAGTCACATCCAAAGCGCTTGTTTACCATTCCTTGGTTTCTCCTGGAGTTCATTCTTCTGCCATAGTTATCCAGTTGCTGTCATCTGTTAGAGCTACCAAAAGGCTTCACATCTTCATTTATTTTATTTGTGCTGGTTATTTTGCATTGATGCTTGTGCCCCATATAAAAACAGTCTCAAAATGCTGCCAGCATTGAATCCTCGATCTTGTGTTAACGCTGAATGTTACATTGGTGCCATTAAAGTGGCTGAAAACAAATGTTTCCTCAGAAATCATTTTTTAAGCTTCCAACATCTGTTCCAAAAGCACATCGTTTTCTTAGAATATAAATCCAATCAAGACCAGGATCCTATCCATGTTCGATACTTTGCCACAATCCAGAAATTTGAAAACAAGCACTGAATTAGAGATTTACATATAGAATTTTGGAAATCTGTTAAATTCTATGATATATTGTTCTATGGAATAACCATCCATCCTTTTAAATTTATCAGGCTCTGACCATGCCTCATATGCATTTAACAGGCCATCTTTCTTATAAACTTTGTCCTTAAATTTTGATATTATCCAAATATTCCTCAGCGTCCAAATTTGATCCTTCTTCTGGTAGGAAGCAAAAGTGCCTTGGCCATATCTTGCTTTTTCTTTTGTGTCTCCACATATCCACTTTATTCTTCCATTGGCCATAATGTTCAGCTTCACAGAACAATGGTGAAAATTCATACCCTGATACTTTACACTTTGTTTCAGCTATTTTTCTCCAAAATAACTCCAATTACAATCTTCTGCCTGGAAAGGTATCTTAGATTTCAGTCTTTACATTTAGGCCTACCATTCTCTGCTACCAATGTTAAAAGGATCCACGCCAATTGCTGAAGTCAAAACTAAGACATGGGGCTTTTCCTTGCTGAGAGAGTTTATTGACTTTGTTCAGTGTCAACACTCCTGACCTTCACACAGTGTCCCAGTTATCCCCTATTTATATGTGTTCAAATGCCCATGACCTGTTTCCCTTAGCAATGTAATTGGTATCAACAAACCTTAGCAATGTAATTGATAAGACATTGACATTATACTGCAGTACTGCAGGGCTACCTGACCAAATTTCAGGCCACATGGAGAAATGAGCTACTAAAGAGACATCAGCAGTGGAGTCTCCAGTATCCAACATCCTAATGCCTGGCACAATTTCTCCAATGAATGGCCTGACAGAGTTTTTCGATATCTTGGATTCCAATGTACTCTCCTATCTTGTTTCAACGTAGAAATGAATCAGACTGAAAGAGCCACAATCTAGGATTTCAATAACTTCAGTGTTGTCCAGCATTCTGCACTCAGACAGGTCACTGGATTATGCACTGGGAGATGTCCAGGAATAGACAGCAGCGGGGGATGGCAGGAATTTGCATGATGGTGGTGATATGTTTCTTGTTGAGGCCATATAGCCACCCCACTCTAATGACTCAACATAAGCCAGATAGCAGGTCCCGGCATCACAGGTGTGGCACCACCAGCTATAGGACCATCTCATGACTCAGCACAAGGAGGTACTGGACTACCTCCAATCCCAGAGGTATGCTCTGATCCCCAGTCTTGCCAGAGTCTTCTCATTAAGGAATTACTTAGATTGATACACTACCTTAGGCTAGACAAAATACACACTATACTCTTTCACAAATGGGAAGCACCAAGGTAACAAAGTATTTAACAACTTGCATTTAGATAACAATCCCAAAAATATGCAGGCCCTATGCATGTCATCAGCTTAGGTCAGTCAGGAGCACAGTGAAAAATCAGCTGGGATCAGGATACACCAAGGCCCAGCAGAAGCTACAAATTTCAGTCAGGCCATATATGGGACAGATCTTGCATCCACCCCAACGTGCCCCATGATATCACCAAATGGTATGGATGTACCAGGCATCTGGTTGCAAAATTAAGGCAAAAAAACACCAATTTTGTGCTGCCAAGATCCTCTCCCAAACAGCCAATTAGGAGTCTAACATCTGTTTTCAGACCGTGTTCTGGCATTCAGCAGAACTGAGTGGACCATGCACCAGGCACATACTGCTCAGTGCATTTGGTTCTTCTGCAGCTGAACCAATGGACTTAAAGTCTGAAAACAAAATGGTAATTTTTTTTCTGTTTATAATATGCCATAATAAAAAAAGCACAGACAGAGCAGGAGTGCTTCTCTATGCTCCCGATCAATACAATGGGCTGCTGTCTAACCATTCTCACCCACCCCGCCTGCAACACCAGCCCCCCATTTGCATTCCAATTCCTCCAGGGTCTACCTAACGACAACTGCCAGTGACATAGCTGGCTCAAATTGGTATGGAACCATCCAGAAAGTTACTTTTGGGTACCCAGTTGGCATCAGCCACTTGCTGGGATTATGGAAATGAGGCGGCAGTCCAAAAGTCTAATTAAGGTAGAGATTCAGTAGCCCCCCACTGGTGGCTGGCATGTCAAACGCAATGCAGATCTTGCCTCCAGTCCAATGTAAAGCATGTCTGGAGTACATTCATGTGATTGACCAGTCCTTCCTAAGTATCCTAAGGTAATATATGTTACCTCTTGAGACTTGGCTAAAAAAACAGCACATAGAATTAATAAAGAAAGTTCCCTCCATAAAAAGTGAAAAGAAAAGGTTTGCCACCTCATCAGAGAGCCATGCACTACAGTGCATTAGCCCAGTTGGCAGAACCATTTCCAGCTGCGGGGGTGAAAATACAGTAAATGCAAATATCAGTCACAATGGCTCAAGATGTTTTATTTTCCTGAATATTGAAGCAGGGGTGCAATGTTTGAGCAGGGCCACTAATATCTGCCAGTGATGCTCTAAGAAACAGATGCAACAACACCCAACAGAGGAGTACTTTGTATTGGCAAAAAGTGCGCCACAGGCTTTCCACATTCCTGAAATGAAGGCTTTGAAAAACCAACGAGTTGGATTTGAAGTTTATTGCGATTGGACATTACAGATGGATCTAAATTCTGTTGCCAGGCAGTAAAGTGCTGTTCAGCAGCATTAGCACTATCTAAACTAAAATTATATAAAGCCATGCAAACAATATAGCATATCTTATTTTTTATCCTTCACCCCATTACATGAATTCTGAGGCAATGTTACTGAAAAACTGGCATTTTCTGTTTTGTAATTTCAGAGTAAAACTGGCTCCAGTGTTTCTCCTGGTACCACTCAGCCACATAGCAACAGAAAGGATCGATAAGTTACATGGTCCAAATTTTCTGGCCACACCTTTTTGAATTGACCATTAGGAGGTGCACAAAGGCCCATGTAAGAATATTCCTGCCTTCTGGCTGGCAGCTCCAGGAGTGATAAAGCTGAGGTGAGGAACTCAGTGTTATGGAGGATTGAACATGTGCCCTGTCATTTATTTTATATGCTTGTAACCCATTAAGGTACACTACTGAAAATCACAATTCAATATTTATTTTTTCTTGAATTAGCATGACTGTGTAAGGTAAATCTAGTTCTTTTACTCTAAGATTACAAAACTGACCATGAGCCTAGACTTTTTTAAATTCAATTTATTGTTCAAATTTTAGTATTCAGACAAAAGGTGAGTAACTTACAGTATTATGGCTGAAAGGTTCTTTTACTTACAAACCCATTACAGGTGATCAGTCCATAGTTGTATGTAGTCAGTCAGTTGATCAAGCTGCTGCTTATGTCTTCTCTTTGTTCTTCTTTCTGTCAATTGTAAGGGCTAGCATTGATTGTTGCATCGGGTTTTATATCTTCAGTGGGACATGCTGGAATGCTCCTTTTGAGTGAAACTGATGTTGGTCCATCTGCTTCAAAACACCGTCCACTTCCTCCTCTAATGATATTCTTTGCAGTTCCCCTCCACTCCCCCCACACATCCCCACCACCCCTCAATCACTTTGCATATCTTCTTATTGGAATAGGTGCCCGCAGATCTCAACCATCTATTACAAGCTAGACATAACAACTTTCTTTATCATCAGTTTCATCCTCTAATCACCAGGTTGATTGTCTTCTTGTCTCCATGTGCTGTGCTGATGAGCAGGTTGATTGACTTCTTGGATTAAGTTATACACTCCCCCTGGCAGATTTGAAGACATAAAATCTAGCTGGTACCTGCACGCTGCCTATGTGCCCACTCTTACCCCCATTCCAATTTTAATAGCCAAGTGGGTAGCTTTGGGTAGGCTGCACACCTGCCTGTGTGCCAGCTGAGGTCCTTAATTAATGCTCACTTAAGGGCCTCATCCCACCACAAACAGGGTTTAACCAGGAGTGGGAGAGGTCCGTGCCCAATGCCCAGGCCAGCAGTTTTCCCTGCACAGATTGGTGGTGGACAGGGGGCTGGTCCTCCTTAACAGGCCCCCTCTCCACCCCCACACCCTCCCCACCGCATGTTCCCCTCTCCCCATGGCCTCTCAAACCCCAGTCTCCACATCCCTTCACCGGAGCCTGCCAGCTTCGCACCCGGGGAGACTCCTGAGTAACCTGCAGGGCTGGATCCAGTGCAGTTCGCATCGCGGTGGCACTGCTGGTGCTGTAGATTTGCCAAACTCTGATTGGCTGGTAGCTCTCTGTGGCAGAAAGTCCTGTGAGGGGTGGAAGTCCCGCCTCCAGTCTATTAACAGCCAATCGATCATTAAATGGATGTGGGGCAGCCGCTCTTTTGCTGGCCAGTCTCCTCCCTGACTTTTTTTTGGATCACGTGTTCCATAAAATCCAGCCCCTTGTCTCCACAGAATGTCTTTGCCTCTCACGTCAGGCCTGCATGCAAGGCTGCTGGATCGTTTGTCAAATCATGCTCTGTTGGAACTGGTCAGGTAGCATTCACAAGCTTTGGCCAATTGAATTTGAATGCAGCTGCATCTCGACAGCTGGCCAATGTTGCTAACAATGCTCCCTTGGGTGCAGTGCAGCAATGGGTAATGTAGCATTAAAATAAATAAAACACAGATCCTAGTAACAAAGACATTATGAAACTAATTAGGCTTTCTGCCTGTTCCAATTTTAAAAATAGGTCTTTTTTTAACATTCCTGCACTAAAAAGCCAACTCAATGTACAGATCTTCCCTTGGAGAGCCCAGCAGAACAAATCAATGATATAACATTTATTTAACTTTTGTTTTGCTAAGTTGAGATAGGTGGCGGACAACCCTGCATCTTATAGGAAAAGATTTCAAGTTCATCCACATTCTCAACCAAGATGGAACCCAGCATGTGACTGCAAGAGACAAGGCTGAAATGATTGTAAGTGCTGAATTTATGCAAAGTTCCACAACCTCGCCCCCCCACCAGCGCCAAACTCTACTACTCTCCAAGATCTCTGCACTCCTTGAAATTGAGTCTCTCACAATCTTTGATTTTCATCATTTCAGGATTGGTGGCGGAAACTTCAACTATTTGGCTTCTAAGCTCTGAAATTCCCTCATTAAACCTATTCACCTACCGACCTCTCCATCCTCCTTCAAAACACTCCTTAAAGTCTATCGCCTATTGTTCCGTGTCAAATTTTGTTTGATATTGATCCTGTGAAGTGCCTTGAGATGTTCAACTATGTCAAAGGCACTATATAAATGCAAATTGTTGTTGTTAGCAGCAAATAGTCAATCAAATGGTGTTAGCATCATTATGTCATATTCTAAAACTATTTAAAGTACTGAGCAATCCTACTCATCCTGACCATTGCAAATGCCAGTTTCCATATGGCAATAAGAAACAGCTGAGTGCACTGGACAAAGCAAATACTGCAAACCTTCACCAACATCCTGATGGGTGGTCTACCAGTTGGGGAAAAACTTGGAAGTAATGATACTCCTGCCATATTGTGGCTCTTGTCCTTCTCGGTAGTAGAGGTTGCAGGGGAGGGAGGTGCTGCTGAAGTAAATTTGGTGAGTTGCTGCAGTACCACTGATAAATTGGACACACTGTTGTCACAGTGCGTTGCTGATGGATGTTGTGTCCAATGATACAGGTTTATCAAATAAATTGTTCTTCCTTTGATGGTGTTGAGTTTCTTGAGTACTGTTGTGACTGCACCCACCTAGGTAAGTGGTAGACATTCCATCATATGTGTAACTCAAGCCTTGTAGATGATAGAGAGGCTTTGAGACTTTGCATAAGTCTCTCACCTCCTGACTTCTCAAAGCCTGTCCACCATCTACAAGGCTCATCAGTCCTATTCAGGAATTATCATCACTCTCACGGATGAGAACAGGAAGCTCTGAAGCAAACAAGAAAGAGCAGTTTGCTTGATCGCTTCCCATTGTCACTGGACTCAATAACCACTCACTGTAGCACTGTGGCTGTAGAATATACAATTTACAGGATGTTCTGCAACAACCCACCAAATCAACAGCAGCTCCACCCCCTGCAACCTCTTCCACACATGCATACACAATAGCCAGGAGTGGAGTTCTGATTTTCCCCCCGTTTAACTGAAAGGAGCCAGAACCTACTGTAGCTCTCCTACTGTTGCCCCAGCTTAGCACAGACCAAGGATCAAACATTTCAGTACAGTTCCTAACTGCACAGACTTGCTGAGCCAATAGGGGAGCTATAGAAGTTGACTTGAAAAAGAAATATTTGCAGGGCTCTGGGGAGTGAGTGGGGGAAATGGAACTAATTGGATTGCTCTTTTGAAGAATGGTGACAGGCGTAATGGGCTGAATGGCCTCCTTCTGAATCTACTTAATTTTAAGTTCTAAATCTGTATATGCCAAACTAATTTCCAGTTTAGAATGCCAAATAAAATTGACTTTTAGCCTTGCATAATGCAGCATTGCCCTCAGCATTGGAGTTAGCATCAACATCGATAACAGGAAAACAGCCTAAACACAGCATCAGCAGTTTGTCAGCATTCAGTTCCATATGTTCAATATTTCTACTTTAAGTAGAAAGATAAATTTTATTCATACTAATTTGCTTCCCTTCGAATATTAAACTATATAAAGTATAAACAGTGAAAGCTTGCCAGAAATAGTTGAAAGAATCAGGCAGATGTATTTAATGTTTAATGCACTTTCTTGTTCTTCACCTGTTTGCTGTATGGTCCCAGACAAGCCAGTCAGCTGTTAGTCAAGATAATAAACTTTAATAAATCAGTCATAATATTGTGTCAGACACCTCTTGAATTGTATCACCTCACTCTTGTCAAAGAGTTTGACTTCTTTGCATTTGTAATGCTATATCTTTATTCAGAAGAGCAGAGTTTTAAAAATAAATGCTTGAACAAATGGGCTTGTCAAAAACATAGTAACGTACAATGGCAAGAATGTGAAAAGGCCATGCAAGCTATCTAGCTTGTCTTTTCCTTGAGGTCCATTTTGATAGTCTATGCTCAGACTCTCTGTCACTTCCTCTTGCTTTGGCACTTTCCCCTGCAATGGTGTTACCAGTTAGAAGTGTTGTTTTGCAGTTGCAGCTGATCATCTCTATGTAACCCAATCCTGGTGTGAACTGAACCCTAGATGTGTGAACAAGTGTTCTCATTACTGGCCTCCAGGCAGCGGCTTCCAGGATTTGATGCCCAAAGCCACTGAAGTTCCTAAATAAAAAGGGAAAATGTGGAAAAACTCAGCAGGTCTGGCAGCATCTGTGGAGGGAGAAAAACACAAAAATTGGCCGTGCAGTTGATAGTGAAGAGGATAGCTGTTGACTCCAGAATTATATCAATGATTTGGTTGAGTGGGCAGGGAGGTATCAAATGGAATTCAATCTGGAAAAGTGAGAGGGAATGCATTTGGGGAGGGCAAACAAAGCAAAGGAATACTCAATAAATGGGGAATTATTGAGAGGTGTTGAGGAAACGAGAGACCTTGGACTGCATGTCCACAGGTCCTTGAAGATGGCAGGACAGGTGGACAGGGTGGTCAAGAAAGCATATGGAATGTTTTCCTTTATTCGGGGAGGTATTAAATACAAAAGCAGGGATGTAATGATGGAACCGTATAAAACACTGGTTAGGCCACAGCTGGCATGCTGTGTACAGTTCTGGTCACCACATTACAGGAAGGACATAGTTGCTCTGGAGAGAGTACAGAGGATATTACAAGAATGTTGCCAGGGCTTGAAAATTGCAGCTATGAAGAGAGGTTGGATAGTCTAGGGCTGTTTTCCTTGGAACAGAGGAGGTTAAGGAGTGACCTAATTGAGGTGTAAAAAATTATGAGGAGCATAAATAGGGTAGACAGGAAAGGCTTGTTTCCCCTAGCTGAGAGATCAATTACCAGGGGGCACAGATTTAAGGTGATTGATAGAAGGATAAGAGAGGACATGAGGAAATACTTTCTCACCCAGAGGGTGGTGGGCATCTGGAATTCACTGCCTAAGTTGGTGGTTGAGGCTGAAACGTTCAACTCACTAAAAAGGTACCTGGATCTGCACCTGAAGTGCTGTAACCTGCGGACCAGGTGCTGGGAAGTGGGATTAAAACGAGTGGCTAGTTTCTTTTTTCTCTCTTTGGCTGGTGCAGACACGATGCACTGAGTGGCCTTTTTCTGCACTGTAACTTTTCTATGGTCCTATGGTATCTGTAGAGCTCTGAAGAAGAGTCATAGGGACTTAAAATGTTAACTCTGTTTCTCTCTCCTCAGATATGGTCAGACCTGCTGAGTTTTTCCAGCATTTTCTGTTTTCATTTCAGATTTACAACATCTGCAGTATTTTGCTTTCACCACTGAAGTTCCTCTTTAGCTGTATAGACGCCTAACTGCAGAAAGGCGGAAGGACCGATCTGCCAGCCAGATTGATATTCCACTGACCTATTTATCATCAATTATTTAATCCAGCTGCTCGGATGATGGATTTTGACAAAAAGTTTGCTATGAGACTGACTTTCCTTCAGTGACATGTCAGTGTATGTTGCAGCAATTACTCGCAGGGGCCATTCTCCTTTTTGTCACAAATCTACTTAGCAGTTTGGTTATGGAACTTTCACATTTTTTCTTTATTCATTCACGGGATGTGGGCTTCGCTGGCTGGGCCAGCATTTACTGCCCATCTCTATTTGCTCTTGAGAAGGTGGTGGTGAGCTGCCTTCTTGAACCGCTGCAGTCCATGTGGTGTAGTGCTGTTAGGAAGGGAGTTCCAGGATTTTGACCCAGCGACAGTGAAGGTGATATGTTTCCAAGTCAGGATGGTGAGTTACCTGGAGGGGAACTTACAGGTGGTGATGCTCCCACCTATCTGCTGCCCTTGTCCTCCTAGATGGTAGTGGTCATGGGTTTAGAAGGTCTGAAGAAACTTTTCTGCCACATTCCTGGGAGTTTTGAACCGCAAAGAACAATTTTGGTCATATACAAGATGAGATTATCCCTGTCTTGGGATTTTACTGTCATTGAAGAAAGACTGTTTATTTTTCTGATAACATCCAATGGGCTTAACTTCTCACACCTAGACTCCTGGCAATACCGTGCAGTAATTCCAAAACCCCAGTGTTCCTCAGGGTTACTTCAATGAGAGCCGATTGTTTTAGTTGTGACATCCATAGTTTACCTGCTTACCATGTTTATTTGTCACCAAGTGCTCCATCAGAGGCCAGCACAACAGTAAACATTTAGGCTGGATGCTTTGACACTTCAGCTGGTGTGTTTTTGGTTGGGGGGCATGTTAAATATGTCGAGTGGCTAACCCACCACCTCTCCGCTACCCCAACCCAGTCTCCATAATAGGGAGAATGTGGTTAAGGTACCCGTGAGCCTGCCTACCCTTAGGTCTGTTGAGGCCCTTAGTTGGTCAATTATTGCCCATTTAAGGCCTTCAATATTCCCTCCACTGCCATAATACACTGGGTAGTGGAAGGTAGGTGAGAGTAGGAAGGCTGTTTTTCACCCAAGTTGGTGAAAAGACAGAAAGGCAGGGGGTACATCATTTGGAGGGGGGTGATCTGTGTGCATTGGAGGTTCCCAACACCACTCCCTCACCCAAAATCATAAACCCACTTTGTGTCTCCCCATCTGGCCTCCAAAGCCCACCCCCTGATCCCCCTCATCCACCTCCCTAGGATGCCTAATACCACACTGCCCAAAAAGCCAGGGACTTATCTGGGTCCAGTGTCCATCCTCAATCTTTGTGGGCCTGCTCGCAGTTCCAGCTGCACTTACTACTAACTTCTGGCTCTGTTGAGACTGCAAGAGGTGCCGGCCAATAGGATTGGCTGGCAGCTCTCAGGGTCTGACTTCCTATCCCAGAGGTGCAGAAGTCCGACCTTCAGCTTGTTGAGGGCACCTACAGTGTGTTATCAGTTTCCAAACAACTTTTTCTTCTGGGGAGGGAGGTGGGGGGGTGGGGGGGGGAGGATGAGCACTATGTACCCCACCCCCCATAAAATCCAGTCTTTAGGGCTGGATTTTGCCATTGGCGAGCAGGGGGCGGGACCCACTCGCCAACAGCAAAATGACACTGGATGACGTTGGGGGGAACCCCCAACGTCATCCCGCCCCATTTAAATATTCAGGAAGGCGGGGGCACAGCGAGATCAGCTGTCTGCCCGCTGACCTGTCAATGGCCAATTGAGGCCATTAACAGAATAATTAAAACAACTAAAGGCCCTGCCCGTCCAACCTTAAGGTTGGCGGGAAGGCCAGGAGCCCTGGCGGGCTTCTGAAGAAACATGAAACCTCATCCACTGGCGGGATGAGGTTTCATGTAGGGTTTAAAATAGTTTATTAAAGTTTCAGTGAAATTTATTAACATGTCCCATCTTGTGTGACATTGTCACATGAGGGGGACATGTTAAGGATTTTATTATTTTTCTATTTTTAAAGTTTATACAGCTGTCAGTGATTTCCCTGAGGCAGCACTTAGCCTCAGGGGGATGTGCGCTCTTTCATGCGCATGCGCGAAAGAGCTCACTCTTGCATTTGGGGAAACCGCACCCCCCACCGTCCGCACAGGAAGCGCATAGTGCTGGCCGACGTCACGCTGAACGGGCCTTAATTGGCCTACTCACTTAAAATGGCGGCGGGGCCTGCTTCTCCGGCGGTGATCGTTTCCCCACCCGCCGGAGATCGGGTCGGTCCCACTCGCCCGACAGGCAGAAAATTCTGCCCTAAGTTTCTAATAGACATAGTAAAAACGGATTACTCTGTCATCACTTCTTAATAAGAAGGAATTGACCAAATGCCAGTATCTATTTATACATTTTCCACAAAGTGAAATAAAATTGGTCAATCTCCTGTCAAGACAAAGGAGATGATTTTTAACCCATGCATCCTGATTGGAGTGGGGCAACTGTGCTGTTAGCATTGCCTTCAAAAATGTACTGTCCTACTCTTTCTGGCCCTTTACTGGGTCCTTTTTTTGGCTGGATGAGGTGTCTGCCTGGATCAGCCAGAGACTCATTAATAGAAGCAAATCAGGCTTCTATGATGTCGTTAGGATCCTGATGGTATTTTAACTGCCATGGCTGCCTCATTCGGTGAAACCTGGACTGCAAAAAGAAATGAGCCATGTAGTTATTAAACTTTGCTTACGCGAAGCCAAAAGGAGTAGGAGGAGTCCTTTACCAGGCCCCACCAGGAAAACCTGGACCTCTACTGCCCCAGCCCCTCCCTTTACACCTGAGAAACCCCACTGAAGCCTCACCCTCCACCAATGTGACCAATCAGAATGGACCTGAGGCCATCCGTTTTTAGCAAGCAGCTGACCGGTGGGATGCTAATAAGGCCCAAGAGTTAAGATGACCCAAACCTCAAAAAGAGATTAGGGAAGGATGGTTTAATGCTCTTCCACATCAGTCTATTTTCCTGCCTTCAGATGAAGCAGGACTCGAGGGCATATGGTGATAATCGAAGTAGGACATGCAGACATAATTCTGTCCCAATCCTGAAGTCATAGATTCCGTTGTTATTTTATTTCATTTTTGATATTATTTTCAATCATATCTTATTTTATTAAAATATCTGCATGCACTTTCTGTCAACTTGCTCCATTATAAATTCCTGTGTCCACATTTATGATGAAAACTACCTACGTAAATTTGTCACGCTGTAATTACACCCTCCCGCAATTTGTGCCTGTGAATATTAATGCGATGTTTAGTTCTTTACAGTTCATTTTGTATTCTGTCATGAATTTCAGCTTTAGAAATCTTTAGGAAATTGTTTTTGCAGCTGTTGTATTAAAATAGACCAACTTTAAAAACCACAAAGAACATTCAGGACTGAAAGTTACGCAGACTGAATTTGTTTTATAATTACTCCAGATAATCTTCTGACCCATCACATCGACAAAATGTGCCTTTTATGTTGTGCTTGTTGTACAGCAAGAAATCCATGTACCTCCTTAAGGGGAAGATTGTTACCATTAACTATTTATTAACAAAATCATAAATGTTTATATAAAGAACGTGTTTAGATTTTTCTTTGCACAAAATACTGGGAAACCTTTCCACTTGAATGTTTGATTCTATATAAAATGTTGAAGAGTACATTAAAACTCTTTAAAAGGGCTCTGTAGTCAGAGTAAGCCTGTATTCCCCATGGGGAGCATCTGTGGATACAAGCCCTACTCAGAAACAGGGCTACAGAATACAATTGGATGGGCTGAATGTGAAGAATAAATAGCAGTTGTAATAGTCCAGACAAGCCAGCATCTGTTGGCCGTCATGAGGTTACTTGGGCCAAAATTTGCCTTATGTTTTAATTTATACCAAAAACATAAGAATTTATAGGTATATATATATAATATACACACACACACATATACCAGATTTGGCACGATCTTCTTAAGTGGCATGCTGCAGTTCATGAAGGCAGCTCACCACCACCTTTTCAAGGGCAACTAGGGATGGGCAATAAATGCTGGCACAGCCAGCGAAGCCCACATCCCGTGAATGAATAATTTTTTTAAATGGCATGGCAGACTCAAGGGGCCGAATGGCCTACACCTGCTTCTAAGTCCTTTGTTCTTATATTTCAACAGATTTAAATTTGTGTAATATTGGTTCTTAAAAAAGCTGGCAATAGGTTGCATAACATAATGGTTATGTTACTGGATTAATAATCCAGACAGTTGCACTACTGATCCAGAGACCTAGATTCAAATCACACCAAGGCTGCTGGAGGATTCAGATTTATTTAATCAAAAACGCATCTGGAATTAAGATGCTTGTATTAATAATGGTGACAGTGAAACTACTGGATTGTCATAAAAACTCATCTGGTTCACTAATGCCTTTTAGGGAAAGAAATCAATATTCTTATTCAGCCTGGCCTATAGGTGACTCCAGACCCATAGCAAACCGTTGAGCCTTAATTGTCCTCTGAAATGGCCCAGCAAGCCATTTGGTTGTATAAATTGTTTCCAGAAAACGATAAGAATAAAAGCAGCCAGATCAACCTTCGCACCAGATTAGGCTACGACAAAGACAGTCAAACCTGTATGGTTCTCTTCACTGATAAATGGGGACTTCTGCCAAATTTGGGTGAGTTGTCCCACAGCCTAGCCAAGCAACAACCTGAAATAGGCATACTCACAGAATCATACCTTACATTGTCCCAGACCCAAACTGCTCCGTCACCATCTGTGGAGAGAGAAACAGAGTTAACGTTTCGAGGCGAATATGACTCTTCTTTAGAAAAAGAAAAGAAACGTTAAAACTGCTTCTCTATGCACAGATGATGCAAGACTTGCTGAGCATTTTCAACACTTTGTCTTTTTATTTCAGATTTCTATCATCCGCGGTATTATGCTTTTATTTTCTATCATGATCCCTGGGTATATCCTGTCCCACTAGCAGAGGCGGTGGCAGTGATATGCAATCAGGAGCAAGTGACCCTGGACATCCACAACATTGACTCTGGACCCCATGAAGTCTCATGGCATCAGTCAAACATGGGCAAGGAAGCCTCCTGATGATCATCACCTACTGCCCTCCCTCAGCTGATGATTCAGTTCTCCTCCATATTGAAC
Source organism: Cetorhinus maximus (assembly GCF_964194155.1). Taxonomy (NCBI): domain Eukaryota; kingdom Metazoa; phylum Chordata; class Chondrichthyes; order Lamniformes; family Cetorhinidae; genus Cetorhinus; species Cetorhinus maximus. The sequence continues at coordinate 108,807,056 of NC_135883.1, forward strand.
ACCACTCCAAAGAAGCACTGCAGGTAGCAAGGGCACAGAATGCACTCTAGGTGGGGACTTCAATATCCATTACCAAGAGTGGCTTGTTGCCTACTGACCGAACTACCTGAGCCCTGAAGGGCATGCAGTTGGTGGTGAAAGAACCAACAAAAGGTAACAACTTACTTGTCCCTAACCTGATAAATCAACCAGTTACAGATACAAAGTAGGAAAATGTGAGGTTATTCAATTTGGTAGGAAGAATAGAAAAGCAAAATATTATTTAAATGGAGAGAGACTGCAGAATGCTGTGGCGCAGATGGATTTTGGTGTTCTCGAACATAAAACAAAAATAATTAGTATGCAAGTATGGCAAGTGATTAGGAAAGCAAATGGAAGAGGGATGGAGTAGTCTTGCTAAAATTTACAGTTCATTGGTGAGATCATATCTAGGGTATTGTACACAGGCTTGGTCTCCTCATTTAAGGATGGATATACTTGCAAAGCAAGATTATTTGGAGGTCCATGATCACCGACACCTCTTAGGGGATGGGACCTGAAGAAAGAGATACTTGCTTAAAAGGTTCACTAAGTTGTTTCCTAGGATGAAGGGGTTGTCTTACCAAGAAAAGTTAGGTTGTTTGGGCCTATATTCATTGGAGTTTAGAAGAATGAGAGGAAATCTTTTTGAAACTGAAAATTCTGAGGGTCTTAACTCTTGAGGGTAGGCGCTGAGAGGACAAATAAGTTGTTACCTTTAGTTGGTTCTTTCACCACCAACTGCATGTCCTTCAGGGCTCAGGTAGTTCGGTCAGTAGGCAACAAGCCACTCTTGGTGATGGATATTGAAGTCCCCACCTAGAGTGCAATCTGTACCCTTGCTACCCACAGTGCTTCTTTGATATTGAAGTATTCCATGGCTGCAAAAGGAAGACCCGGACAAAATTCAGGCTTGGGCAAATATATGGCAAGTATCATTCGCATCATGCAAGTGCCCAACAATAACCATCCCCAACAAGAGAAAGTCTAATCACATCTCTTTGACATTCAATGGCATTACCATCATTGAATACCCCACCATCATCATCCCAGCAGTCACCATTAACCAGAAATTTACCTGTACCGGCTACATAAGTAGCTACAAAAGCAGGTCAGAACCTGGGCATTTTGTGACGAGTGAGTCAACTCCTGATTCCCCAAAGCCTGTCCAGCATCTACAAGGCTCAAATCAAGAAAGTGAGAGAATGCCCTTGACTTGCCTGGATGAGTGCAGCTCCAACAATTTTCAAGAAGCTCAACACCATTCAAGACAAGGCAGCCCACTTGATTGGTACCCTATCTGCCATCTTAAAAATATACTCCTTCCACCACAGACAGACTTTGTATCATCTACAAGATGTATGCAGCAACTTACCAAGGCTTCCTCAACAGCACCTACCAAACCTGTGACCTCTACTCACCTAGAAGGACAAGGGCAGCAGATCCATGGGAACACCATCACCCCTAAGTTCCCCTCCAAATCACACACCAGCTTGACTTGGAAATATATCACCCATTACTTTATCGTTGCTGTGTCAAAATTCCGGGACTCACTACCTCTTGAAGTACTTTCAGCAGATGGACTGCTGCGGCTCAGGGAGACAGCTCATTACACCCTTCTAGAGGGCAATTAGGAATGGTTAATGAATACTGGCCTTGTCAGCAACACCCACATATGGTGACAAATAATAAAAAAGAAAATTAGTCTCATGCAGATTATCTTGAAATACATTTTCAGAAATATTTTTGCTCCAACCAGGTAACAATGAGAGTGGCAGAAGATAGCTTTTCTTGACTATCAAGCAAGCAGCCTGACCCATTGATATGTGTTAATTCTCCATTTAGCTGCGTATTAGAACTTATACATGCTGGATAGTGCCAAAGAGCAGATAACGCAATATCAGAAAACCTAAATAAAATTTTGATGTTTAAAGCACTATTACTTTACACTATTAATTTATCTGTCATTCTGATATACTTTTACGATATGAACAGTTTTTACTTTGCCTACAAAAATCAGGTTAATTAGAAAATGGACTTTTCCTTAACATGTGAAAGCCATAAATTGCATTTTCATAAATTTGCAAATTTATTATTTCTGTGCTTTTAGTATATTAATCAATTATGTTAATAGTACCTAATTTGCATTGCCTAATTGGGCTACTTTGAAAATAGTTTCATCCAGAACTCAACAACCATAATGCCTATCTTTGTAAAACTTAGAGGCTATGAGTTTTATGTTATTAGGGATAACATGCTAATAATTGTGCTAATTAGAATTAATTAACATATGCAGATTCCTTTAATAAGAAAACAGACTTTTCTCCACATTTCATGAACCTTTCACAGTTATGAATAATTTAATAAAATGGGGGGAAAAGACAAGAATGTTTTTATTGCTGACTGAGTGAGTGAAGAATATTTTCTAAAGCTCTTTGCAATTAGTTTTATTTATACTCACTGCAGAAATTTTAATGTGATGGTTGGAACTCATTTGTCATGGTTTACTAAGCTGACCATCATAAGTAAGGTGCAACAAATAATATTGTCTTATTGGTGCTTACAGGTATCTGTGGCTGCACACAAATGGGCAAGCTTCCTATCTCTGAAAATCAGCTCCACTGTGTACAGGCATGACCTCTGTCTTCTCATCCAGAAGTGTGTGCTGTGATTTGCAGGACAGCACTGCGTGGCAGCTTAATCTGACAAATTACACATGCCTGCTGGCAAATCATTTACTGACCAGAAGACTTGGAATCACACACCCAGAGGATGGGTACATGGCAGTCTGTTTTTTGATGTGGATGGATTCTGGAGCAATATGTTATTTCTAACAACATTTCTTCATTGCCAGACCAGCACCTTGAGTTGTTTTTGGCGGAGAGAGTGCAGCACAACAGAGTGAGTTTTGGCAGCTATATGCTGTGATTATCATGCTGCGTTTTTCTGCTATGGGTGTAAATTTGTCACAAATATTGTCATATGAGAAGGACAGAATCTGCATGCTTGGAATGGTTTTATCAAGATAACATTGTGAAACTGACTACATTAGTGTTGTGAAACATGGATATCAGACAAGGCAAACCTCTATTTGGTTACCTGTTACACAGACAACACATTACACTGCTTTAGTTACCTGTGGAACATGCCAATTTTCTGCTGTGTATCAGTACTTGTAACTGTGGAATGAATTTTACAGTAGGGGTGCATATTGTTCACCCCTCTTTAAGAAAAGTCAGGTGCAAATCGACCGACTTTAAAAAAAGTTGCTCTGCAGCAACATTACACAGCAGACAGCCTTAACACGCAGACAGTGAGACTTCCACCCCTCAGTGGAAGGAAGATCTGCCCAGATTGGCCAGCAGCTCTTGCAATTCTCAGTAGCATTGATCTAAGTAGTGGGCACTGCTGGAACTGCAAGTAGTTCCATGAAGACAACATCATGGATCCCAGAGTGAGGTCAATGTGTCATTTTTGGTCAGGGAGGGATCGGGCAATGGAGGGTAGGTTTTGGAGGCCAGGCGGAGAGGCACAAAGGAGGGGTACCATCTATGGGGAGGTGCCCCAATGCACAAAGGGCACCCCCCCCCCCCCAAAGGATATAGAACACCCCCCTAGCTTCCTGCCCTTTCACCAACTTTGCTGAAAACGCAATCTTCCCACTCTCGCCTACCTTCTACTGCCCAGCGTATTATGGAAGTGCAGGTAGATTGAAGTCCTTAAGTGGCCATTAATTGTCCACCTAAGGACTTCAATAGTCCTAAGGGCAGACAGGCTATTGGCACCTTACCTATCCCTGTGTTATAGGGACTGGGTTGGGGGTGAGCAGAAAGGAGGTGGGCTATCCACACCGAAAACATACCTGGCAGAGGGCCACAAAATCTAGCCCTGTGTAACATGCCAGATACTCAGTCCCATGTGTAGCAATGAGTATGAAATACTTGGTGAAGGATAATGACTTTCAACCGTCAACTAAATTCAGAGATGAGGTTACAGCCTCAACATCATTCCCCTCAATACATTTCATATTATGTACACAATGTAGAGTTGATGGGATTATTTTTTTTCTCTGACAGTTTTCTGTCTTGCAAGCTGTCTCTTTCCTGGGTACAGTTCCATGGGAACCGCTCTGGCCCTAGTGGCTATTATTGACGTTAACCTCAACATTGAGTATTTATCTGGAAAATGGCATCACAGCCAAGCCTTATCCAGTTATCACCGACCTCCAAACATGAGCATTCCAGCAGGAGTTACTAAACAGTGGCCAAGAGAATAAACCCTGTCAGATTTTCCCAGGATGTTGAGGCCTGTTGTAACACCACACCTGCCATCCTAGCTGAGATTAGCTAGCTCAGCAAAAATTAGTTATCAAATCAGAAAGCTTCTTAGTCCACATGACTGCAACACTCGTGATGTAAATTCTCTGAGATATAGATGGGGAAGAGTAGGGCAAATTTTGCTCTGTTTTTTTCTGGTGGTAGCAGGCAGTATAATACTAAACTGATACCTATATAGTAAATGAATGATAGCATTATCACTGAAAGATTAACCATTTTGATATCACTATAGATTTAACAGATGATAAACCACATTTGATTGCAAACATATGATAGTATGGAACATAGGAAAGGCATTTGCCCACCAGGTCCACTTCTGCCATGGATATTTTTGTGGTTTCATTTACAATGAACTCTACCGAATGTATTTAATCTTCTGAGCGAAAGTTTCACATAAATATTCCCTGAAGCCCAAAAGCAATCAAGGAAAGCTGCAGCAAAGTTACTCATCTCCGCTATTCAGCTGCTGCCCAAAGACAAACAGCTCACTGCAATTCCCTACCCCGTCCCAGGTGCATGCCAGGAACTACTGAGAGGCAACAGTCAGTACATATTCTCACATTAGTTTAACAAAATCTGTCTCTTGTGATAACACAGGTGAAATATCTTGTGAGTGGTGCGATCCTGACATTTAGTTTATAAATAGAAAAATAACCTGTTTCGGCAGGTGTGGGTGAAATATATGCCCTCTTTATAACAAAAAAATTCTGGGATTATTTTTCAAACAAATAATTAGGAGATCAATGGATTGTGAGGAGCAATTCTAAACATTGAGTAATTGAGTACTGTATGTTCTTAATGAAAAAGAGGAGGCAGTGAGGTGATATGTTTGTTCTTTTTTTACAATTCTAAATGGGCTAGGTGATGTAGAGATATTTCACCCCCTCTAGAACAGTAGAGCCAGAAGACACAGTCTACACTTGATGGTAGAGGGGGAAACAACATTACAGTGAGCGAATGACCAATCTATAAAACAGACTCCCTAGTGAGATGGTGGAAGCAGATAGCACTTATATATTCAAATGCAAATTGGATACTTTTCTTTCAGAAAGTAACATTTCGAGGTACAGCAAATGAGTACTTTGAGAGGCCGGGTAGCCTTAACAAGGGTGAGTGGGTCAGATAGGTATGAGTAGGTTAGTTAAATGAGCAATAATAGAAGTGTGTCAGGAAGCTGGGAGGCTCTAACACACTGCCTTGCAGCTTTTAATGAGGCAGGACAAGGGACAAGTAGCCAAGCCACTCCCAGGAGGCAGGTTGGCATTTTAAGTAAGGCTTGAAGCCTGGGATTAACCTGCTTGGCAGGTTTAATTGTGGTCGGCTAGATTTCCTTGGCCTTGGGAATCTTGGCAGCTGCAGCAAAGCATGGACTACCTCAAGGAGTGCCCCCAGTGAGCCAAGAGGAGCAGGAGTGCTTCAGCTCCTGATGCTCCCTTCAAACTGTCCATCCCTCCCCTCCCCCATGCCTCAAACAAACTCCTCTATGCAGGCTTGCAGGCATACCCCACAACACCACACCTCCTCCCCCTGCAAACACTCCTCACCCCCTCTCCGGGTCAGGTTTCAGACTCTTGTCAGGGATTAGACACAAACTGAGGTTAGGGATCGGACCCCTCTTAGGATCGGACCCCTCTGCCCTGCCCCCCCCACCAGGGTCAGGGATCAGATGGACCTGGTTCTGCAGCTTTCTCTGGAGCATCCACCACCTGACTGGAAGTGAAGCATGTTAATTAGACTGATTACTAAGTTGGGAACCTGTCAACGCCGAAGGTCAATGCTGTGGAGTTAAATCGCCACAGCCTTTTGGGCAACCTAGATTTCCAGGTTTCTCATGTGCTACTTCAACAGCAACACCCTACACTCCCCAACCCTGCCTTCCCCCAGAATATCAGAACGCTTAAACTCCCTCTTGATGTGCATGGGAAGAAAAAGGAAACCTTGAACCTCTGGTTCCTAAAGTTCTCTAACACTAGGCTTTTCATGGTGTCATTTCTGGATCTATTGTAGGCTAGTTGATAAGAGGTTGATTGTTATGATTAATCAACATTATAATTCTATCACTCGACTGTCAGGGTGACAGAAGGCAAATTTGTTGGAGCTTGGTATTTTTTTCATCAAACAATTCTATGTTCTTACGAGCTAAATCTTTGTTTTCAGTCCTTTTTAATAAAAACTTAAAGTAAAGAATGTGATAATGGCAAAGAGGAAACATTGACAGTCCTTATGGCATGCAACTAAAAATTCCAACTGCCCTACCACCCAAACCATTGAACAGTTCTAAATTGGATTTGTCAGCATCTTTAAAAAGAAAAGGGTTAAATTAAGTAGATAAACAATGAGATGAAACTACAGGTCTATGTGACGACATCTGGGCAGTGAGACCAGTTTTGGAACCCTCTATCAAAGAGCTGGTACAGAATATTTTTCCTTGTTGTAAACTAATCTTGTTGTGATCTATTATCTAGATAATTTGAAGCTGAAGGGAGAACTTTGAATGGATTTGGAAAGATTCTTCCTCCCAGTAGTAGGAGCTAAAATTAGTGGGCATAACTCTTAAAATTAAAATAAAGCCTGTTAAAACCAAGCCCGGACGTTATTTCTTTAGGCTAAAGGGTTGTGGAAATGTGGAATGCACTGACCTGGAAAACCATTGAGAAGTTTTATCTGTCTATCTGGAGCACATAGTAGCAAAAATATGTTACTGGCCTATTCATCCTGCTCCATTATTTAGTTAGCATGGTTGACCTTCATCATCCTAATTCAGATTTCCTGTCTTTATCACTATCTGTTAATACTATTCTTTCCCAAATAAGTATCTATGTTCCTTTAAACATCTGCATATTAAACCTTCTGAGACAGTGCATCACACACTTTCATAACACTTTGTGCATAAAGATAATTCTGAAAATTCTCTTCTAACTGGTTTAGTTTAATTTTTATTTCTACATTATGATATTTATTGGGTTTTTACTGGGTTTTTTACCTAGTTATTGTGTAAATGCAGTGGTCCTAAGGGAAGACCGGATAATTGACTCCATCTCTTAATTTTCCACTAGGATGTGGATCAGGATATTTGTTGTCACTGATCTGCAGGAAGAAGACTTGATTCAACTACTAATATTCCTTACTCTATGAAATAAGGTATTCTAACTATCCTACAAATACTCTGCAGTGATGCCCTGATGACCTCAGAATCCAGTAGATGTTATTGTTTCTATTCCATCATCTAAACATAAATGCCTCCAGTCAAAGCCTGCACATTGGAAGTGATGACTTGCCTACAGTCATCTGCATTTTATGGGATTTAAGCAGAGATGCCTGAAGCTGCCACTCACTCCAAGCTGTCTTACATTTTCAAAAAAGCCCTCTTTGATGCTGTACCTCATCTGAATTACCTATATTTGCTCTCCCTTCAAGTAAGCATCTGGTCTGGTGAATGTGAGCAAGAGGGTTGTGGTAACTATGGTTTTATCTAATGTGTAGTATACCTTTAAGAAGAATGTTATAAAGGAAGATCACATGATCTTGTGTAACTAATAGAGGAGTAGCGGGGGCCACTGCTGTAGTTAGTTAGTAGTTAGTTGGAAGTCAGTGGTCTGCAATTGAGCAGCAGAAGTATGTAGATAGAGTTTGGTGTAGAAACGCAAAAGTGTAGCTGATGAATACCTTGTAAGTAAACATAATGTGTTCCACCTAAGAAATATCTGCAGAACTACTCTATCTAAAGGACCAACTCGATCACCTTACAACAAGCGTGCAAGTGTGATTCACAAGTCACCATAAGCTGGCGACAGAGTCAGAACAAACTGGCAACGAGGATGGGGTGAGAATACAAAGGTAAAACAAGGATAAAGTAAGGATAAAATGAGGATAAAGCGGAGACCCAACAAATTTGTGATGAGGACGCAACAAACCAGCGACAAGGAAAAAGCGATGCTAGAAGAAAGATACAACGAACTAGCATTGAGAGTAAAATCACGGAGGAAATCAAAAGAATCAAAATCATTATATTGAACGCATTGCATTCTATTTTCAAGCAAATGAGATTACGGGGGAAGAGACGAGGCGGGCAACCCTCTTATCATGGGAATAAAGCCTATGGCTTAATTCGAAGTTTGATGGTACCCAGTGCCCCAGGTTCAAAAAACTTTGATGAATCGATGGATCTCGTGAAGGGCCATTACCAGCCAAAGCCCTAGGTAACAATGCAACGTTTCAAGTTTAATTCAAGGAATGGAGCTCTGGGGGAGTCAGTTGCTTGTTATGTGGCAAGTTTGAAACTGTTAACAGAACATTGTGAGTTAGGTACATCTCTAAACGACATGTTCAGAGATCATTTGGTGTGCAGTGTGAACGAGGACACAATTCAGAAGAGATTACTGTCCGAAACAAATTTGGATTTTAAGAAGGCGCTAGAGATTGCACTGACCATGGAAAGCACAGTAAGGGATTCAAAAGCCATACAGGGAGCGCAAAATGGCACCGTCCTCCACATTGGGTAGAAAGCCCTAGCCAAAAAAGGCGCAAAAATTCAAGACTCTGCAGAGAAGCAGGAAACAGCCACCACGAACAGAAAAATAGAAAGAATTGACTCAACAGAGAAAGTATGGAATAATGACAACAGAGGTGGAAATAAGCAGACTAGTAATGATTGGCAGTTTTAAAATTCATAAGTTTTTATTGTCATCGAAATGGACACATAATGAGCCAGTGTAAGGAAAGAATCAGGCAGACTTTCAAGCAAAAGAGAAAACCCCGTGAGATTTACAGTGTAGAAGAGCCTGAAGCAACAAATTCAGATATTTATTCATTATTTAATTTTAAGGTACGGAAAACAAAATCAATTTATGTAGAAGTAAAAGTGAATGGCAAACCTATTCGGAAGTGGACACAGGAGCTTCCACTACAGTAATTGGTGAACACGCCTTCAAATACCTGAATTATGGTGAACATAAATTCGGAAGAGACTGATGTCAAATTAAAAACTTACACGGGTGAAGACACCCAAGTCAAAGGCATAAGCAGAGTTACTGTTCATTACAGAAGCCAATCGGCAAAGCTACCCTTGATGGTGGTAGCAGTCGAAAGGCAAAGTCTCCTGAGATGAAACTGGCTAAAGGAGATTATATTAGAATGGGCTGAAATTTTCCAGCTAAGAGCAAGTGGGACACAAGAGCTACTACAAAAATACACCTCAGTCTTCAAGGATGAACTTGGGAAGGTCCAGTGGCTGCAAGCAAAAATTCATGTGGATCCAGAGGCAACCCCGCGATTCATGAAGGCAAGACCTTATGCATTGTGAGAAAAGGTCGACACCGAACTGGACAGATTAGGGAAACTGGGCGTTATATAACCTGTGCAGTTCTCAGAGTGGGCAGCGCCAATAGTCCTCGTACTTAAACCCGACCAATTTGTGTAGACTACAAATTGACAGTTAACAAAGCAGCTAAGCTAGACAGGCGCCCCATGCCAAAAATCCAAGACCTGTATGCCAAGTTGGCAGGAGGAACCACCTACACGAAGCTTGATATGAGTCATGCTTATCAGCAATTAGAGTTAGAGAAGGCATCCGGGGAATTTGTCACAATTAATACCCACAAGGGGTTGTACAAATATACTTGACTACCTTTCAGTGCCTGCTCAGCTTGCGCCATCTTCCAAAGAACAATGGAAAGTTTACTGCAGGGACTGCCCCACGTTGTAGTTTATTTAGATAATGTTCTGGTGACAGGACTCATTGAAAAGGAGCATTTGGCAAACTTGGAAGAAGTCTTAAAATGTTTCTTGCAGGCTGGAGTGCATTTAAAAAAAGAAAAGCAAATGTTCCAAATGAGGGAGGTAAACTATTTGGGTTACCAAGTAGATTCACAGGGCCTCCATCCGGTTGAGGTAAAAGTGACAGCCATAAGCGAGGCACCTGCACCAAAGAACACCTCCGAACTTGGGAATTCTTGGGAATGGTCAATTATTATGGGCGGTTCTTACCCAATTTGTTTACAGAACTGGCCCCCCTGCATTCTTTACTCAAGAAGAACAAACGTTGGTCTTGGGAGGCACTCCAGAAAGAAGCTTTCACTAAGATGAAACAATTATTGCACTCATCCAACCTATTAGTACATTTTGACCAGAGGTGTTGACATGTAATGCATCTCCCTACTGAGTGGGAGCATTGCTCCCCCATCAGATGGACGATGGCACGGAACAGCCTTTAGATTATGGGTCAAGAACGCTCACCTTAGCAGAAAAGGGATACTCACAGATGGAAAAATAAGGCCTGTCAATCATCTTTGGTATCAAGACATTTCACCAGTACGTACACAGCCGTCATTTTACTATCGTTTCTGACCACAAGCCACTGTTAGGATTGTTCAGCAAGGACAAGGCTATACCACCTATAGCCTTGGCGAGAATACGACATTGGGCCGTGATCCTGGCAGCGTACGAGTATACTTTTGTACATAGGCCTGGAAATCAAATTATAAACGCCGATGCAATTAGTCGCTTGCTATTACAAGAAAATTGTGATCATGTTCCAGTTCCACAAGAACTCATGTTATTGTTGGATTTCTTAGAAACATCACCGGTATGTGCTAGGCAGATTAGAGACTGGACAAATAGGGACCCAGTCCTATCTCAAGTACAACATGTTTTTTATGGTTGGTCACAAGAGCCTGCATCTGACAAAATGAAACCGTTCTTTAACAGAAGACATGAAATAACCAGCCAGAATGGTATCTTATTGTGGGGAGCATGAGTGATAGTTCCTCCAAAGGGAAAAAAGCCATTGTTAATTGAATTACATAGTGCACATCCAGGAATATTCTGAATGAAGACCATAGCATGCAGTTATCTATGGTGGCCTGGAATGGGTGGAGAAACAGAGAGCTTAGTGAAGAACTGTGTGAAGTATCAGCAATTGCAAAAGTTACCTCCAACAGCCCCGTTACACCCTTGGGAGCGACCAGGAAGGGCATGGGTACGATTACACATTGACTATGTGGGACCTTTTATGTTTCTGCTCGTTATAGATGCACACTCAAAATGGATGGACATATATAAGGTGAAGTCACCAACGTCTTCTGCTACAATCGAGAAGCTATGTCAAAGTTTTGCAATTAATGGACTACCAGAAGTGGTCGTATCTGATAATGGCACAGCATTTATAAGTGCTGAGTTTCAACAGGTTATCAGCTTCAACGGTGTAACTCATGTGAAAACTTCGCCATACCACCCTTCTTCAAACGGACTGGCTGAAAGAGCAGTTCAGACGTTCAAGTCTGGAATGAAAAAGTTAACTGGAGATTCCCTAGCAACAAAGCTATCACGCATTCTTTTTTATTAAAGGACCACCCCTCATACAACTACCGGTGTCACACCTGCGGAATTATTAATGAAATGCTGTCTCAGGACCAGATTGAGTTTAATAATGCCGAACTTAGAGGGGAACTTGGAAAGGAGTCAAGGAAGTCAGAAAACTGGACATGACTGGCATAGCCGTGAGAGGAAATTTACCGTAGGAGAGATGGTACATGTGAAGAACTTTGAGAGGGACCAAAGTGGTTACCACATGAAATAAGTGCAGTATCTTACCACATGAAAGCGTAAGGCCGAGTTATATGGAGACATGTGGTTCATTTGAGGAAGAGAGAGACAAATCATCAAGAAATTATTCCGCCTGTGTTCACGAACGGGTCAACGTTTCCTGTTGAGAGAACTCAACCGAGTACAGGTGTGTCTGATATGCCTGTTGTATATGCAAGATTTGAGGAAATAGATTTACAGGTAACCGCCAAAGAACCTGATGTTCAGACAACTCCAGAAAATGAGGTTCCTAACAAAGCATCTGAAGTTGTAGAGCTGAGACATTCTACACGCCTAAGGAAACACCCAGAAAGACTGAATTTGTAAATTACTTATCAGTGTAAATAATTTACTATTTTGAAAAGATTGTAATTGCAAATGTAAAAGTATGTTTCCGAGTAAAGGAGGAAGGATGTGGTAACTATGGTTTTATCTAATGTGTAGTATACCTTTAAGAAGAATGTTATAAAGGAAGATCACATGATCTTGTGTAGCCAATAAAGGGGTAGCGGGGGCCACCTCTATAGTGGTTAGTTGGAAGTCAGTGGTCTGCAAGTGAGCAGCAGAAATATGTAGATAGAGTTTGGTGTAGAAACACAAAAGTGTAGCTGATGAGTACCTTGTAAATAAACAGAATGCGCTGCACCTAAGAAGTGTCCGCAGAATACTCTATCTAGAGTACCAACTCAGTCACCCCGCAACAAGCGTGCAAGTGTGATTCACAAGTCACCATAAACTGGCAACAGAATCACAAGGATAGGTGATTGTGCAGGTGAATTTCTACTGGCTGTGAATTTCTACTGATAATGCCCTGCTATTAGATCATACTTCTTTTCTGCTTCCAACCTCTGTGGAGAGAAAAGGCCAGAGATTCTTTGGGTTTTCAACTAACCTTCGTCTCCTAACTGCTCTGCTCGTGGAAAGATGATCATAGACTATGAATGTCAGAAAACTGAAATCTTTTTTGGATCTTTGAGTGTTAGCAGTTGTTCTGAACAAACCAGCTGTGGGTGCAGAGTTCCATGTCTCCTTCCCTTATTGCCTCAACCTAGTATGATCTCAGTATTAAATGCCTACTCCAGGTGGGTTAACAGATGAATATGTCACTTTCTCCTCCTGTACCTTCTCATTCCTATAATCAATATGACATTTTGCCTCCTACATGAGAACAGGATGTTTGTTAATTTCAGTCACAGACTAGTTTATGTAATGATTATTGAAAGAGTCATAACACTTCTGTGTGGATTTCCTTTGGAGAAAATGATTCTTTAAAGACCTTACATGCATTGCAAGATTCTCCAGCAATATAATGATCCAGGTTCTGTCATGGTAGTGACAGCAACGTTTTGGCATTTGCCATTATTACTCCACTGAAATTTCAAGACTCCACACATATGCAGGAGAATTCAGAAATCCAGAAGTTTCTGTCAGTGAATCATGAGGGATCTGGACAGAGTAGAAAGGGAGAAACTGTTCCCACTCATAAATGAATTGAGAACCAGAGGGGACAGTTTTAAGATGTTTTGCAAAAGAAGCAAATGCAAGCTGAGAAAAACCTTTTTCATGCAGCAAGTAGTTAGGGTTTGGGATGTACACATGGAAGTGTGGTGGAGGCAGGTTCAATTGAGGCATTCAAGAGGGCATTGGGTGATTATTTAAAAAGAAACAATGTGTAGGGTTACAGGGAAAAGCCAGGAGATTGGCATTAGGTTAAAATGCTCAGACAGCCAGTGCAGACACGGTGGGCTGAATGGCCTCCTCTGCACCATAACAATTCTATGATTCAACAGGATGTGGTGCTGTTTTCAACTGCTCAAAGATTGAATAGATTGGGAATGGTCTATAGAGTGTCAGAAAGCATTGGAAGAAGTGAAGAATATGACTAGTGATGCTGTTTTGACCTACAATGAACCCAGAAAACAATTGGTTTTAGTGTGTGAAGCCTCATCATAGGGGTTAGGTGTGATGTTATCTCACATAATAGAAAACAGCGTGGAGAAGCCTGTAGCATATCCTTCATGCACCTTAACATAGTCAGAGCAAAATTACAAGTTGAGGAAGAGGCTTTAGCAAACATATATGATGTTATTAAGTTCCACAAATACTTGTTTGACAGGAAGTTCACTTTGATAACTGATCACTTAACTCTCACAATCATATTTGTTCAAAGAAGGGAGTATCTTGCCTCGTGGCAGCATGGCTTCAGAGATGGATATTGATTTTTATCAATACTCCATCAGTACAAGATTAAACATCATAAGTCAGCAGGCCATGCAAATGTGGATGTCCTTACATGATTTCCTGTGAATACTGATTCATTTCTAGCCACCGAGTTACCTGTGAATTATTTTACGTACACAAATGATATGCCAGAGAAATTAGTGAAGAAACTCACAAGGATGTGGTGCTCAGTAAAGTGCTTAGGTATGTCACCAATGGCTGGCCAAGAGTGTGATCATGAGAAATTGCACGAGTATTTCACATGCAGAAATGAACTGAGTGTAGATCAAGGTTTGTCTCCAATGAGGTTTAAGAGTCATTATTATGTCAAGAGTTAGAGAGAGATGGTGAGAAGAACTTCATCAAAAGCACATAGGAATAGTCCATTTGAAAGCAATAGCAAGAGCTATTTATGGTATCGGAAGGTAGTTAGAGATAGTTGGTGAAAAGTTCTGAAATCTGTCTCAGAATGAGAAATGATCCAACCAAGGTTTCTTTCATTCCATCATCAAACACAAGAAACCCAATGAGTACATGTCGATTTCTTTGAGGTGGAAGGGAAAGAGTACACTGTTTTGGTCAATAGCTATAGCAAATGGATAGATGAGTTTATGCTCAATATCACAAGTGCCAAAACTATTGAGGTTTTGAGAAGTTGGTTGCAATTTATGGGTTTCTAGAGGTGTTGGTGTCAGATAATGTTCCAAAGTTTACATCAGAGTAGTTTGAAATACTTCTGAGTAAGAATGGAGTCAAATACGCTCTAATACCAGCATCAAATGTTACTACAGAAAAATAAGCGTACTGATTCTGAAGAGGTTGTTGCAGAAGTATTTGCTTTGTGACAAACTAGGCAGTAATTTCCATGTTTCTCTTCAACACAAACAAGACAATTATCTGTTCTCTTACAGAATAACCCCACAGTCTACAACAGGTTGCTCACCTTACCAGCTAGTGTTTAAATATGCTCCTAGGACAAGGTTAAGTTTGCTTAAGCTTGATTTCAATGGCAAAGTAAGAGAAAAGCAAGACAAAGTGAAGATGAGAACTTAGAGAGTTCAGTGTTGGTGAGAAGATCATGGTGAAAAACCACTAAGGTGATAATCAGAAGTATGTAATTGGAGTTCTTGTAAAGAGGCTAGGTTCATTTACATATCTAGTGAAGTTCAGAGAGATACTTTGTCAATGGTGCATAGATCATTTACCTGAAAGAAGAAACCTGACAAAGGGAGAGCATGATAAACCTATAGCCGAAATTCCTCCTACAGTTCAAAGTGAATGCCAGAAAGAAAGTGAAGGGGCAGGATCATCCCCTGGTCGGGGGGTTGCAGGAGCGGGTGCAGGCGGGTTCCCAATTGGTGCCCCCGGTCAGGGGCGTGCCATCATTTTACGTGGGCGGGCCAATTAAGGCCCACCCAGCATGACATCCACCAGGAAGCGCTATTCACTCCCTGTGCGGGCGGGGGGGGGGGGGGGGGGGGGGGCGGGTGGATGGAATTCAGTGAGCTGGGAGTGTGCTCTTTCGTGTATGCACATGAAAGAACATATGGATCTCCCTGAGGCAAAGTGCAGCCTTAGGGAGATTGGCTCAGATTTGAAACATTAAATAGAGATGAGAAAAAAAAAATTGCTGACATGTCCCCTCATGTGCCACTGTCACATGAGGTGGGACATGTCAATTTCTTTTATTTAGAGATTTCATACAAATTTTAATAACCTCATGAAACCTCATCCCACCCATGAATGAGGTTTCATGTTTTTTCAGAAGCCTTCCAGGGCTCCCGGCCTGCCCGCCAACCTTAAGGTTGGACAGGCAGGCCCATTAATCACTTTAATTACTTTTTTAATGGCCTTAATAGGTCTTTGACAGTTCGGTGGGCGCACAGCCGATTCGGCTGCGCGCCCGCTGAATTGAAAATCTAAATGCTGCGGGGTGACATCGGGACGCACGCCCAACGTCACCCCGTGTCATTTTATGCGCCGGTGAGCAAGCCCCGCCTCCCACTCGCTGACCAGAAAATGCAGCCCAAGTTCACAAAGAAACTGAAAGTTTTGCAATATCATGGAATCCACCAGTAGAGCTAAGTAAGCCACGATCTTTGATTAAGATGAATCAATCAATGTCACAATCCCAACTACTAGGTGGAGTTGCTAGTCAAAGTCAAAGTTCAGGCTTGACACCATCAGTGATGTTGAGGGAGCAGAGTCAAGCTTGTGGAAATGGAAGCAGATACCTAGACAGAAAGGGAAAAAAGCCAGATAGGTTAATTGAAAGTATGTAGGAAAGAAGAAGGAGAAAGTTGTTCTTTTCATTTTTTCTTGTCAAATGATGATACTTTTGTTAAACACATACTAGCATTGAAGATTGTTTTTTATTTTAATGTAATTACTCTGGTAATTTTGGTCATATATGTTTTGGATGTGATTATAGTAAAAATATGGAACCCAACCTGTTAAATTTTCAAGTATCGTTGATGTTGGTTTAGTCATATTGTACTCTGGGAAATTATGTACACGAATAATTTTACATATTAATGTGTGAGTTGTCTTTTTTAAGTTGGGAAGGTGTTTAGTATATTGCAAAAGCTGAGCATTTTGTTATACTGCCCTCTCTGTTGGTGAATAAAGTTAGTTTAATAATGGCTGCCTGCTGTTGAGCATGTTAATCTTACTCAGCACAATACACGGCACCAATGTGTAATTACAGTTAGAATATTTATGTCATTTTCCTAGATATTTGAGGCCCTCTTCCTGCTTGTTTCTGTTGGAGCCATGTCTACAACTCAGTGCCTGCGGGTTCAGTTTTAAAAGTAAGTCATCCTTAAATCCAGCCACTATGTACTTAGAAGTGCTTTCTCAAACCCTCTCTCACACATGTTTTGTAGACCTCTCTCATCTAGCTTGGCATTTGCTGGTTCGCATCATTCTTCCAGCCAGCAATATTAAAATTAGCCAACCCCATGATTTCTGATGGGGGTCAGGCTGTTGGGTAGGTGGAAATTTTGCCCTGCCACTCATCTGATGGCAAAATACAGGATTCTTCATTTTGGAGTACCGAATTAATAGGAAAAATACAGGAGGCAACATAGGAGAGAGGGTAGTGGGATTTTACTGGAAGGCACTGGGAGCGATTTTAACTCCTGCCCAGCAGAATGGTGCAATAGTGGAATGAAAATAGAGGTGGTGCATTTATTGCTATGTGTTCCACTGCTATTTTCCCCCAAGCTTCAATTTACTGACCACGGCACCTACCTGAAACAAGTGGGGGCCTCATTAATGTACCATTATTGAAACCCTATGGCCTATGGTGTAGAGTGTGCTGCATGAGCACTTGGCATGTTAAAACCTGTTGGTACAGCTGAGGAAATCAGAAAAGGTAATTGGCAGAACTATTTTATGAGGCAAGGAGTTCTTCCTGTGTTTTTCATTCTGTTTTTACCTCCAAAGGAATAATAAAGCTTGAAAGTGGTAAGGCTTTCTCATCCCTCATGCTACACTCAAACTCTTTGCCCTCCATTGCTGCCTTTTCCTCATGTTATTATTATGGCATGCCACAATGTGCCAAGCAGAACCAGCCACTGTTGGTTGTACCAATTCATCAAATAACTCAAAAATTAGTAAATTTGATATTGCTACACCCAACACATTGCCGTAGACCACTACTGGCAATGTGTAAATCACACAAAAGCACAATCAGCCGTCAGTAATATTCAATAACACTTGCGCCACACAAATGCCAGGCAATTACCATCTCCAACAAGAGAGAATCTAACCATCGCCCCTTGACATTCAGTAGCATTACCATCACTGAGTCCCCCACTATCAACATCCTGGGGGTTACCATTGACCAGAAACTGAACTGGACCAGCCATATAAATACTGTGGCTACAGGAGCAGGTCAGAAGCTTGGAATTCTGCAGTGAATAACTCACCTCCTGACTCCCCAAAGCCTCTCCACCATCTATAAGGCACGAGTCAGGAGTGTGATGGAATACTCCCCACTTGCCTGGATGAGTGCAGCTCCAACAACACTCAAGAATCTTGACACCATCCAGAACAAAGCAGCCCGCTTGATTGGCACTCCATCCACAAATGTCCACTCCCTCCACCACCGATGCATGGTGACGGTAGTGTGTACCATCTACAAGATGCACTGCAGGAACTCACCAAGCCTCCTGAGACAGCACTTTCCAAACCCACTACCATCTAGAAGAACAAGTGGAGCAGATACGTGGGAACACCATCACCTGGAAGTTCCCCTCCAGCGACAAGTCCTGCCGCTTGCCCTCATGACCGACCCCTTTCCTCCAAACCTCTCCTGCCTGATTTGCCACGGCAAGCCAGACCTGACCTTCATCCCAGGGCCTCCTCAGTGTGACCAGTCCAATCTGGCTGCAGTACCACTGCAGTGGCCACTGCTCCCAGTGCTGCTGCTGGGACTGGAGGTTTGCCAGCCCTCTGATGGATTGGTCCTTCTGTCAGGAGAGACTTCATCCCTTGAAGGAACAGAAGTGCCAATTGTAGCCTATCAATTGCCTGAAGAATGTAAAATGCAGTTGCAGTTTCCACATCCAGCTGAGGTGATGCTGCCCCCAACGTTTTGGCTGCTAGACAGAGATACTACTGACCTGTAAAATCCTGACCACAACCACAGAAATATAGAAATTTGTACACAGAAAACCCGGACACAGACACGTAGAAGCACATATCCATACTGATAATCATTAACTCACATTCACCTGCTTCCCCAACACACACATACACAGAAATTCACATACAGACACAAACATGCACAGACATACACCAGCTCACACTCACGCATGACTGATTTTAGTTACACCTGCCTACAGTGTTTGGTAAAGGTCAGCGTCTTCAGCACTTATCATCTGTGTCAATATTACGAATGCAGGCTGAAACCCTCTGAAGAAATCAGTCTTTAACAAACATTGAAGATGGGAATAACTCTGAAATCATGGCAGAATACTCTGTGTATTAAGGAACTCCCTTGTGCAATTCTTTCTCTCTCTCTCTCTCATTCTGTCTCAAGTTTTCAATCTGCTAATCTAGTTCTATCTATCATTTATATGTCTATCTTCTACATTGACACAAGCATGAACGAGGCTGAAAATCCTTAGCCTCACGTTACCAGTGGAATTGTGGCAGAGCAAGAGCCTGTGACCTCGACTCCTGACCCTATCTGTAGTCAGAGCAGAGTCGATTTAAGCTACAGCTCCATTTCCCCAACAATTTGTACATCCCAGCATTCAGGCAAATGGGTAGTAGGAAGGCTGGGGCCAAAGAAATTCATAGTTGGTGAATTTTCCTCCCCCCAGCCCTGTCCCATCTGATGTTGGGAACCACGATTGAGCGAACAGAAGTTTTTTTCATCCAGGCCCCTATGGAAACTGATGGCCTGTGCTTTTCTGAGTGAGGATCTGACGTTCACAGGTCCGGCAAGAATTCCCACCTCGATCAATAGTACATCTGATTTGCACCTCACAAGTGCTCATGTATCAAGGATTTTGGGTCTCATGATATTTGATGCCACCTAAGTGTACATTTGCAAAGACAGGTACATATGTGCACACATGCATAAAATAGGGATTAGCATCTGATGGATTTAAAATTAAGCTTTTGGCATTCTAATTTTTAATATCTTGCAAATCCAAAGCTCAAATGCAACCTGATGTTTCTTGAATGGGTAAGCTCATTATTCCATTTTCTCTCCTCTTTTAGCCTATTATGCTAAGATTTTAACACCAAATTTACACCTGTTATGGAGTAAAGGTCAATGTGAAAATTATGTAACGGAGCATCTGAATTTCATTTCAGTTCACATAGATACGCTCTTGCATGGTAGAATAATGTTATGTCAACTGAAGTCTAACAGCAAGATTGAACTTAATGCAGCAAAATCCAGTACAGGTTATATGCCGGTGTTCCTTAATTCACCTTCCTTTGATTGGCCATATGAAGTATAAGCTCTTTTCACCGCTAGCTGGGAGTGAAATTGGTCTGCTTTGGTAAAACAGAAACATGTTTTACACCACATGTGATTTTCTTCACTAGCCATTTGCTGCTACTAGCACAGATCTATTTTGAACGTAGTGGCAATAGGTGCAGTGTGAAATGTGCAGCCAATTTGCTGTGAACCAGTTTCATGTAACTGGTGCAGACCAATTTCACCCCTGCTATTTTGATTTCATGTTCCTCACCTTTGCCAATATCACTTTGTGAATGACTTAGGTAAGATAGGCAGGAATCATCCATAGTGACATGTCCCTGAGGTTCTTCTGACTTCTGGCTGGTATCTCTCCTAAACCCAAGTACTCTTGTGTGAAACTCCCAAATGTGAAACTATGTCTTATCATTTTGTATTGCAGCGCAGCACTAAACTAGTGCACTGTACAATTCAGTGTTCTCACCCCTGCAGTGCTCCCTGAAAGATAAAGTTGTTGATTTGAGTCAGTGAGCCTGACTCAAGTCAATTTTTTTTTGACTTAGGGAAAATACTTTTGATGTGACTTGGACAAAATTGACTTGGTAACATTCCTCCAGACTAATCCCACCCATTGCTACCACTGTTTGGCTGCTTTGGAGACTGGACTGCCAGATCCAGAGCAGCGATTGGCAGAGCAGCTTGTCAAATGGAACAGTTTAAGTACCAGATTCCCCATTCCCTCCTTTCTCACTGACCTCGTGTGAGAGTGTTAGTGGAAACACCCAGAAATGGAGGATGCAACTCCAACTTGTGAGTTAAATAAAGGTTTTCAGCCCAGTTCCCAGCAGCATGCATTGCCCTCTCCGAAGCCCAATCACAAAAGCCTTCCATGGCCACCCCCAACCTGACCGTTCCATGGATGCCATGAGTTTTCCATAGCCATGTGCCTGGACAGGAGGGAGGTATAGGGGAATGGACAGGACAAAGAGGAGGACAGGGGAGAGGGACAGGGAGAGGGACAGGGGAGCAGGTAACTTGTACACACAAGCAGAACCTTGACTTCTTTAAAAAAAGACATACAAGCAAAATCTGGCTGAGAATTTAAAGTAACCACTTGCTGGAAAATTCCTACATAGATTACACTTGACCAACTAGTCCAGAGATAATGGAATGTCACACCTAAAAAGGTGTCAAGGCCTACTTCAGACAGGGACACCTCAAAGGAGGAAATTGATTTCCAAAAACAGAAAACAATGAAGACTGATTACCATCTCAGCAGAAACCATCTCCTGTTGAGCTATATCTCAGGATGTGGACATGACCTGAGTTGAAAGAAAGCAGATTCTGGGTGAAAGACGTGTTTGTTTTTCCCTTCCAGGAATACACAAGAAAAGGAGTTAAAAAGCCAACTGCAACCCTGGTTTGTGTGTGCTACTTCTGGTGTTCTAGTTCTGGTGTGCTACTGTGTGCTATGAAGGTCACAGCTGAAGAACATCAACTAGGCATCCCTGCGCTTGCAGGTAAAAAAGTCTCTGTTGCTGGAGGCAAGTCACAAGTCAACAAAGCCACAGTCAAAAAGGAAACAGAGCAACTCATTCAGCTAACCTACAGAACCAAGTGTCTCTAAATCAACTGCTCAACTACCAAAGACAGGTCTACTGAATCAGCTAACTTAATGGCCACAACATTTCACCATCTACTCCTCATCGACAAGCCAAAGATTGATTCATATATCTTTTTAACTTTTATTTTTGGACTTAACTTCTCATCTTTGATCTCGATGTATGTATGTTGCATTTTTATCATTTTTTCTCGGGTTTTTTAGTAACTAATAAACTGCCTCTTACTTTAACTCAAGAAAGCCTGGTTAAATGGGCTCCTTCTAAAACATAAATACATTTGGACTGGGAAAAAGTATCCATGAGGGAAGGAATCCTTTTTAAATTAACCTTGTTATGACCAACCAAGGGGTTGAATAAAAAGGGGGAGCCAGTTCATCCCTCCTCACCCAGGAGCATAAAAATTTTTGTATATTTTTGTCATAACAAATTGTGGAGACCTCGCCCAGGGACTGGTCATAACAAGTGAAATCCTTCATTATGAATGACCGTAAGAAGTTCCTTGTAACATCTAGGCTACCATTTCAATTTACAATTGATTATCTTGTCACTAATGTCAGAAAATTTGTGTCTGGAAACTAGGCAAATTTCATATAACAGGAATAAGCCTACAGCCTAATATGATTATTGTTCAGTCAACAAATGGAACAAAGTAAAGGTTTCTTCAATTTACATGTTTACATTTTAATCTCTATCAGATTTGCAGTGTATGGTGAAGTAAAGCAAAAAGAAAAAGAGGACATGTTACTTACTGACTTTCACTTTTTAAAAAATGACTTCTGACTTGACTTTGACTTGGGGAAAAAAATGACCTGTGACTTGACTTAGGAAAAAATGGTTTGGTTACACCTATATTGAAAAAGCAGGAGGCCCATCTGTGTGAGAATAACCATTAGCTTTGAATTTTTACTGTGAAATACAAAATTAAATCAAAATTAAATTTTTCCCACAAATCAGATTTCTTATATTGAAATAACTACCACACAGTTTTAGCAAATAAAGCAACTGAATAAGCAGAGCTTTACAGTGATGTCACACATAAATAACATGACAACATTTTCATTGATGAAATTATGCCTTTGTAATGTAAATAGAGTGTTATCTCTGTCTCTGAAATCCACATGCCTACAATTCAGTCATTACACTGGAGTCACACCCACCAAGAACCTCTGACCCTGACCCCTGCAACCTTTCTTGGGTCAGCAGAGGTTCTTTTATTTTGCATTCTCTTGGCATGGTACCATGCTGTGCAGTTATTTTAACCATTGAGCTATCCATCCCTTTTCCAATTTATTGTCTCACTTATGGCCAGCCTCTTCAGATCATAAACCAACTCTAACCAAGAGGGCATTAAATGATCTACACCAAAGGTCTTTTCCAGTGCCGTTCTGAAATGGTCGTTGGGAGATAGATGAGAATAGTATGGTACTAAACTCTACGTATCAAGAGGAAATACCTACTCAACAGCCCCACAGCAACATACTGATATCAGGAGCTCAGCAACAGGAAAGTTCAAAGCAGCATCATGCTACTGACATAATTATTCATAATGGATTTCCCCACATATGGAGATAAATGTTTCTAAAGAAAGTAATTCCATCAACATAAACAATAAACTGCTATCATAGGAACCTAGGATTTAGGAGCAGGAGTAGGCCATTCAGCCCTTTGAACCTGCTCTGCCATTCAATAAGATCATGGCTGATGTGATTGTGGCCTCAACTCCACTTTCCTGGAAAGCTATTAATAAAAATCCAAATCACTAATGAATTTGGCATAAGTAGCCATAATCCATACTGCGATTAGTCTGGACCAGAGAAAAATTAATATGGTCTAAAGACAGATGATTCAATGTCATGAATGTTTTTTTGAAGCAGAATTCATTTGCAGGACGCAGTAGGTGGTGCAGTCAATTCCTCCAACCTAACATACAGACTAGAAACTGCCAATGACATTTTGCCATTGAATACTGTTGAGTGTAGTCCCATGTCACTCATTGTGTTAATCTCTCTCATGTTGTTTCTATCTAAGTCTCTTTAGGTGAAGCCATTTTATTTTTATCAGTCTGGCTGAGAATTTGAACCATATGTTACACCTTCATTTTGTTTTAACAAGTACTTCTGGTGCATAGTCATTACCAGCTGTTGCGTGCTACAGTTCATTGTATATTGCAACACATTCTGAATTCAAATAACCTCACTTGCATTGCTTCAACTTGATGCTAGCTGGCTAAAAATACTATTATCTTTCTCCCTAACTTTAGTAGTCAGTATTCAGTCATGATCATTGTTGATGTAGATAGCTTACCACCCCACAATACTTTATCATCATATTGTTTCCTAACATTAAGTTTGGCCAGTGGAAAAGAATATTCTTAAGTCACTACTAGAATATCAGAAGGCAGAAGGGATAGATCTGGAATCTAGCTTAAGGGTTTTAATACATTCAAGTGTTTATCCTGTCAACTGTAAATATAGGGTTTCTAAAATAATTTAATGATGGCATTCAATTCTGGCTCAAGTAAAATGAGGTTTGAAATTAGTTTGCTTTTCTTCACTATGAGCAAATTGTTTTAATATTTTAACATACATATAGACTGTTTTAAACTACCTCAGGTTCATGTGTTCTGTCCTCATAAAATGTCACACCAAATAGCAGCTTGCACAATATAAACCTAACAACACAACCATAACTTGATGCCAGCATAAAGGTGTACATGTGTATTTCATGAAAGAGTATCTTTGCACTCAAAAGTGTTCTGATCATTTCCACGTTTTTATAGTGTCACAGTGAGTTCAGTTCAGCAGGTGAGCAAAGGAAGAACCATCAAAGCAAGAATTTCGGAGGTTTTAGAACATCACAGCTTTTCTTCATAAATACTGTTTCAGAGGCATGATACGTACAGCCTCAAAACTACCAGCAAATCTTTGTTTCCCTCTGCTAGAATGAGGATCTTAAGCGTGATAAAGTTAAGCATTCAGGCACAATGAAACCATAAGTCAATTAATAAATGGTATTTTTCAATAGTATGTTGCCAAGGGATCACGCGGATCACTATGAAGTTGTTTATGGGGAGGGGAGAGAGAACCTGACAACTCCTGGATTAATACTTTCTGCTGGATTTTCCAGTTTTCCCAATATGACAGCAGCCCTAGGTGTGTCCCAAGTAGTATGGGCACCCTCCATTGACTATTTAGTTAAGAATGTATATTATAACAGCCCCAAACCCTCAACCACCACAGGCCCATGTATTTTCAGGGACAATAAGTAGGGTGATCAAAATTTCCCAGTTTTGCCGGGACAGTCCAAGTTTCTCATTAAATATTCCAGCGTCACAATGTGTTTTCTCCAGCTTGCTCAAATGTCCAGGCTTTCAGCTCCCCTGATCCCCTCCCCTTTGACCCACCCCTCATGTTCCACTTACTGTCAGCAGACCCCAAAAAAATGCTCTCGTCTGCACCCTGCCACGTGAAATGTCAATGCTGCCCACTTGCTGCCTCCGCCATCACCTGTGAGGCTCTGCACCCCCACCCGCTGCCATGGCAGCGAGAGAGGGCCGCAACTGCGCAGGCATGCCTCAGGGAGCACCCTGGGAAATGTAGTCCAATTGCCTCACTCTCACAATGACAATAAACATGAAATTCAGAAATTAATTGAAGATTATAATATTCAAATAAATTTCAAACCACAGTGCTGGATGAAAAACAACAATTTTAAAATTTTTATCAAGGCATGTTGCATCATGGGAGTTGTAGCTTTTTTCAGCTGGTATTGTCACACATGTGCACTGAAGCCTTAAAGTGATTGGGAGTTGCTCAGCTTCTAAACTATGATGGACTGGATGGAGGTAGCTCTCTGAAAGTCTCCCCCTCTCTCCTTCTCTTTGATGGGGCTGGATGGTGAAAACTCTCTGACAGTCTCCCCTTCTCTCTCTCTCCCTGATGAGGCTGGATGGATGAAGCCCTCTGACGGTCTCGCCCTACCAATTCACATTGCATATGCATGTGTGATAGTGGGTGTTGTTGACAAGATTATTTGGCTGGTGTGAGGGGTGTTTGGGAGGTAGGGTGGGGCCCTAAAACAAGGCTAATGCTGTAATGCCATCACAGGCAGTTGAACTGCTGCACGGTGCCCATCGGTAAACCACCAATCAGCGCTGAGTAAGGTGGCAGGCAAATTTAGTTGAGCCAAGGGAGGTTCAGCCAAACTTCACATTGAAAAATCACATTCTTTCCTGCTTGCAGCTCTAGGTGCAAACAAAATCTCCCACACTTGAGGTGCGTTCAAAAGTTTAAAATCCATCTTCTGTCTGAAAATGTTATTTGCACTGCACAGTAAAGTTAGGGTGGAATAGAGGATTCTGGGAGCTTAATACCAGTAATTTTGGTCAAGCCTGAGTATCTTGAGGTGCACCACTTCAGTTCCCCCTTTTGGCCTTGATTACCAGCCCCCAAGATGGCCAACTAATGCTAAGCTACCCTTTGCTCCTTGCTCCATCACTGTTGGCCAGACAGGCGGTTAGATTTGCACTTTCTAAATTATATCTAACATGCCCTACTTCTCCTTAGGTTTGCTCGGTTCTTTGGTTACTACTCTAGCAGTGGCTCAGTTCCAACATTTCCGGCACCAGGTACAATATTCAGTCATAAGTCTGATAGCAATTAGCAATTGCACCACCACCAGTGCATGGGAAGCAATCCTGATCCAGGGGTGAATGTCCACGCTAATACCCGAGTCCCAAACCGTCCGCCACCATGGGGCATCCTCCAGTTTGGATTTCACATCCTCTTCCAGTTGCTTGACTTCTTGTTGAATTTGGAGGTACTGCTTCATTGCCGCCCGGACCTCTTTCCTCAACTTCAGTCAATGTTTCGGCAGCTTCAGGATTTGCTTCCCCAGGGGAAGTAGGTATCTCTTAGATCATCGATTATATTCACCTGCTACCTATGGGGAGGCCAGATGTGGGTTATTGCTAAATGTCTGATTGTCATTGGGGCCCAGGTGTGGAAGCAGAAACTTGAGTTGATCACTTGGCAGTGGATGTTACCGTACTGGTATTGAGGCTCATTGGTGGTCATGCAGTATTCCCCTTCTCCATGGTATGTGCCACCTGGTCCTTGTTGGGCTCTGGAATTTCAAGGGTACAGTTTAAGGTGGTGTTAAAACCACATGAAGCTCTCATCTCCATCCCTACGGGATGTGGGCAGACAAAATTATTCCCTTTTTCCCTGCACCCTACTAGTGAGATCCCTGAAAGGAGGGAACTTCTCTGGATTGCATATTTGGGTATGGGGTAGTACCTTAGCCAATTGACATCCCAATACTTTCTACCTCATAGAGGGATTTGGATGCCCTTTCCTGCAAACTCAGCACAGCCAGGACCATTCCTATTAATCTCAGGTGGGTGGTGACACAGAGTATAGCTGTCAGGTAAGTTCGTATCAGTCCTCTCAGGGTGCATGAGGAGCAATTTCCACTTTTGGGTGCCCGGGTCTGCAACATGTCATCCATGATCCAGTCTGACACATCTCCATTGTAGAGTTGAGCTAAATTGTGCCGGACTTCTCTCACCAACCACGCACCATAGGTCATGCATAAGCAATACCTGCCCGCGCGTGTAGAGGCCTTGTGGAGGGATGTTGAGGCCTGGTTGATAGTGTGGGCAGGGCCTTACAAAATCTGCACAGTTCTGGCTAGGCTTTCTCCTGTCTGTCCCTGCTGTCCTTCCAACTCATTGGCTCTCAACATAAGGTCTCGCAACTTAAATGAGAGGTGGTCACCGATCCCCGCTATGTCCATGGAATTAATTGTGGATTTCCCTGTGCTATAAAGGGTGGCTACATCATTAACTAGACTCCATTTACAGCAGGACATATTGAATCACACGCGCCCTCCAGAGGCTCAGAGGGCATCAATGACTGCCACATCAAGGAGTCAGTGATAGAAGGACCTGATCTGTGTCTCGCACCACTTCGGCAATTTCATCTGACCTATATTTAGTACGACCGAGACTATCTCATGATGTACATTCTCAAACAGGTTCCTGCAAGAGTCCCACACCACAAGTCCACTCTGGAATCCAGGGCAGACTCAGGGGCATCTTAAGGACTCCTCAGTGACTGTAGTCGTAGTTCCAGGGGCTGATGTTACTGGAGTCGTGTGGGTGGTCATTGTTGTGGGAGCATCCCTCGCACACACTCTCCATATGCCATTCCCTGTCTGGGCACACATCTCCCAGTCCATTTGGTTGATGCTTGGGGGTTTTGAGGTGGTGCTGCCAGCTGTTACACATACAATGCCAAAACACCCATATGCAGCACTTGATGCGTTGCCGTGGAAGGTCAGGAACCAGTACTCTTCCCCTTCCCCTTTACTCAGGAGCCCCCAAGGGTACTTCCTGGGGCCTTGTTTTCCCATTCCTGACTGCTCTGAGCTACACCTTAGGCATACTAGTTTTTTAACGGTGACATTTAATGTACGGTATTCCTGGTTACAGTTGCATCACTTGAGTCCTTGTAGAACAAGCTTTGCTGGACCCTTCAGTTGACTGTCTTGGTTCCTTCTGTGATAAGGTTGATCGAGGTCACTAGACATATCAGCAGTGCTACGGTCTTCATGATCCTGTAGAGAGAGAACATAACAGACACCATTTGTCAACGGTCAGCCCTTTTTACACTTTGCGCTCCTATACTTCTTAATCTGTGTTCAGTGTTTCCACCGGCCTTTCCCTTTCATGTCCACACATGCATGCGTGTCACTGGTCATCAGGATAACTGTGGGTTTTGGGCCAAATTATTCATCTCCCTTTAAGGTCAATTAATGCCCCCTATTCTCTAAGTATATTGATACCTTGAACAGTACCTTCCGTGGTTCAACAGATCCAAAGGTGAGTTGGGATCATGATGCCTCCTTCCTGTAATATGTATCTCACTGCAATGCGCCCGTAGGGATCTCCCACCTATTCCTGCTATGGTTATGCGGTGTTGTGTGGAGGGAGGGGTAAGTCAGTTATGAATACAAAGGCAGCCATGCCTATTAATGTTCTACGTTGCTGGCCCCCTAACAATGCATCAATTTACATTATAGGGTCCGCTGTGCTGGCCATGCCGGGGGCCGGGACGAACTATTTTTCAGAGACTAACTTGATCATTTCTCTGACTTCTTCCCGTGTTAGAGGTTTTTCTAGCTGTTTGGGCCCTTGTTCTTCTTTACCACCCCTCTTCGCCCAAAAGTCTGCATGACTGTGGCCTAGTGACCTACAGTCACTGCACCTCGGACCCTTATCTCCGCCACCTGTCTTACTCTCCCATGCTATATGTCCTGACTTGCCACAGGCATAGCAATTTGTTGTGTTAGTTACTGCGGCCACCTTCTTGTCTATTGGTGAGTACGCCGGATATCTATCTCTGTGGCCCATTCCACTATCCCATTATAGTCATTCCCCACCGGCAGTCCTAACTCAAAGATCTCCTGATGTTCCAGGCTCAACCCTTCCTTCAACATTTTTAGGAATATTGGATCATCCCTATCTGTGTAACTTAACCCAGGAAAGTCACAATAGGCAGTATATTTTCTTTCTGCGTTCTCATGAGTGGTTTCATTTTTGTTCTGAGTAACCCCCACTATGATGGACCAATTAGAGACCAAACCTCCCAGTGCCCTCTGTACTTCTATCTTAAATCTGTCAAATTTCTGTTTCTCCGTTAGACCTTGGGCTGTCATCCAATCACCCCATTTGGTTTGTGGGCACATTTTATCCCAAAGGATGCATGGAATCTTTGCCCTTATTAGTGCATGGATATCCTGAGTGTGTAAGGAGTATATGTCTATCATCTCCTCTACTTTATTCTGAAAGTCGGTTTTTGCATGGTGCTGTTTAGGCATGGATAGAGCTTCCATTGGCACCGGCAGCTTCTTTCTCCATCCCTCCCCAAACACTGTCATCATTATGGTTTGGGGATACAAGTCTCGGTCCTGCCGCCTGTATTTCACTTATTTTATTTTGTCTCTTCTCAATCTGATTATTTATGCGTTTACTGAGTCCTAAATAGCTACTGGTAACTATAATCATGCCTTTTCCTTTCTTGTCCTTGTTCTGAGCATCCCACCACTCCTTCTGCTTAGCCAGGCAGTGGGGATGGGGCGGGGGGGGTGTCTTCCAGATTCCATCCTTTCTTTCTCGTCTGCTTATGTTTACCTGATATAAATTTAGTTATCGACCCTTCTGGTAGCCATTCATTCTTGTCTAGTCTGGTAATGGTTATATGGTACCTCACTTCTAGCCTACACTCGAGCAGTTCTGACCTGCCTGTCTCCTGGCGTGGCTCTACCTGGCCTGTCACCTAGGGACAGTTCTGACCTGCCTACTGGTGGCTCGTGACTAACAGCGCAGCTGCTGCTTCCTCACCTTTCAGCCGAATCTCAGGCTCGGTTCCCTGCAAACTGTTTCATACGATCGCCAGACTTACACCCTAACTATGGGGGGTTAAATAAAGGTATTCACCTGCCTGGCATGTCCAACTACCTGGTTCCTCAGTTACTTGTGGAGATCCTGCTGACTACGCCAATTGTTGTGGAGTATCTAAAGACACTCAGCACGAGTCAGCTGTAAAATGAATCAAGCAGCAGTTTATTTAGTACAAGTATGCATACTTGGGAGAGCACCCTTAGATTGGCCTGAGCATCCCAGGGTACACCACATCAAAACTAAAGTCTGTGGACTGGGTTTTCCCATTCCACCAGCAGAGGATGCCCACCACTGGTGGGATCAGAAAATCCCACCCTATAGCTCATAACTGCTGTCTTCAATAATT
This sequence comes from Cetorhinus maximus, assembly GCF_964194155.1. NCBI lineage: Eukaryota > Metazoa > Chordata > Chondrichthyes > Lamniformes > Cetorhinidae > Cetorhinus > Cetorhinus maximus. Next base: position 108,837,585 of record NC_135883.1, read on the forward strand.
GGGTGTCTTAATTGGGTTGCCAACTCTAGCTGGACTTATTCTGGAAGATGTCATCACATGACCTTCTATCTTCAACTGTCCCTCCCATAGACTCCAGCCATTGGTCATCCAACATGTCAATCATCATAGAGCCCCATCTTCTCAAGGCTTTTCAGTGTGTCCCGGTTTTGATTGTTGAAAATCTGGTCACCCTAACACTGAGTCTTTAACTGACGACAACACTGTTACTCGCAGTAAAAAGAACTCAGGGCTACAATTATTGATGCATTTCCTCATTGTATCTAACGACTCACATATTTTACAGTTTCTATCACAGCCATTCTAAAATATTTTGTAATTATATAACACAACACACCATTTGTACCAAAAGAAGTAAACACAACTGATTGAAATATATGTATCTGTATATGTTGTTTGCCTGTATATGTTATGCTTGTCTACATAACAGATGCTGCCCTTGAAAAGTATTTTATTGTCTTAAGTGCAGTGTAACAACAATAATGTACATTTATAGAAAATCATAGAAACATAGAAAAACATTCTATGGTGCTAAAGGTTTTGGTGTGATTAGGCAAGTGTTACTATTTAGAGTGCATAACCTGTACTCTATATCTAAAAGCCTATACTGCTGAAGGCATAAGATGCACTTTCAATGTTGAGCTCACAAATGTTGCTGTTGTCATACTATTTGAGAATGTCTGCCAACCCCCACATTTCTGCTCTTGTGAGAGGTGATGCTGAGGAAGAAGGTGGTAAAAGATTGACAGCACTTGATGTTGTCAAAGTCCAAAATATGAGATTTCCTTGCCCCTGTGGAAAATACTGAAAATGTGAAGAAAGTATAGTATATGCTAAAAGTACAGAAGATGGCAAGAGGAGAAATTGTTTCTGACTATAAAAAGAGACTCATGGTGAAAGGTTCAGTGATAGACGAACTGCCTGATTGCTTCCTCAGCAGCAGACTTCATTATTGAAATGTTACATTCAGATCATATTGCTTTAAATGTCACAGATGCATTACTTTCCTATAATATATCACTGCTGTAAAATTTCTATGAAAACACAATTTTGAGAACATATTTTCTGTTAGTTCTTTGGCTATTGATCATTGACTGTTCAACACATAAAAGCATTTGTATTTTGTCAGTGTTTCCATTGAGGTCCTCTTATGCATTCTTTCACTGCTCTTAACTCTAGATTAGTATGGACAATGCATCATATTACACAGGTAAGCTCAAGACAGAATGGAGCACTCAACAGAGGAGCCCTGTGGGCTAAACAGCGCATTGCATAGAGAGATTCATTAGGCAGAAAATATAATGCATCACAATGGAAATCTATATTGGTTCAAATGTTAATATGAAACTGCTTCAGGTAGAAACATTCTGAGTACTTAAACTGTCATCAAATTATTTTCTCTTACATGTAAAAGGGTATTTCTTTTTTGTTCATGGGGTGTGAGCATCACTTGCAAGGCCAGCATTTATTGCCTATCCCTAGTTGCCCTCGAGAAGATAATGGTGGACCTTCCTCTTGAACGACAGCGGTTCATGTGGCGAAGGTGTCCCACAACGCTGTTAATTTCTTGGCTTCCTCATTGCAATTTCAGCCAGGTGTTAGGCTCTTTATTTATCTCTGTAAGGGGCCGACCACCTGTTTTAGGTGGCTGCAAGGGATGCCGAAAAAAATGACCCTACCCAAAATTGGTGCGGACAACTTTCAAACGTCCTTTGGCGCATAGTTCCAAGTCCCCACAATTGACCCTAATTGTGCCCTCTTTACACTGTAAAAAGTGGTGCAATAGGGTCCAATTTCTACCTCAATGGCTTCTGTACAAAAGGGAAGAAAATTTGAAAGAAAATTAATATAGATTCTTCAGTGCTGCTGTGTAGAGTACCTTCCATAGGATGTTGAGTTCTTATTTCTAGTCTTATTTGGCTTCTCACTGGATTTCAGTTCATTAGAATAGCCTTGAAATAGTAAGGTGAAACCACTTGGAAACATTTGCAGTGTTAAACAGGGTCAAAACAAAAATCACATGACATATTATTCTTTAGTGTGCAAGTCACTTCTATTCAATTGAGAAATTGCTATGGTGGGGATTTTGTCAATAACACGCCGTTCCCGACATTGTAACCAGAACTGTGTGCCACTTATGCTCTCCCTTTCCGGTTTCCCACATGAGTACAACTGAAATTCTAAGCGCCATCAGCATGCATGGAAAACACGTGTGATTCAGCGGTGTGAGAAGCTTCTCATTGGTGAAACCTGTCATCAGCTGACAATCGTGGGCTATAAAAGAGCCCCCTGGTCAAACAGGGAGGCTTTGCATCACAGCCACAGATTTCCTGCCCAACTGTATTGCCATTAGCATAAGACTTGAGAGCACAAAGGTTTTTTTTCAAAGGATGTTTTTCAAATTTAAATTTCATTTGAAAATATTTTATGATAAATTGGCTTTACTTTATTCATATGTGCATCAGCGTTATTTGTTGAGACTAACTTAGAGAGCTAAATGTACAGGCACACCTCAAAGTTGGCATGCATTGATCGTTACAGGGGAGGTAGGGACATTTCCTCCATTGTGGAAGAAACAACATTGTGTCTTTTTGTTCAGTCTTTATTGAATGCTCATTTTAATATCCTGTGTTGCACTCACCACTCTGTGGGACATGGCTGAACTTGCAGAGTCAGCTGTCCCTCCCACCTATACATTCATTATAAAGGATATTGTCCAGAATTACTCTCAGCAGGGATAATTGAAAAATTGTAGGCGAAGTCAAAGCCCTGTAAGGCCTCTGCCAGCCAACACCCTGAGATGGATCCACATCTGGACAGTACTGACACTATCCTTTCAGCCCCTCACTTTCTTTCCTTAATTGCCTGCCCCCACCATCCCTTCCCATCTAGAACGTCAGGCCCTTGCCACCTCACTCTTCCATGCCCCCAGTGCCACTCCACAACCCCCCTCACCACTGACTCACCCTGCCCTGTCCCAAGTCTCCATGCAAGCTGCCATTTTCCTGCTTCCCTCCCTTGTGCTGTAGAGTTAAACAAGGAAAGCCATTGACCTTACACACAACTACACAAAGCTGACTGCTGCATGCCACCTTTAAACGATTGTGAGCCACGAGATTCTCGTGCGCCACTAACTTTATCCTGAGGGTAGGACTTTATTAGAAAAAGTTTACACTAATGAGTATTCATAACATACAAAGGTATTACAAGGACAAACCTACCACAGGTCAACATAATGCTCGACATGCCGCAAGCACACCGCTGACTTTATCTCTGCATCTCACTCTATCGTCGGGAAATCAAGGTTTTGCATCTCGCTTAAATAAGTCACCCCACATGTCATGTTTCCCACTCTTACGAGCTCCATGAAAACCCTCTCTGCCAAATATGTGGAAAATGTGCACACTTAAATTTTGAACCTTAAAGATTTTTAAAAAATTCTTATTAACGTTCTTCAAGGGAGAGGGATAGTATTGATCTAGACAATAAAGTTTCACCAAATAAATGCATTTTCATTTAGGCTAGCCTGATTTCATTACTAAGGGTTAACATGGATCCTGGCCCCAGAAAAGTTGATTTTTCTTGCAATAAACTGCTTCAAATAATTTATTTAGTATTCAGTCCTTAGTTTGGTCTCATCAACACTAAATACCATAATCAGAGAATTTGTTTTTTGAATAATATTAAGGATAAAGAGTTATACTTAAAGCTGATTGCTGATAGTGTACAGTTTTGTACAGTCACAATTGTAATGCAGTATTTGAAATCAGTGCTTCTCTTATCTTATTATTCTCTGATCTTTTTGACTAAACTATAAGTAAATTGACTTTAAAGGTAGAGGCATTCAGGACAGCCAAAATCACAGTTGTGTTCCTTTAAGCCCTGATGCTGCAAGACAGCCCCAATGGCATGGACGCTAATTATGGGGAGCTCTGGCTAGTGTGACAAATTTGCACAATTCTAACGATTTTTTAGCAAGTTAATAATTTTTATTCAAAGGGTCCCAGACTAAATTTAACAGCTTCTTTGATTCTTTTCATTGTTCAACCATATGAATTGGGCAGAGCAGGATGTGGATGGCTTGGCCTATTGGAATTGTCTTCTTAAAGGTATCACTTTTAATTGGTGGTTGGAAGCTACATTTTTTACCTCCTGATATTATAGTCCTTTATCTGCATTTGCATTGGTGCACCAATTTTTGTTACTGAAAAGGCTCAATTGTCTGCACTGTAAAACTTTAATTACAACTGTCTTGCTTCCAGCTGTTATTTCACTTGGGACAATCAAAGTGCAATTACAATCCCTTTGGGAGGGTGGGGGGGTGTTCCAATGTCACCCCCATATTTGGAAAAGGAAGAGCAGCCCTTGAGGGGACGAGAAAAGCAGGTGCAATAATAACCTCACATATTATATTTTCACCGGTACTTACCCTGGGATCTGCATTTATTGGCCCAGGCAGTGCTTCTTGGACATGTCAGAGGTGAACTGTCTTTTGCAGTATTGCTTCACAAAGGAGGCAGCCATGTAATCATGCCATCTTCTGGAGAACCAGCAGACAACTTCCACACAAGGACAGGTCTTCACTGAATGTGAATTGTGTTAAACCTTAATGCCAGTACAATCTTCCAAGCTACAGCTGACAACCTGTGCCCCTCACACTTCAGAAAAATCAGCAAGCTATACAGAGATGCATCAAGTAACAGTAGTCCTATTTGCGAGAGCTAATGTGTATTCCATTGTCCCTGTGGAAAGAGACATCAGGTCAACACTACACAGAACATCTCCAGGTGGCGATGCAAATTTTCTAAAGTGTATTTTAGGTGGCTCCTAATTACTGTTGCACTGCTGTCCTCCATAAGATTTAGGAGCAGAAGTAAGCCATTCGGCCCATCAAGTCTGCTCCGCCATTCAATGAGATCCTGGCTGATCTGATAATCCTCAAGTCCACTTTCCTGCCTTTTCCCCATAACCCTTGATTCCCTTAACTCTCTATCTCAGCCTTGAATATACTTAATGACCCAACCTCTACAGCCCTCTGCGGTAAAGAATTCCACAGATTCACTGCCCTATGAGAGAAGGAATCCCTCCTCATCTCTGCTTTAAATGGACACCCCCTTATCCTGAGGTTATTCCCTCTGGTTCTAGACCCTCCTACAGGGGGAAACAACCTCTCAGTATCTACTCTGTCAAGCCCCCTAAGAATCATATATGTTTCAATAAGGTCGCCTCTCATTCTTCTAAACTCCAGTGAGTACAGACCCAACCTAATCAACATCTCCTCATAAGAAAATCCCTCCGGGGATATTGCCTTAGGATGCTATACAAGGCATTCAATTTCCATCCACTTCATGATGCTGGTAACCATCAACAGAGGGTTGAGTACTAGGTCACTCTGTTACTTGCTCACAGACTTCATTTCACATCTCCATGCTGGATTCCCTTTCACTCCCCTCTCCTCATCGCCCACACACAGCCAAGCCTAGAATAACAAGTATTTAAAATCCATTTTTCACCTTTATAAAGGCAGGAACATATGCTTCCATTTGCATCCATTTTTCTTTAAGTGGCAAATCATTTTAAATTTGAACCGTTAACCGGGTTTTCTGCATTCCTCAAGGAGCTGCCTGCTGGTGCAAGTTCAAAACAGTGCTGGGAGAGTACGCCAATTATTCAAATGAATGAATTCCACAAAATTGCAGACAATACACTTTCGGCTAACTTTGCACTGGTTATAAAGCGTCCCGATTCAAATTTTTCCGGGACTTTTATATTTTCATTAAACTCATCACAATATGGCTCAAATGCAGTTGGTTCCTCAAATGATTGTACAGACCCATTCATCAGCAGAAGGTCTTCTTCTGCCTCATCACAGATGACTCTAAAACGTCAAACATCTCTTTGTGAAAGCGCACATGGTATGTGAGCCTAGAAATCACTTTGGCAATATTAGCAGACACACACTTAACATGTTCATATGGCATGCCCTGGTCCTTTATTTTAACGTTGGTGATATAACTATTTAATTTACTAAAACAAAAAACAAAGTGCTCACCTGCAAGAATAATGGCACATTTTGGGATTTTGTGACCACGTTTCCACAGGAGGATTTGGGTTAATTTTAAATAAGAACAGAAAATGCTGGAAAAACTCAGAAGGTCTGGCAGAATCTGTGGAGAAAGAAACAGAGTTAACGTTTCAAGTCTGTATGACTTCTTTGAAGCTGCATTTTTAAAAGCATAGTGTATTCAAAGGAATGTAAAGAAATAAACATAGCATGATAGCTATAATATGGATATTAGCTTTGATGCTGTTTCCCCATAGACTAAATAAGCAACCCTTTAGTCTGTTTCAACAAATGAAAAAAAACACATCACGCCCACTGCATCGGAAAGTCTTTGAACATTTTTTTGGCTGTGAACAGGGAAAGAGTGATAGTGCTAGCACAGAAGATTTTTGGATATAGGATGCTGCATAGGCACTCAGCTTTTAAATAGAAAACTGAAAGGGCATTCACATAGACTAAAATGTTGAGTAATGGTTAGAAGTCACTCCAACAACCACAACCATCTTCCTTTGTGCTAGTGGAGTTTTCCACCTGATTCCCATTGACTTCAGTTTCACTAGAGCTCTTTAAGGTCATAAGAACATAAGATATAGAAACAGGAGTAGACTATTCGACCCCTCGAGCCTGCTCCGCCATTCAATGAGATCATGGCTGATCTTCTTGTGTTTTGATTTCCACATTCCCATCTAACTCTGATAACCTTTGACTCCCTTGCCTAACAAGAATCTTGCCTACCTCTGCCTTAAAAAATATTCAATGACCCCGCCTTCACCACCTTCTGAGGCAGAGAGTTCCAAAGTCGCACAACCCTCTGAGAGAAAAAAAATTAATCTCATCTCTGTCCTAAAAGGCTGTCCCCTAATTTTAAAACAGTGCCCCCTAGTTCTGGACTCATCCACAAGAGGAAACATTCTTTCGACGTCCACCTTGTCAAGGCCATTCAGGATCTTGTATACTTCAATCAAATCACCCCTCACTCTTCTAAACTCCAGCGGAAACAAGCCCTGCCTGTCCAACCTTTTCTCATAAGACAACCCACTCATTCCAGGTATCAATCTAGTAAACAAAAACAGAAAATGCTGGAAAAACTCAGCAGGTCCAGCAGCATCTGTGGAGAGAGAAACGGAGTTAACATTTTCAGTCCGTATGACCCTTCTTCAGAGCTCTGAAGAGTATTCAAAGTGCGGTCTCACCAATGCCCTGTATAACTGAAGCATAACATCCTTACTTTTATGTTCAATCCCTCTCATAATAATGGATAGCATTCCATTAGCCTTCTTAATTACTTGCTGTACCTGCATACTAACTTTTTGTGACTCGTACTAGAACACCCTCTGCACCCCAGAATTATGCAGGCGTTCTCCATTTAAGTAATACTCTGATTTTTTTATTCTTTCTGCCAAAGTGAACAACTGCACATTTTCCCACATTAAATTCCATTTGCCAGATCTTTGCCCACTCACTCAACCTATCTATATCCATCTGCAACCTCCTCATGTCCTTTTCACAACCTATCTTTGTGTCATCCTTGATGCTGCGTTCAGTCAAATACTGCCTTGAAGTCAAGGACATTCACTCTCACCTCACTTCTTGAGTTCAGCTCTTTTGTCCATGTTTAGACCAGGGCTGTAATGAGGTCAGGAGCTCACTGGCTCTGGCGGAACCTGAAATTATATTGCAGGATAACTTACTGAATGAGGCTGTTCTTTTATGTTGGATAAGTAATTTCTGACTTGAATCACTAGCACATAATTTTGCTCATTCGAATTGCAGGTGCATATTGTTATTAATTTTTCAAAAATTTATATTAATGGTTAGAGGTTCAGAGGCAGCATGCTCCTGGCCTTCTCATATGCACTCCTGGGGTGGGTGAAGGTCTTCACTGGGGGTGCACAGTCAGAAAATTACCCGTCAGATGTTGGCCTTGGGGCTGCTTATTCGTGCTTTGTCAGTGAGTGCATACCTTGCTCAATATAATTCAAAATCCTCCTGACAAGATATCTGATGGTGAGAGTATGAGAGTATATTGTTTACATGAATAATTAACAAATGTTCAACAAAGCTTTATATATTGTAAAATAGGGAAAAATTACAATTGTTTATAAGGATACAGAATTAATGCATAGTCATTTGCCAATGTAATGCATAATTATCTCCCAGGGTACAGGTATATTATGTCAGACATTGTGTGCAAAGACATCTTACTTGTCAAAACCATCTGCAGCCTAACAAAGGAAAAGGATCATGTACAGTGCTTAAAGGAGGTTGGAAACTTGAAATCATCCTGTGGCATTATTGGTTGCTATTAAGTGCCCCTGTGGTATCTGCCAATTGTATCGCTAGTGCTCAACTCTCAGTAATTGCAAGACAAAAGCATTCAAGGATATATAGAGGCAAGCCCAATCAACAACCAGCAAACTGTTTAATACTGCATGGCAGTAAGACTGCAGAAATGCAAAAAAAAACAGGCTGAATTACACATGCTAGCATGCCAATATCCTGCTAGTTTTCTATAGTGGATCAACTTTGCTTACTGGAAACACTGGGAACACGAGGAGTGATGAAAGAGATGCTAATAAATGTGATAGTCCTGGTTTGTTATGACATTCTTGCAGTTTGCGAAATATTACACTCTTAATTCCCACAACCTTGCTGTTCTCAAAACTTGATGCAAAGAAATTTTGGTCGCGTTGCAGTAAAACTTTTGTTACGTTGCAACAGAGATAAGCAGTGAAATTTTTTTTTTAAATCATTAAAATGGCTATCACTGCCAGTATAAAATGGTACTGCTTTCTCTGTTATACACAAGATAATTATTTATATGACAGAAAATACATCAAAAATTAGTTTTAAAACCATCACCACGTCACCTGCATTTTACTGGACAGAGCAAGAATCTGATAGAGTGCTACTGGTAAGAAAATCACAGAAATAAAGGAGTGTGAGCCAGCTAATAGTTTCATTCCCATAGGTAATATTCATAGGGTTTAAAATATGTTTCTTTTAAATATTCAAGTGTCCTAGTTGGATCTGAATTGGATATTAAACTGCATGTGATGTTTTACTAAACCTTCAGCAACTGCGCAGACACTATAGGGATAATGTTCTGAGTGCCAGCTGCTGAGAAGACATATTGGACATTTGAGCAGTGCTGTGCACGATTTTACGACCATGTATTTAGAAAATCATCCACAGCATGCTCCTGAATTTCGATATTCGTTGCCAGCAGGCAAGGTTTCTCGCTGGGAGTGCAAAGTTGGAAAATTGCCCCTTATGTACAAGTGAAATCACGTACCCTAGAAAGAAAATCAGCTAGCATGTTGTTCTTAACAATTGCAAAATAACATTTTGTAAATAATAAAGTTAGATACAAAGCTTCAAACCAAATATAATATATGACTATACATTTTCAGAGACACTGCTCCAGATGTCCATTCTCAAATGGTTAGCAGATTGGACAGTCAGGCATGAAGGCCATATTCCATTCAGCAAGGCTCCACAATTATTAGTGGAGCCACTTAAAGTTTACTTTTTTATCCTGAGTTCAATAATATTTTGATGAATGTCCTCCTAGAATGTGTAAGAGATTTAGGAGTGAGAGCAGGAGAAATCTTTTTCCACAGAGGATTGTGAGGGTCAGGGATGCAGTGGTAGTGTTGGTGATTGAAGCAGACATTTACGAATGATGTACATAAGTTGCTGAAAGGAAAGGGGCACTATGGTATGTGAGAACAGGGCAGGAACAAGGCTAAGTGCTTCTACTCATGTGGAGGATAAACAAAAATACAGGTCAGCGTGCCAAACATTTTGTTTCCATGTTATTGGACTGGATTTAATGCAGTCAGTCACCAAGGGAACCATGGTGGCCAGGCCCAATTGATCAGGGGAGATGCCCAACTTCAGTCTCCCGGGGGTGGCAAAATCTCCCCTGATTAAGTCGGGGGTGGGTGGGTGGGAGGGTGGAGGGACTGATGGGAGATTCCTAGCCACTGCTGATTGGATATTAATTAGGCTCATTAATGAGCCAATTGTCTCTAAATCCACTGCAATTCAGTGGTGGGTCAGGGATTAAATTGAGGCCGCATGGCTTTCCTGTGCCCTTGGAAGGCCATACAGCAAACCCTGAGGGACCTGGCATTGGGTGGGGAGGGTGGCCATTGAAAACTGTCCCCTGCCCTTTCTTCTGACTCCCCCTCCACCTCCCCACCCACCCCCTGCTCCCCACAACCTTTACCTCGCAACCCCCAACCCACCTTCAAGCACCTGTGGCCTGGGGGGCACCTTCACTACCCTGGGCCTCTGGTGGGTGCATTGCTGGTGCTGGCGGCAATGATGTGCTGCTGGCCTCAGATTGGCTGGCAGCTTGCAGGATTTCCGCCACTGAAGACCTCAATCATGGGGAAGGCTCGACGGCAGCCAGTTAAGTGTCTGAAGTTCACGTGGTTCCATCAGGCCTTCCCCACAGAACTGACAAGGGTTCCCTGCCAATTTTCTAACCAGTGGGTCAGACCCCTATTAGTCTGGCAGAATCCCAGCTATAGTTTCTATGTAATTCTATAATTCTGTGTAAAGGCTCTAATTTTTTACACTTAACCTTTGTGCATTGGAATGACAACTGTAACTTTTAATTCTACATTACATTTGTGTCTTCACGCTGATTTATGTCACTGATTTATGCAAAAAAAAAATTACCAGCTTGGAATTTCTACCGTGGACAGGGAGGCTTATGCAAGGATTTTCAAGGCAGCCCCATAGCATGTAAATTATGGCAGACAGACAGGGTCCTCAAACCCAGCCAATGCCCCTGCCTTCCTCTGCTGACACAACAGATCTCAGGGACAGAGAGAAATGGAAGTAGCTTCTGAGGCAAGAACAGAAAGCGCACCAGCTTGCCAATGTCTTCCCTATCCAACTCACCTCTTCCAGTGCTGATCCTGTGGACTCTGCCAGTAAAACAGCTCTCAGCGCCCCTCTCCGCATTTCCCTCTAGAATGTCCGTTCCCTCGTGAACAAGGACCTTGCCACCCATGAACTTCTTGTGAATGATTGTACTGACATGATGGCCTGGACAAAAATCTGACCAAGGGGTGATGACGCCTTCCCTCTAAATGAAGCTTTGCTGCCTGGCTATTTGTTTGAATACTTGCCCTTCGCAGACTGTTGCAGCTCTTATCACCAAATTACCCTTGGTCAGTCCCCCTAATCCTCTGGCAATTACTCCTTTGAACACTTCATCTTGTTCCACCCTGCTTGCCTCTCATTTAAAATCCTCATTCTCCACTGCCCACTTAAGGACCATAATAAGTTTCTTATTGAGATACCTTCATTGCTTTCCTTCCTTAGCCTCTACACTAAGCGACTTCTCATCCTATGTGATTTCAATCTATCTCAATTCATCATTTGCTCTCTCCTCTGAGCTCACTTCTCTGTTATCCTCATTTCATCTCTCCCTCTATTTAAACTCCCCAACCCACATTCACAATGACTGTTTGACCTTGCCACTCACGTCTCTTTGCTACTCCTATCGCGTCAATCACAGAGAAAGCAATCTCTGATAATTTCCTTATATATCTCTCCACCTGCATCTCTTTCCTCCTCCCAACAACCTTACTTCCTTCTGTGTCCTCCCATGCAAAAAAGCTCTTTCCCAAGTCACTGGCAACTGTACTTTCAAAATCACAACTCTTGAGCCTTTAGTCTTCCATTCACTACAACATTGCCCAAAGGTATCAGATAGGCAAGGAGCTAATGGGAGGAAAGATCTTGTAACAGTCTTTATCATGAGGGATAAAGTATTTGACAAACTAATGGGACTAAAGCCAAACAAGTCACCAGGACCTGATGGCCTGCACCCAAGGGTTTTAAAGGAGGTGGCTGCAGAGATAGTAGAGGCATTGGTCAAAATATCCCAGAACTCACTGGATTCAGGGAGGGTCTCAGCGGATTGGAAAACCACTAATGTGACACCCCTGTTCAAGAAGGGAGGGAGACAAAAAGCAGGAAACTATAGGCCAGTCAGCCTAACATCTGTCATTGGAAAATTGCTAGAGATCATTATTAAGAACGAAATAGCAGGACAGTTAGAAAAGCTTAACGCCATCAAACAGAGTCAACTTGGTTTTGTGAAAGGGAAATCATGTTTGACAAATTTGCTAGAGTTCTTTGAGGATATAACAAGCAGAGATGATAAAGGGGAACTGTAGTGTATTTGGATTTCCAGGAGACATTTGATAAGGTGCTACACAAAAGGTTATTGCACAAGATAGGAGCTAAAGGTATTGGGGGTAATGTATAAGCATGGATTGAAGATTGGTTAACACAGAGAAGACAGAGAGTCTGGATTAATGGGTCTTTTTCAGATTGGAAAGATGTAGCTAGTGGAATGCCACAAGGATCAGCCCTCGGACCTCAATTATTTACTATCTATATTAATGACTTGGAGGAGGGGGCAGAGTGTGATATTTCCAAATTTGCTGATGATACAGAAATAGTGGGAGGGCATGTTGTGATGAGAACGTAAGGAATCTGCAAGGGGATATAGATAGGTTGAGTGAGTGGGCAAAAACTTGGCAGATGGTGTTCAATGTAGGAAAGTATGAGGAAATACACTTTGGTAGGAAGAATCAAAAGGCAGACTATTATTTAAATGGAGAGAGACTCCAAAAAAGTGCAGCACAGAGGGATCTGGGTGTTCTTGTGCATGAAATACAAAAAGTTAGCATGCAGGTGCAGCAAGTAATTAAGAAGGCAAATGGAATTTTGGCCTGTATTCTAGGGGGTTGGAGTTTAAAAATAGGGAAGCCTTGTTACAACTGTACAGGGTGTTAGTGAGGCCGCACCTGGAGTACAGTGTACAGTTTTGGTCCCTGTATCTAAGAAAGGATATACAGGCGTGGGAGGCTGTTCAAAAGAGATTCACTAGGCTGATTCCTGGGATGAAGAAGTTGACATCAAGAACGGCTAAACAGGTTAGGCCTTTATTCATTAGAATTTAGAAGAATGAGGGATGACCTTATTGAAACATACAGGATTCTGAGCGGCCTTGACAGGGTAGATGTTGAGAAGATATTTCCATTAGTGGGGGAGTCTCAAACTAGGGGACATAGTTACAGAATAAGGGGCCACTCATTTAAAACTGAGATGCGAAGGAACTTCTTCTCTCAGATGGTAGTGAATATCTGGAATTCTCTACCCCAGAGAGTTGTGGAGGCTAGATCACTGAAAGTATTTAAAGAGGAGGTAGATAGATTTTTGAAATATTGGTAAGTTGAGGGCTATGAGGAGCTGACAAGAAAGAGGAGTTGAGGCCTGGGGCAGATCAGCCATGATCTTATTGAATGGCGGGGCAGGCTTGAGGGGCCAAATGGCCTACTCCTGCTCCTATTTCTTATGTTCTTATCTCTGTAGCTACTGAACTGCTAAACCCCACTCTCGTTGCAATCTTAGATGCCCATGTTCCAATTGAGATCATTATTCTCTCTCACCCTGGCCTTTCCCTCAGTATGACTTTTACTTTTGCTCCTTTCTGTCCAAGGGACATGGACTTAAAAACCTGGTTTAACCATTCACTGCCTGATCTGGCTAGAACACATAAAACACTGTTGGATTCTTCTCTCGTCCGCCAAAACTGTTCACCGTTCTGGGATCATCCTGGAATGCAAAGATAACATCTGCCTTCTATTTCTAATGCAAACCATCTTCATAAACTCCTTTCTCCTGTTTTCTCTACCCTCACCTGTGCGAACAGTTCATGGACTTCTTTGTCACAAAGATTGAACTCAACCAATGAGCTGTCTCTGATGCTTCCCTCTCTTCCTCTTGTCCAACAAGTCAAACTTCTTCTAGGTTTTCCTACTGCCAAAGCTGGAAACTCACGCCTTTGCCAATTTCTCTCCTGTCTGCCCTCATTCTCTCTCCAACCTCATCTTGCCCATGAGACCCACCACCTGGCCTCTCAACCCAATTCCCACTGAACTGCTGACTAATCAAATTCCCTTACTGGCTCCCATGTAAGCTGATACTGTTAACAGTTCTCTCTCCTCAGTTACTGTCTCCCCTCTCTTAAATTGCCGTCACCATCCCTCTTCTCAAAAAGCCAAAGCTTGACCCCACTGCCCTTGTAAACTGCCATCCCATCTCCAACCTCCTTCCCCTCCAAACTCTTTGAATGCACTGATACCTCCCAAATCCATTCCCATCCTCCCCAGGGCTCCATGTTTGAATCTTTCCAATTAGACTTCTGCCCCTGCCACAGTACCAGTACAGATCTTATCAAAGTCACAAGCAACATCCTATGTGGCTGTGATAAAGGTAAACTATCTTTCCTTGTCCTTCTCGACCTATCTGTAGGCTTTGACACAGTTGACTACACCATTTTCCTCCAATGCCTCTCCACTGTCATCCTGCTTGGTGGATCAGTACTCATCTGAATCTATCCAATCACAACCAGAGAATCATCTGCAATGTTTCTCTTCCCACTCTGGCACTATTAACTTTGGATTTTCACCAGGATCTATCCCTGGCCCCATCCTATTTCTCCTCTACAGGCTGCCCTTCGTGACACTATCTGAAAGCACAGCATCAGTTTCCACATGTTCATTGTCAGTACCCAAATTTACCTTACCACCACCTCACTTGACCCTTGTGCTGTCTCTAAACTAAATGCTTGTTGGACATCTAGTACACAATGAACAGAAATTTCCTCCAATTAAATATTGGGAAGAATTCTGCCACTGACTCCATCACTCTGCCTGGCAACTGCCTGAAGCTGAACCAGACCGTTTGCAACCTTAGTGACATTTTTAATTCCAAAATGAGCTTCCTAGCACATTTCTGCACCATTAGTAAAGCTGCCTATTTCAAGATGTTTGTTTAAATTAGGATTGTACCTTGGGTACTGCTTGCTTTATCAAGTTATCCTTTATTAATGGTCATTAGAATGGTACTGCCTTATCCTGACTGTTTGAATGAGTATATCAAAAATGAAGTGATCTCAGCAGCTGCTGATGTAGCTCAGAAGTCAATGTACCCAAAAACATAAGAACATAAGAACATAGGAAATAGGAGCAGGAGTAGACCATACAGCCCCTTGAGCCTACTCTGCCATTCAAGATGATCATGGCTGATCTTCTGCCTCAGTTCTACTTTCCCACACACTCCCCATTCCCTGATTCCCTATGTGACCAAACATCTGCTTATCTCATCCTTAAATATATTCAGCAATGGATTATCCAGAGAGTAGTGATAAGTGTATCATTTTCAAGTTGGCAAGCTGGGTGGTGTGCCACCGGGATCAGTGCTGGGGCCTCAATTATTTACAATCAATATCAATGACTTGGATGAAGGGACTAAATGTATAATAGCTAAATTTTCCAATGACACCAAGGTAGATAGGAAAATAAGTTGACAGGTTGAGGTAACGTGTCCGCAAAGGGACATAGATAGGTTAAGTGGGTGAGCAAAATTTGGCAGAGTATAATATGGGAAAATGTGAACTTGTCCACTTTGGCAAGAAGAATAGTAGTTTCTGTGTACTATTTAAATGGTGAGAGATTGCAGAACTCAGTGGTACAAAGGGATCTGGGTGTCCTGGTACAAGAATCACAGAAAGTTAGTATGTAGGTACAGCAAATGATTAGGATGGCAAGTGGATGTTGGTGTTTATTGCAAGGGATATGGAATATAAAAGTAAGGAAGTTTTACTGCAGCTGTGCATGTCTGGAATACTGTGTACACTTTGGGTCCCCTTATTTGAAAAAGGATATAATTGTGATAGAAGCAGTTCAGAGAAGGTTCATATGACTCATTCTTGCGATAAAGGGTTTATCTTATGAAGAAAGGTTGAACAGCTTGGGCCTTTACCCATTGGAGTTTAGAAGAATGAGAGGTGATCTGATTAAAACACATAAAATCCTGAGGGGACTTGATAGGGTAGTTACCGGGAGGATGTTTCCTCTTGTGTGAGAGACTAGAACTAGGAGACACAGTTTAAGACGGAGGTGAGGAGAGATTTTTTTCTCTCAGAGGGTCATTAGTTTGTGGGGTTCTTTTTCCCAGAGGGCAGTGGAGGCTGGGCCATTGAATTTATTCAAGGCTGAGTTGGATAGATTTTTGATAGACAAGAGAGTCAAGGGTTAGGGGGGGGCAGACAAGAAAGGGGAGTTGAGACCACAATCAGATCAGCTGCGATCTTATCGAATGACAGAGCAGGCTCGAAGGGGCAAATGACCTAATCCTGCTCCTAAGCCCTATGTTCATAAACCTCTGCGGTAGAGAATTCTAAAGATTCACGACTCTTTGAGTGAAGACATTTCACCTCTTCTCAGTACAAAATGATCATCTCCTTATCCTGAGACTGTGGTTTAGGTTCCATAGCCAGGCGAAGAAACCTCTGTGTCTACCCTAACACACCTCTTCAGAGTCTTGTATGTTTCAGTGAGATCACCTCTCATCCTTCTAAACTCCTGAGAATAATTTACCCCGTCACTCATCATGGGACAACCCTCTCATCCCAGTACCCAAACTAGTGAACCTTCACTCTACCGCCTCCAATGCAAGTATATCTTTCCTTAAAGATGGAGACCAAAACTGCGTACAGTTTTCCAAGTGTGGCCTCACCAAAGCCGTGTACAATTATAGCAGGACTTCTTTATCCTTGTACTCCAATGCCTTTGCAATAAGGGCCAATATGTAATTTTCCTTCCTAATTGCATGCTGTAGCTACATGCTAACTTTTTGTGTTTCTTGTACAGGTACACCCAAGTGCCTCTGAACCTCAACATTTAGAAGTTTCACGCCTTTTTAAAAATATTCTACTTCTTTATTCTTATTATCCAAAGTGAATAACCTCACGCTTCCCCACATTATACTCCATCTACCAACTTGTTGCCCACTCACTTCACTTGATCAAATCTCTTTGCAACTATGTGTGTCCTCTCCACAGCTTGCATTCCCACCTAGCTTTAGATCACCAGCAAACTTTGATATCTTACTCTCAATCTCTTTGCCTATGTCATTAGTATTGACTGTCAATAGCTCAGGCCCCAGCACTGATTCTTGCAGCACTCCACCAGTTAGAGCCTGCCAACTTGAAAATGTCCCATTTATCCCCACTCTCTGCTTCCTGTCCATTAACTAATATTCTATACATGCTAATATATTATACACAGCTCCATGAGTTGTGTGTTAACCTTTTCTGTAGCATCTTATTGAATGCCTTTTGGAAATCCAAGTATACTGGTTCCCCTTTATCTAATGTACTAGTTACATCCTCAAAAAAACTCTAATAAATTTGTCAAACAATTTCCATTTCATAAAACTATGTTGACTTTGTCTGATCATGCAATGATTTTCAAAGTACATTGTTAAGACTTGCTTATTAATAGATTACAGCATTTTCTTGATGACTAATGTCAGGCTAACTGGCCTGTAGTTCCCTGTTTTCTATCTGTCTCCTTTCTTGACTAGCAATGTTAGATTTCTAACTTTCAATTCACTGTGAGTGTTCTAAAATCTGGGGGATTTTGGAAAATCATAACCAGCACATCTACTATCTAGGTAGCTACCAGAACCCTAGAATGTAAGCCATCAGGTCCTTGGGCAGAGTTTTGCCCTTGGCGTGCAGGCTTGGCAGGGATGGTTGGGAAGCCAACCACCACCCGCAATCGGACATGGAAGGCAATTTCACGCTGGCGGGTGAAAGGCAAGCGGCAGCACTGAGCGCTGCCTGTGCGGGCGAGGGGAGAGGTGAGTCAGGCGAGAGCAACATTCGTGCACGCACACGAGTGTGTGCTACATAATTTCCCTGAGGCAGGTCTCTGCCTCAGGGAGATGAACTGATCTGTAAAAAAATTTAAGATTTGATCAATGTTATGAAACATTTCCCCTCATATGACTCTGTCACATGAGCAGGGACATGTTATTTATGAAAAGTTAAAGTTTTTATTTAATTTTTATTTGCTTTTGGAAACTGCTCGTGGATGAGGTTTCCAAAAAAGTGCATAGGCTGCTTGGCCTTTTCAGCTGCCGACTCTGGCTGCTGACTCCGGCGCGTGCCCTCGGTCTGAAATATCGCGAGTGTGCACGATGACGTTGGGGCGCACGCCTGACGTTATCGTGGGTCATTTTACATTCGGTCAGGCCGAGCGTGCACCCACCCGCCGAGCTAAAAACCCTGCACCTTGACATCCTGAGAAACTGGGCTAGAGGATAGATCAATAGAGAAGCAGTGGCAAACATTTGCTGGGGCATTTCAGAGTATTCAGAATAAGTGCATTCCTACTATTAAGAAAAATTCTAAGGGGAGGACCCACAATCTGTGGTTAATTAAGGATGTTAAGCAAAGCATAAAACTTAAGGAAAATGCACACAGCTCCACAAAGATAAGTGGCAGGATAGATGATTGAACAGAATATAAAGAACAGCAGAGAATGACAAAAGGTTAATCCAGAAAAAGAAATTAGAGTATAAGAGAAAGCTAGCTAGAAATGTAACAGATAGCAAGAGTTTCTGCAAGTATTTAAAAAGGAAAAGAGTAAGTAAAGTAAGTGTTGGTCCTCTAGAGAGTGACAGTGGGGAACTAATGGCAGATAATAAGGAAATGGCAGAAGAAATGAACAAATATTTTGCTTCTGTGTTCACTGTAGAGGATATAAAAAACATTCCAGGAATAGCTACAAAAAGGGAGGTAGAGAGAAAACACGGAATTATAGACCAGTCAGCCTGACGTTGGTAGTTGGGAAAATTCTAGAGTCCATTATAAAGGATTTAATAGCTGAGCACTTGGAAAACAGTGGCAGAATCGGACAGAGTCAGCATGAATTTACAAAAGCAAAATCATGCTTGACAAATCTACTGGAATTTTTTGAGGATCTAACTAGTACAGTTGATGAGGAGGAGCCAGTGGATGTGGTTTATTTGAGCTTTCAGAAGGCTTTTGACAAAGTCCCACATAAGAGATTAGCGTGTAAAATTAAAGTGCATGGGATTCGGTGTAACATGTTGAGATGGATAGAAAACTGGTTGGCAGACAGGAAACAAAGAGTAAGAATAAACGGGTCTTTTTCCGAATGGCAGGCAGTGACTAGTGGGGTACCGTAGAGATCGGTGCTGGGACCCCGGCTATTCACAATATATATTAATGATTTAGATAAGGAAACTGAATGTAATATCTCCAAATTTGCAGATGACACAAAGCTGGGTGGGAGGGTGAGCTGTGAGGAGGATGCAGAGATGCTTCAGTGTGATTTGGACAAGCTGAGTGAGTGGGCAAATGCATGGCAGATGCAGTATCATGTGGATAAATGTGAGGTTATCCACTTTGCTAGCAAAAACAGCAAGGCAGATTATTATCTGAATGGTTATAAATTGAGATAGGGGAATGTGCAACAAGACCTGGGTGTCCTCATACACCAGTCGTTGAAGGTGTAACAGGCGGTAAAGAAGGCAAATGGTATGTTGACCTTCATAGTGAGAGGATTCGAGTACAGGAGCAGGGATGTCTTGCTGCAATTATACAGGGCCTTGGTGAGACCAACCTGGAATATTGTGTGCAGTTTTGGTCTCCTTATCTGAGGAAGGATGTTCTTGCTATAGAGGGAGTGCAGCGAAGATTTACCTGACTGATTCCTGGGATGGCGGGACTGACATATGAGGAGAGATTGAGTCGGTTAGGATTATATTCGCTGGAGTTCAGAAGAATGAGGGGGGATCTCATAGAAACCTATAAAATTCTAACAGGACTAGACAGGGCGGATGCAGGAAGGATGTTCCTGATGGTGGGGGAGTCCAGCACCAGGGGTCACAGTCTGAGGATATGGGGTAGACCATATAGGACTGAGATGAGGGGAAATTTCTTCACCCAGAGAGTGGTGAGCCTGTGGAATTCGCTATCACAGAAAGTAGTTGAGGCCAAAACATTGTATGTTTTCAACAAAGAGTTAGGTATAGCTCTTGGGGTGAAAGGATTCAAAGGGTATGGGGAGAAAGCGGGAGTAGGCTATTAATTTGAATGATCAGCCATAATCATGATGAATAACGGAGCAGGCTCGAAGGGACGAATGGCTTGCTCCTATTTTCTATGTTTCTATGAACAGGAGAAAGGAACTTGGTGAAATTGAAATCACTAGGGAAACGATACTGAACAAATTGATGGGGCTGCGGGCTGGCAAGTCTCCAGCTCCTGACGGATTACATCCTAGGGTCTTAACAGAGGTAGCGAATGAAGTAGTTGATGCGCTGGTGTTAATTTTCCAAAATTCGCTGGATTCTGGAAAGGTTCCATCAGATTGGAAAGTGGCAAATATAACCCCTCTATTCAAGAAGGGAGGCAGAAAACAGGAAACTATAGGCCAGTTAGCTTGACGTCTGCCATGGGGAAGTTGTTGAAATTGATCATTAAGGAAGTTATAGCTGGGCACTTAGAAGAGCTCAAGGCAATCGGAAAGAGTGTGCATGATTTTGTGAAAGGAAAATCATGTTTAACCAATTTACTGGAGTTTTTTGAAGGAGTAACATACACAGTGGATAAAGGGGAGCCTGTAGACACACTATACTTGGATTTCCAGAAGGCATTTGATAAGATCCCACATCAAAGATTATTACGGAAAATAAAAAGGGGTAACACATTAGCATGGATAGAAGATTGGCTGGCTGGCAGAAAGCAGAGAGTATACATAAATGAGTCCTTTTCGGATTGGCGGTGGTGACTTGAGTAGTTTCCTACAGGAGTCTGTGCTAGGAGCAGGCCATTCGTCCCTTCGAGCCTGCTCCGTTATTCATCATGATTATGGCTGATCATTCAAATTAATAGCCTACTCCCGCTTTCTCCCCATACCCTTTGAATCCTTTCACCCCAGCCTCAACTTTTTATGATTTGCATCAATGGCTTAGATGAGGGGAGTGAAGACATGGTAGCTAAATTTGTAGATAACATAAAGATAGGTAGGAAAGTATGTTGTGAAGAGGACATGAGGATGTTGCAGATGGATATAGATAGGTTGAGTGAGTGGGCAAAGATCTGGCAAATGGAGTTTAATGTGGGAAAATGTGAAGTTGGCAGGAAGAACAAAAAAGCAGAGTATTACTTAAATGGAGAACAGTTGCATAATTCTGAGGTGCAGAGGGATCTAGGTGTTTTAGTACATGAGTCACGAAAAGTTAGTATGCAGGTACAGCAAGTACTTAAGAAGGCTAATGGAATGCTATCCTTTATTATGAGAGGGATTGAACATAAAAGTAAGGATGTTATGCTTCAGTTATACAGGACATTGGTGAGACTACACCTCAAATACTGTTTGTGGTTTTGGTCTCCTTATTTAAGGAAGGATGTAAATGCATTAGAGGCGGTTCAAGGAAGGTTTACTGGATTGATACCTGGAATGAGTGGGTTGCCTTATGAGGAAAGGTTGGACAGATTGGGCTTGTTTCCACTTGAGTTTAGAAGAGTGAGGGGTGATTTGATTGAAGTATGTAAGATCCTGAACGGTCTTGAAAAGGTACACATCAAAAGGATGTTTCCTCTTGTGGATGAGTCCAGAACTAGGGGCCACTGTTTTAAAATTAGGTGTCACCCATTTAGGACAGAGATGAGGAGAATTTTTTTTCTCTCAGGGGGCTGTGCAACTTTGGAACTCTCTGCATCAGAAAGTGGTGGAGGCGGGGTCATTGAATATTTTTAAGGCAGAGGTAGATAGTTTCTTGTTAGGCAAGGGAATCAAAATTATCGGGGTTAGATGAGAATGTGGAAATTAAAACTCAAGAAGATCAGTGATGATATTGAATGGCGGAGCAGGCTTGAGGGGCCAAATGCTCTACTCCTGTTCCTATTTCTTATGTTTTTATGTTCTTATTTGTCAGCCTTTAGTCCCTTAAGTTTCTCCAATACTTTTTCTCTTCTTACATTAATTATCTTAAGTTCCCCATTCTTATTAGCCTCTTTGTTAACCTTTATTTCTCGTATGTAACTTATGCCTTCTGCTGGAAGTCAGAAACAAAATATTTGTTCATCATCCTTGCCATTTCCTCATTTCCTGTGATTATTTCTCAAGTCTCTGCCTAACTAGATAACTAACTTAGTTAGTTCAACTAGCAATCTGTCCTTGACAGCAGCACTGCAGGCAAAGAACAGAGAACTTGAGTGCCAGATTTTGGAAGATAACATTGCTGTTCATCTTCAGATTATTCAGAAGCACTGAACCATTAACCTTTTTGCAAAAGATTCCAGGTAACAAACACAAGGTTTTAATGATGCAAGTTACCTAACTTTTTAAAAGCACATTATCTGAGTTTTTGAAGAAATTAAACTTCAAAGTTATCGTTATTTCTGGTAAATGGCTAATTATTCTTTCTTTGCTTCCATAGGGCAGATGGTTAACAACTTGAGAACATGTGAAGAATGTACACTAATGCCGGAAGCACCTTGATTGAAATGCATTAGTGTTGCTTTCCTAATTCACAGGCAGTAACTAATAAACTCTGAATTTCATCTGTGGATGCCTTTGGGGTTTCTTGTAGTTTATTGACCCAGAATGAGTATTTGATGCACAATTGGGAAGAATGCGATTTTCACAAGTGACAAAGATCTCATAACTCACGCCACTGTGTACAAAGAAGCTTCACATTGAAAATTCATAGCTTTCTTATGTCACAAGGCAACCTTTGTCATCTCAAAGGAGTTATTATGACATCGCAACTAATAATTATTTTCATAATAGAATACAATGAGGAATGCATTTCATATGGAAATACAGGGGTTGAGAGCTAATGAAAACATGAGGTAATTGAGTATTTTTAAAATGTATTTATGATCTTAAAATAAACACACAACCTCTGAATGCCATGAATGGCATATCTATATGCTGATCTATATCTTCCAAGCTTCTTTTGTTAATGTTGTATTATGGGTTCTTTAGATGTCACAATGAGGAGATCTTGAAACTTGCGTATTTAAACATGAACCATTTATTGTTGACCTTTAACTATTTACAGATCCCAGGTTACTGTCATACATGGCGCTGTTACCTCCATACAGGCTGCTTCCATGGTGTTCTTTCTAGACTGTTCTCTCAGTCTATTACCATGTGACTCTATACATCATACCATGGGTGATGCTATTCTTCAGTCCCATGTTAACCCTTGGTCTGCTAAGCACCTGCGCATTACAATGGCATGCAGACACATAACACAACAACCCCTTTCTTCTCCAAAGAAACGTTCCCTTCCGATACAATATTTACTTGCTATCCCTTCTCCCCCATCTCAAGTCTCTGACTTAATAAATTCAAACGGTCTTGAGGCTTGACAGTTTTTCCACATCTCCGTCTGTCATGTTTGGAGGAATGGCAGTAGTACCCTTGTGTTTCTGGTACCCAGTTATCTCCATTTGATTCACTTTTTGTGTTCCTTCGAGTTGTATTTCTCTTTATTAACAACTCATCTGCTTTTTCCAGACACTGTGGGTTTCTTACATTCCTTCTGAATGGAATGTGCACTCCGTTCATTCCTAGAGTTGCCTCAAATTTTCTTTTACTGTGGTGCCCGCCATGTTCTTGTTAGGCCTTGACGTTTCACAAATGGAATCTTCAAAGATTTGTTTGCTGTTTTATTTTTAAATCATTTTGCAAACTTATGAATCCTTTCATTCAGCTCAGCCTCTTCTTCTTCTAGTGTCTTGTGCTTCAGTGTCAGATTTACTTTTTTCGACCTCATTTCTAATAAAGACAATTAAGAAGGTGATGAAGAGCTTCTTTATTCCTGCATTCTGAATTTTCCAGTTAGTGATGGATTCCACGATGTTTCTAAATCTCGCCAAGTTGGAGGGGGCAAGTGCACAGCAGAAAGTCATTGATGACTAAAACGTTCCTGCTAGCAACAGTATAAAGAAATCCGCCAGCTTGGGGTAAGCTACAGTACAGGTTTAATGCTGACAGGAGTCATTTTGTTCAGCCTAATTTCTTAGAGAAGCGCAAATTCGTCCAGAAATTTTCAGGTACCTTGGAGTTTATTGAGCTCAACCTCAACTTCTCACTTGTGAGACTTCCCTGCAATTGCCTGACCTACGTGGAGGAGTGAAAGGTTCTCAAAATTCCCACATTTTTCATATCATCAACAAGGATATGACTTTTCGGACTTTTAAACTGTTGTGTTAAATGTAAAACCCTGCAGACAGGAGGCTGGGCCCATGAAGGCCTGGGGCTGCACATGCCCAGGCTTATTGAAACCAGACAATGAAGGAGACAGAATACGCATTTTTCCCTTTAATACAATCAACCCAGAGAAAGACTTCACCTTACACAAAATTGAAGTCCATCAAAATTTTGCATAAATAATCGTTACTAACTAATAAGACAGGAAGGCAGCAATCAATTCAATTATGCAAACCCATCAATACTCCACAAATACAATGGCTTTCAGTTCAAAACTAGTTACTAGGCAGGAAGACAATGATAAACATCATGCGAGCCCATTAAAAACAACAAGACATCAATCACCTGGGGAAGCCCACCAAAATCAAACAAAGAACTAACCTTGGTTTGGATTGAGATAAGAAATTCAAAAGACAGTGTAACTGGCCAGTCAGTTACGAGAGAGAGAGAGAAACCAGCTAGCAGAAGGGTAAGCAGTTTTGAAAGCTAACACAGGGCAGTGAGCAGTTGGGAGCGGTTGAAACAGAGTTTAAGCAAGAAGATCTGGAGGTTTGCAGGCCCGCAGGCAACATCACAGCAAGGAGCACGGGGTGGCAGGCTCAACCGAAGACAACAAGGCCGCAACCGCAGCCCTCCACGAAGATCGACCACCCACAACCGTGTCCTCCACTCAACTGAAGAACCTTCGCAGATTTCACAGACCAGGACCACATGGGGACGGCAGGCCCCAGAGGACACAAAGAGTGTACCCCAAAACTGCAACCAGCTTACCTGGCTGGATTTCGAACTGTCAAGGAACCCTGGGTTGGTGAGCATGATCCCTGACCTCTCCTAGTTCAATTTAGTTAGGTTTTGGAGGTGGGACATGGGTAAGGGGATTAGTAGAGTGATTTTTCCCTCGTTATGCCGTGTGTTCCCCATTCTTAACTAAGTGTACTTTGTAGGTCTGTATAATCTCAGTGTAATCCTGATGTTATAAATTCATTTGTGACTTCAATAAACTCAGCTTTTTCTTGCACCAAAACCAGCTGTCTGCTGCACTTTGTCACAACACCCAAATAAGTCCAAGGTCTAGAACCCAGGGAGTGGGAGCGATTCAAACCGCTCAGAAGTCAGAGGTGAAACTGACACACACCACCACCCCCTACAGGAGCACAAGCTTGATCCAGTCCAGCAGCCACAGCAATATGGCAGCACTTCTAGCAGCAGCAGCAGCTGTTTCTCCACAGCCATGTGCTGCTCCACAGATAGAGGGGATTGACACAGAGCTGCTACTCAAAGGAGGCAATACCTCTAGCACAGGATCTATAAGTCAAGGATCAGATTCCTCAACATGTCCGAATAATAGTGCCTCAGAAAACTCTTTAGGGCTCTCATAGTGGGTAACCGTAGATGTCTGCAACCTTCTGGAAGCAGACTTCTGCCCAAGAGGAGCAGGCGACCACACATTGCATGTAACTAACAAGGTCTCCACAATCCTCAATGTCTTCACCTCCAGCTCCTTCCACGGATCTGCTGGTGACATCTGTATGATTTCACAATCTGCAGCCCACAACTGCATCACCCAGGTTACCGATGCCTTGTTGTCAAAGCTGCCAACTATATTCACTTTGACACAGATGAGGCAAGTCAAACCCAGAGGTTGTTGGCTTCACTTCACTCGCAGGATCCCCACAGGACCAGGCGGTGATTGATTGCACTCATGTGGAAATCAAGGCACCATCATATCAACAATGAGTCTCAGTTAATCAGAATAGCTTCCACTCCCTTAATGTGAATCTGGTCTGTAACTACTCCAAAAATGCCATGCAAGCCTGCAGCAGGTGTCCAGGGAGCTGCCATGACTCCTTTATCCTTCAGCTGTTACATGTACTGCCGGTGTTCTCTCCACTAAACAGTATTAGTGGTTGGCCTTTGGGAGATAAGGGACACTGACTGAAGATCTGGCTGCTGACTGTAGTACCCTTACTCTACCATAGTCACATGGGGGAGGAAAACAGGAGGCATATCAGCACTAGGACAACAATAGAACAAGCCACAGGCTTGCCCAAGATGAGGCCCTGGTACCTTGAAAGATCTGGAAGTGCCCTTCAATATACCCCAGCAAGAGGCTCCAGGATTTTTGTGGTCTGTTGTACCCTTCACATCAAAGCGGCGCGCCTGACTACCAGAGAACTGTGCATTGGACTCATCCAGTCATCTTCACTCGAAAGGTGTACTTGAAGGAATCTATGCTTTCCATCAACACTCCAGACCACCCCCACCCCCACCAACAAACCTCTTCCCCACAATCAACCAGCCAACCATCACGCTCACTCTCTCCTCATCAAGGCTGATCATCCCACTAACAGAAGGAGATTGATCAGGGTCGGTGGGTCACCCAACAAAGTAGATGCAGTGAGAAAGCAGCTCGCTCCCCTGCTTTGCCATGTGAAATGCCCATGGTGGAGGTCCTCCGGGTTTTGGAGCCCGTGAGGTCCTCGCCAGAGTCTGCCTCACCTGTACCAATGTGGGGCAGACTCGGTCCAAGGGTCTGGTTGCAGCTTATGTGGCTCTCTCTGGTGGAGAAAGGGCGAGGGCTGAGAAGTGCAGAGGCCTTGAGATAAGCCCCATTACCATTAGCCCACTCTCCAGATTCCTTTTCAGTGCCCACCTGCACTCCCCTGCTAGCCAAGAGCGGGATAGCACTTAGCTGCTATGTCAACATGGCATTCAGCCACTCGGGTGATGCGTTGTTTGATCCTCTGTAAAATGGCAACCAGAATGTGCAGGCCATAGCTCTGAGCCAGCATGTACTCAGTGGCCTGCTACGTCTGATTCTCCATAAGAGTGGCCACTCTTTGCATCAAGATGGTCATCAGCACAAATGCCTGTGACATCATGCTAGAGATGGTCTCCCCCAATCTCTCTCCAAGGGTGTGCACTGCCTCTGGAAATGGCTGACACAAGCAGAAAGGATTCCTGTTGCTGTTCCACAGGTTTGTGGATGGTCCCTGAGGCTCAGCATCTGTGTCTGGCTGAGCAGAGCTTAGAGTGTCCATAGCCCTCCAATGGAGACTCTCCACTGCTGTCCCTGTCTCCAGTAACTGCCCCTACTCATGTGATCTGCTTCTCACTATGCAGCATTCTATCTAAATGAGATGCTGGACCCACGTGTGTGTATATGCACTGGTGGAGGGTGCTCAGGCGTCATGTAATGTGCATCCTAGTGCTGGCCCTCCTCTGAGTACTCCTCGATCTTCTCCCTCATCACCCCCCCTACCCCTCCACCCCACCCTGAGGACCTGCAAAAGGCATGTGGGAGATCAAAGACATGAGTTGGTGCTGAAAGTAAGTGAAATAGGGTTCAAAGTTAGCACAGTGCTGATCAAGTATTGGTGACAGCGATTCAACATGAGTGAGTTAAGTGCCAAGTGGCAGTGCTACACCTAATGCCATTACCTTGTCTCTGAGCCACCCTCATCTCTCCATCACCAACAGCTAGTACTGCTGCCATCCTGCCGATCTTCAGTGCTTCCTCGTCCATCGTGGTCAGGTTGGCTATGGCTGCATCTCCAGCCCTGGTTCCCTTCCTCTCCAGGGAGCTGTGGACTCTCTTCTCCTGTAATGAGAAAAGGCAGAGAGTTATGGGAGTGAGAAGTGGGATGAGTGTTGAGAGCGGATGGTAAACATTTGAGGACAGTGACTGAGAGGAATGGGTGTTAGAGGATAAAGGTGAATTTGCGTGTCATCTGTTAAGACAGAGATTTCAGGAGGAGACTGGAGGGAAAGGAATGTGTGACAGTAAGGTGTGTCAGTCAGAGGAGTGCTGTGCAGGACAATCCTAGGCAGGTGAGAGAGTGAGGGCTATCAATTGAGAGTTATAGGACACTCAGCTTGTCGGACCTCATGAGGTTATTAAACCTTTTGTGGCACCGGATCCAAGTCCTGGGCACCACACTCCTGCTGTGTACCTCCTCGCTACTTGCCACATCTTTTTGGTAAGGTTGGCTGGCCTCCTCATCCCACCCTCTTTGCATTCAACAGGGACGAGTCTGAGAACCTGGGAGGGAGTGTCTTTCTATGCCTTGCCTGCAATAGGCATCAGTTTCTTCTTTTCGCTGGTATCTTCTCTGGTATGCTTTACTCAGTGCTTCCATTGTGAGCCTTGCCAAGATCCCATTAGACGGAGATCCTTCATTGCTAGTTTAGGCCTGTCATTGTGCCCATGCTTCCTGATTTGTCAGGGAACCTGGAGGTGGGATGATAATGCCCTGGCTTGGGAAAAAACCATGGCAAAATTCACCAATTAGTAAATCGTGTCCCCAAATTCTCCTGCTGTCCTAGCAGGGACTAAGTCCAGAAAATTCCATCTACCGTTTCGACATCCACTCCTGACATCAGATATTTTCCCACAGCAATTACATAGTGAAAAATTGTGGGTGTGTTGTCCACAGTTTTCCGTCCACAGTGGATAGAAAATTACAGGTAGTAATTTTCTGACACTCACTGGCAGTAAGCATAGTACTACATCACGGATGTTAGTTTGAGGAATCCATCTCTATAAATTGCCTTTAATAGACCTGAAGTCCTGAGTTCCAAAGTGTAGGAGTGTTGGATCCTATACCCTGGTTTGGGACTTAAGGATCTGTGTTGCACACTTGTTTCGAGATGACCGAGTTGGTACCATAGACAGAGAAGATCAGTAAACCATTCTTTGAAGAAACACATTCTGTTTATTTACAAAAGGAATTCAGCAGCTACGCTTGTGTGCTTACAACCCAAACTCTGTCTCTACACTTCGGACTCTAACTCAAGACTGCTGACTACAGAGGTAGCCTGTACTACTCTGCTATTGGATACCGAGATCATGTGATCTTCCATTACAACATTCGTCTTAAAGGTATATTACTCATCAGATTACTACAAGGAGTTAATAGTTTTTCCTTGGAGCAGTCCAGATAAACAGAATTTATCACTATTATAGCACATGGAGAATTCAGCTTTCTCCGTTGATATCAAACTTTTAGTTCAGGGTAAATAGACAAATATTTAATTGGACATTACAATTATGATTATTAATAATATATTGTACTAATATTATAATATTGTTGAAAAACATTTTGAAAATTAAGTAAAATAAAGTCAGTTACCCTATATTTAAGTGATACCAACAGATGGGAAGAGCGTAGCTGGTGAGTCTTCTGTGAATCTAATATTTCTTGAGAAGTACAAGGAAATATTTATCTTAGTTCATGGACATCAGAATGTAATGGGGCAGTGGAGGAAGTGATACAACTATTGACTTGTGATAACTGAGTTAATTTAAAGAACATACCTGCTCTGTTATCACCGACTCTTTCCAATACGATCAGCAGGATGCAATAAACTCCACAAATGCATAAAAACACTGGAGCAATAATGAACAGGAAGTGTAAGATTAACCAAACTGAAACAGCCTCTGGCGCGCTAAATGCACAAAGTTGAGCACAATACTGTTCTTAAAATTTGGATATGAACACCATTTATTTGTATTTTAATAGATTGTTGAATTTCTTTCCAGTTGTTTGTAGTTAATATGATTCCATCACACCTGATGCAGAATTTTTGAAGAATCTTGTACTGAGTTAAACGATAGGACTATTGAGGCGTTAACAATGATAATCCTCTTTCTCTTTTTTCATATTCTAATCAGGAGGGAATCAGTGAGAAGTCATACACAGATAAAAAGGTTTAAATGACAAAACAGAAAAAAAAGGCAAACATCAGCATTATCATTGCTGGGTCAAAGTCCCTGGCAGTGGCAATTATTGCCATTACATTCACAGCTAAATTGAGTTTTTTTTCCAAACAAAAACAGAAAATGTGAGGTCCTGACAAAAGATCATTGACCTGAACCTTTAACCCTACTTTCCTCTCACCACAGATGCTGCTCGATTTACTGGGCATTTCCAGCATTTTCTGTTGTTATTTCATATTTCAAGCATCTGCAGTATTATTCTTTTTGTTTTAGAGAATTTCCCATTCTGTACAAGTCAAGCTTGTATTTAAGGACAGGCAGAGGAATCTAGTTAAAATTCTAAAGTAACCTCTTTGAGTTAGTACATCAGGTTTTATATACAATTCTGCAACAACATTGATACTGATTCAACAGTAGCTTAACAAAATTATATCTTCCATTTATCAGCAGTGCATGAGGCAATAAACAGCTCTCGCAGTGATTAAATGCCAGGACTAAAGTCCACAGGATATAATCAAAGTGTAGGAGTTACTTTATTTCCTTGGGGCAGTCCAGATAAACAGAATTTATCATTATTAGAGCACATGGAGAATTCTGCTCTCTCCACTGGTATCAACCATTCAGTTCAAGATGAATGGATAAAAATTCAAATGTAATATAAGATTTCCAAAGAAGTACAAGGGAATATTTATATCTATTCATGGACGTCAGAATCTAATGAGGTAATGGAGGAGGTATTGTTGTATGACACCAATCCTGATCAGACTGCACAAAGTTTGATCAAAAATAAAAACAGAAAATGCTGGAAAAACTCAGCAGGTCTGACATCACCTGTGGAGAGAGAAACAGTTAACGTTTCGAGTCTGTGTGACCCTTCTTCAGAGCTACAGAGAAGTAGAAATGTGGTGAAATTTATACTGTTTAAGGAGGTGGGGCAAATGAAGCTGGAAAGAAGGCCTGCAATAGGTGTGTGCAAGGAGAGTTTGACAAAGATGTCATGAACAAAAGGAAAAAGGGGCTGTTAATGGTAGTGCTAAGGGCTAAAGGAGGTGCTGATAGTGGCATAAAAGTAAGAAAGCAGAATGTGTTAATAGCAGAACAAGGGTAAACACTCTGTGAAAGGACAACATGGAACAAGTAACAGATGGACCTTTTGGGGTTGAGGTGGGAGGGGCTGGCGGTGGTTGGGGTAAAAGGATGGAAAAAGGGAGAAAAAGCAGGTAAAACAGGGGATGAAACAATGAATAAAAATGAAAATAAGTGGATAAAAAATAAAAATGAATTTTAAAAAGGGGGTTAAAAAAAGGGTGAATATAGAGAAGAGATTTCATTGTCTGAAGTTGTTGAACTCAATGTTAAGTCCAGAAGGCTGTAAAGTGCATAATCAGAAGATGAGGTGCTGTTCCTTCAGTTTGCGTTGGGCTTCACTGGAACATTCAGCAGGCCAAGGACGGACACGTGGGCATGAGAGCAGGATGGTGTGTTGAAATGACAAGTGACAGGAAGATCTGGATCTTGCTTGCAGACAGACCGAAGGTGCAGTAGGCCAAATTGAAGGAGGTGCAAGTGAAGCGCTGCTTCACCTGTAAGGAGTGTTTGGGCTCTTGGATGGTGAGGAGGGAGGAGATAAAGGGGCAGGTGCTGCACCTTCTGCGGTTGCATGCGAAGGTGCTGTGGGAAGGGGATGAGCTGTTGGGAAAGATGGAGGAGTGAACCAGGGTGTCCCGGAGAGAACGGTCCCTACGGAATGCTGACAACAAGCATGAGAGGAAGATGTGTTTGGCGGTGGCATCATGCTGCAGTTGGCGGAAATGGCGGAGGATGATCCTTTGAATGCGGAGGTTGGTGGGGTGAAAAATAAGGACAAGGGGTCCCATGGTTCTGGGAGGGAGGGGAATATGTGACGGCAGAGGCACAGGAGATGGGTCGGACACAGTTAAGGGCCCTGACAACCACAGTAGGTGGGAAACTTCAGTTAAGGAAGAAGGAAGACATTTCAAAAGCACTATTTTTGAAAGTGGCATCATCAGAACAGATGCAACAGAGGTGAAGTAACTGAGAGAATGGGATGGAGTCCTTACAGGAAGCGGGGTGTGAAGAGCTGTAGTGGAGGTAGCTGTGGGAATTGGTGGGCTTGTAATGAATATTGATGGACAGTCTATCACCAGAAATGGAGACATAGAGCTCAAGAAAGGGAAGGGAAGTATTGGAGATGGACCATGTGAAGGTGACAGAGGGGTGGAAATTGGAAGCAATATTGCTAAATTTTTCCAGGTCCAGACAAGAGCATTAAGCGGCACCGAAACAACCAACAATGTACTGAAAAAAGAGTTGTGGGATGGGGCCTGAGTAGGACTGGAACAAGGAATGTTCCACATACCCCATGAAGAGACAGGCATAACTGAGACTCAGGCGGGTACCCATAGCCACACCTTTTATTTGGAGGAAGTGAGACAAGTTTAGGGAGAAACTGTTCAGTGAGAGAACAAGTTCAGCCAGACGGAGGAGAGTGGTGCTGGATGGGAATTGTTTGGGCCTCTGTTCGAGGAAGAAGCAGAGAGCCCTCAGACCATCCTGTTGGGGGATGGAGGTGTAGGGGGATTGGACACCCATAGTGACGAGGAGGCAGTTAGGGCCAGGAAACCAGAAATTGTTGATATGACGTAGGGCATCAGACGAATTGTAGATGTAGGTGGGAAGAGGCTGGACAACAGGAGAAAGAATAGATTCAAGATAGGAAGTAATGAGTTCTATGGGGCAGGAATGATGGGTCTGCTGGGACAGTCCTGTTTGTGGATTTTGGGGAGGAGGTAGAAGCGGGCTGTCCATGGATTGGAGACTATGAGATTGGAAGTTGTGGAGGGAAGATCTCTAGAGGAGATGAGGTCAGTGATGGTCCTGGAAACAATGGCTTGATGTTCAGTGGTGGGGTCATGGTCCGGGGGAGGTAGGAGGAAGTGTCTGAGAGTTGGCGCTCAGCCTCTGTGAGGTAGAACTCAGTATGTCAGAAAACAACAGCACCACCCTTGTCAGCAGGTTTGATAACAAAGCCAGGGTTGGACCTAAGGGAACAGAATGTGGCAAGTTCTAAAGGAGGCAGGTTAGAGTGGGTGAGAGGGGCAGAGAAATTGAGGCAGCCGATGTCACGCCGACAGTTCTCAATGAAAAGATCAAGAGCGGATAAAAGGCCAGAGGGAGGGGGCCAGGTGGAGGCATAATACTGGAGGCGGGTGAAAGAATCCGTGGAACAGGAGGAGGACTCCTGCCCAAAGAAGTGAGCACGGAGATGAAGGCGGCGGAAGAGGAAGTCAGCATCTTGCCGAGCCCGAAATTCATTGAGGTGAGAGTGGAAGGATATGAAACTGAGTCCTTTGCTGAGTGCAGAATGTTCAGCATCAGAGAGGGGAACGTCAAATAAGGCAAGGGCTGGGGTTAGAAGAAGAGATGGGGTCAGAGGTACAGGAAGGAGTGGAAGGTCCTGGATGGGCATTGGTGCCAGTAAGTTGTTGGAGCTTGCATTCCTTAATACCTGAAAGGAAGAGAAAAAGTTTCTTGTTCAGGCGTCAGATGAGACAAAGAATAAAATGAAATTGGAGACAAGGGCAGCTTTGAGATAGGATGAGTCGGTGCTGCTGGAGGGAGAGGTCGATTATGTTCATATGGCGGCGTATGGCACTCAGCGTGGATCTCAGGATGCGGTGAGAATAGCAGTCTGAGGAATGTTGAATGTCCTGAGGATATCTGTAATCCTGGGTGGATTCGAAACATAAGGGATGGGATCCAAGTGGAGACGGGGATAGTCACTGAGGAAGGAAATGTATGATCACTTCATTGCTTCTGTTGACCCTTTCACACTAGGAAGCTCATTTTAATTTGCATTTAACAACATAAGTCTTTTAAATTTACTGGTTTTTGAAATCACATAATCAGAGCAAATGACATTAACTACCAAAATGTAGTTCCAGCTGTTGTTAATGATTGTGATACATCTGATTTAGTTTTCATTGCAGTGTTTGAATCTCTGTTGCTGACTTTTAACTATGCATAAGACTCACAAATGAAAAGAGTAATTAAAAATAAACCATGGAATGGCTTCTTAACTTAATTTCTTTCTTACCATGTACTTAAGTGTTGAATATTTTAAGAAGGTTCTCCCAATGATCCACTACAATTTCAATGTCAAGGGCCAAGGGCAGAATTTTCCCATTGGCGTGCGGGGGCAGGCCCTGCACGCCCGAGCGTAAAATGATGTGCAGTGACATCGGGGAAGTGTCCCGACATCACTGTGCGCTACCGTGATATTTCATTGGGTGGGTGCACGATGATATCTGCTGCGTGTCCGCCATTAATTAATGGGCCACTTAAGGCCCTTGACTCACCAATTGACGCCGATTTTTCGGCACCAGCACAATCTTCGGGTCAGCGCATGGGTAGGCGGGTAGGACACATTTGTATAAACCTCATCCACGAGAGGGATAAGAGGGCTCAGTGGGGTCGCGAGTGCACTGTCTCAAGTATTGATTTTTCAAAGTTATTGAAACTTGCCTGTGTGATCTACAATACTTCAAAACACATACCAGCTGCTTGGTCTGGACTCTCAACCTTCAGGTCAGCACTCTGCAGTGAGGAATCTTTTTTGGGCCTGCAGGTTTCAGGAAGCCTTCCCATAACCTGGGAATGGGAGCTGAACTCTCCACTGGAGGCACCTCCTCTGAGGAGGGAGGTCTAGAAAGGGGAAAAGGCCAGGAGTCCACATTCACCCTCTAGAGGGGCCACCTTTGGGAGGACAGATGCAAGTACAAGGGGTGCAGAGCCAAGAGGTAATCCAAGGCGGAAGGGGCCGCAGAAGACGCCACTATCCTGCTGCCAGGGTTTACAGGCGGTGAAGCAGCTACCTCAATATGTCTGAGGTGCAGTGCCGAAGGAGGCTCTGCTCTCAAGGGAGACAGTCAACTATATCTGTCAGATGATTGAGCCTGAGTTCTCCGTTAACTGTGTGGGTGGACACCCCATGCCAGTGGCTCTAAAGGTCACAGCTGCCCTCAACTTCTATGCCTCTGGCTCCTTCCAGGGCTCAGTGGGTGATCTTTGCAGTGTCTCCCAATCACACTTGCATCAAGCAGGTCACAGATGCTCTGTTTAGGCATGCATTAACCTTCATCCACTTCTGTTGGGACCAGACAAACCAGACAGAGCAAGCCAGAGGCTTCGCAGCCATTGCTGGCTTCCCTCGCGTCCAGGGTGCAATAGACTGTACACATGTGGCCATCAAGGCACCAGCAGGTGAGCCCGGTGCCTTCGTCAACAGGAAGGGCTTCCACTCCATGAACGTGCAGATAGTGTGTGATCACAGGATGCAGATTCTACAAGTCTGTGCAAGGTACCCAGGCAGCTCCCACAATGCCTACATCCTCAGACACTCCCAGGTGCCGGGGCTCTTCAGTGCTCCAGCCCGGCTTGATGGATGGCTGCTGGGTGACAAGGGCTATCCCCTCAGAAAGTGGCTCATAACTCCCCTCCGCCATCCAAGAACAGAAGCTGAGCAGTGCTACAATAGGAGCCACGGCACCACAAGGGCTGTGGGGGAGAGAGCCATCGGTCTTCTCAAGGTGAGCTTCCGATGCCTGGACCGCTCCGGGGGCGCAATCCAGTACCCCCCAGATCGAGTGTCCCTGATAGTGGTTGTATGCTGCGCTATCCACAATCTTGCGCTGGAAAGTAGAGACGCAGTGGACGATAAAGACGTCGGCGCAGCACACGATGAATCCAGCAGTGAGCCCAAGGATGAGCATGCACAGCAAAATGCTGAGGGGGCACACGCTGACCCGGGCATACTCCAGGGAGGCAGGGTCACCGGGGAGGCTTTAATCCAATGAACCTTCAGCTAGCACACCACAGGTGGACCTCCAGGGCAAGCCTAGGCTGTAGGCTCCATACTCGATACCTAAGTGCAAAGTCTTCCAGGTCAGGAGCAGTAACTAAAGACCTTAATAAAGCTGAATGTCCCAGAAAGCACTCCTAACATTTTTGGAAACCATACACATGCAGAAGAAAAGTGGCACCCTCAGCATGGTGACATGTCTGAATATAATATCACAGGTAAAGGAACTTAACGAAACAAAATGACAAGGGTGTTCCAATTCAAAGCAAATCATAAAGACCTCATCTTGGGCCAATAAAAAAGCACCAGTGATAAGCCCGTGGTGTGCCTAAGGTGCCTTATGTTTTTGTTTACGGGTGCTATGTCTTGGTGCTGCCCCATCGCTGGAAGTGGCATCTGAGTCAGCCTGCTGACTCTGCTGTCCTGTTGGCCTTGATGACCTTGGCGGGTGTCCTCTGGCCCATGGAGCCAGTGCTGGCTCCGCCTGGGAGGGAGATGCAGTTCCACAGCTGGCGTCTCCCCAGTTGTCGCGGCCTCACCGGATGCTACGGTCACTGGGAGAGGGGCGGAGGAGCTTCCGCCCTCATCTGGAGTGCCCTGAGAGGAGCCCGCAGAGGTGACAGACAGCTGCTGCATTGACGTGAGGTCGCTTAGGACCTCCCTGCTCACCGTAGATGCATGGGCACCGAGCTGGGAAACTTGGTGCCCACACCATCTCCCATACTGGCACTGACCAGCTGAGGTCAATGCTGATGTGCAGGCTTGCTGATCAGAGCGCATCCCCAGGAAGCCCTGATGGGTCTCCTGGAGTTGCCTCTCCACAAGAGTCGCCACTCTCTCCATGGAGGACGTATGGCGCTCGGATTTGTGGCTCATTGCTTCGGCGATTGTCCGCATAGACTCCTCCACCACTGAGACCAAGTCAAGTATAGCCTCATGTATCCTCCCCACACAACCTGCCACATTTCATGCCCCTGCTGCGTTGTGGACGACTCCAGAGGCACAGCATCAGGCACCAACTGAGCATGTGCCTGGTCCTCTGCAGTCCTCCGACTGCTGGCGCCATGGGCACTCTCTGTCTCTGCCAGCTCCTCCAGCAACTGTGAAGCGCCCTCATCATTGTGCCCTGGGACACTAGCCGATGTTCTAACTCCCATCGAGGTGCTAGTATCTGCGCTGGTGCCTGCCTGGCAGAGATGGTGTGACGCTGGTGAGACTTCAGGGCCCTCAGGTGTGAGAGGGGGCCTCTGCTGCTTCTCCTCCCAGCCCTGCTCCGCTGATGCTGAAAGGAAGAACAAGGACAGTGGATCAGTTAACACGGAGACAATGACAAAGCCCATCCCTGTCCCCCATCAATGATTCAATGCAGTCCCTAACTCATACTTGGGCGGGGAGGAGGCAGCAGGGAGGAAAGCCGAACTGCTGGGTTAAATGACCAATGCCAACATTGTCCTCACCCTTCCAGAGCGCAACAAGTCATTGAAGCGCTTGCGACACTGGATCCAGATGCGCCGCACCACGTTGCAGGAGCTCACCATCTCCTCCCAGGCACGTTTCGTCATGTGGGGGGGTCCTCCTCCTCCCGTCCTGTGGAACCAGCACCTCCCGCTGTACTGCCACCTCCTCGAGGAGGGCAGCAAGGCGCACTGGGTGCCCACCCTACCCTCCGGCCTAGCCTGCCCCGATGGCCTACCCTCCAGCCTGGCCTGCCCCGCCCTGATGGCCTACCCTCCAGACTGGCCTGCCCCAGTGGCCTACCCTCTGGCCTGGCCTGCCCCGCCCTGATGGCCTACCCTCCGGACTTGCATAACCTCCATTGTTCCTCTGCAGAGCCCTTCGTCCAGCCATTGCGAGCAGCCTTTCCAAGGCTGCCAAGCCTTCCTTTATACAGGCCGCCGGGTTGCCATTGGACCCGGAGGGCTAAGCGTGCCCTCCACCACCCCCTCACTCCCACTATGCACAGGAGCCGTGAAGTACACTGGGCAGGCCTTAATTAGCCCGCCCGCGTAAAATGGCGACGCGGACCCGATCGCAAGTGGCGATCGAGTCTGTGCCGCCCGCGCCCGCTCCCGCTCCGCACCCCACCCCCCCCAGCCATCCAGAAAATTCTGCCCCATGAGAACCCAAGAGAACCAATACAAATAAGTTTACACTGGCCAAGAATGTGATGAAAAAATAATGGCATTTGAATAAGACACACCCCATTATTAATGTTCAAATGTGTCAGCAAGAAGAGCTATGCCGTGAATTGCAAATAGCTACAAATTGCTGGCCGATTTGCCCAACTCCATCATTAGCGAAAATAGCATCTTGCCCTTAACCTCCCCGTGATTTTCAGGAATTACTGCATTTGCATATTAATTGCTTGGTAAACTTGCAACAGCAAGCTAAATCTAGCAATTAGTAATATATGTACCCTCTTAACAATGTGGTAATTGAAACGACTGCCAATTACTCTCTTATGTTCAAATAGTGAGCAAATTATGAAAGTTGTGGAGTCTCATTGTTTTAGGTAGCAAACTATTGTTGGAGAATTTCTCTTTTCTCGTTCTCTCATTTTCTAATCTTTCTTTCCCTGTCTATATTTATTTTTCCGTACCTGACTTGACATTGAACTCAGTCTAATTTGAATTCACCCACTCTAATTCATCCCTTACTTAAAAAGAGTGAGGAGAACAGGGAAACTTCATTTAAAAAAGAGCACGGAGAGTGAGGAGAGTTCATGTGAGACCAGCAGTGGAGTGATGTCATGAAGCACAACATGACGCAAGTGCGGGGAAAACAGCTGATTGCTGAGTGGGATTGGTGAGTATTTCTAGTCTTTAAAGTAAAAGTAAGGTCTTTAGTTTGTGTTTAGGCCTCTAGCCATTTTTCTCTCCTTTTCTTCAAAATAGTTTGTTAAGTATAAGATTGATTATGGTGTAAAAATAATTACAATAAAGTGTAAGGAGCAGGGATTATTCAAGTGTAAAGAACAGGGATACTAGAGTAATTAATTAATAAATTAAATAAAATATGATAGTGAAGGCAGCACGGGTGATGTGTTGCTGCTGCAGCATGTGGGTGCTGCTGCAGCACGTGGGTGCTGCTGCAGCATGTGGGTGCTGCTGGACGCCAAGATGACCCGGAGTGAACAGATCTGTAGTAAGTGTTTGCAGCTCGAGGAACTTTGGATCCAAGTTGAGGAGCTAGAGCCCAAGCTGCAGATGTTGTGCCACATCAGGGAGGGGGAAAGTTACCTGGACACTTTGCTCCAGGAGGTGGTCACACTCCTCAGATTAGATAATTCCAATTTGGTCTGTGGTCAGGGACAGGAGAGTGTGACTGCAGGTGAGGCAGGTATGGGGGCTCAGGGGGTAGCGTTTGAGGAGCCACAGACCCCGCAATTGTCCAACAGTTACGAGGTTCTTGCAAACTGTGTGGATGAGAGCGGGGACTGCAGGGAGAATGAGCGAACTGACCATGGCACCGTCGTGCAGGGACACATTCAATTGGGTGGAGAAAATAGGAACATAGTAGTGGTAGGGGACAGTATAATAAGGGGGATAGAAACTGTCCTCTGCAGCCATGGGCGTGAGTCCCGAAGGTTGTGTTGCCTGCCCGGTGCCAAGGTTAAGGACATCTCCTCAGGGCTAGAGAGGAACTTGGAGAGGAAGGGGAGGGATCCAGCTGTCATCGTCCATGTTGGTACCAATGATATTGATAGGAATAGAAAGGAGGTTCTGCTGAAGGAATTTGAACAGTTAGGAGCTAAATTGAAAAACAGAACCTCCAAGGTAACAACCTTGGGATTACTACCTGAGCCACGGGCAAACTGGCATAGGGTAAATAAAGGCAAGAAGTTAAATGCATGGCTCAAAGATTGGTGTGGGAGGAATGGGTTTCAGTTCATGGGGCACTGGCACCAGTACTGGGGTAGAAGGGAGCTGTTCTGATGCGACGGGCTTCACTTGAACCGTGCTGGGACCAGTGTCCTGGCGAATCGAATAACTAGGGCTGTAGAGAGGGCTTTAAACTAAATAGAGGAGAGGGGGTATATAGGCTTACAAAGCAAAAGGATATGACAGCATTTCAGGGCAGCTATTTAGGTAATGATACCCAGAGTGTGACAGGAAGGAACAGAGTGTACAAACATTAAAAAAAAGCAGCAAATTGGGTCAAAGAGGGAAAAAAATGTTAAAAAGGCAACATTAATGGCTCTTTATTTAAATGCGCCTAGTATTCAGAACAAAATAAATGATTTAATAGCAGAAATAGAGGTTAATGGGTATGATCTTATAGCCATTACAGAGACGTGGTTAAAAAAGAGATCAAAGCCTGGAATTAAATATTCAGGGGTATGTGACTTTTTGAAAGGGCAGGCAGGAAGGAAAGGGTGGTGGGCTAGCTTTGTTAGTATGGGATGGAATAAGTATGATAGCAAGAAATGATCTTGGATCAGAACATATAGACTTCATATGGGTGGAGGTAAAAAATAATAAGGGGAAGAAGACACTGGCGGGATAGTCTATATGCCCCCTAACAGTAGCTATACTGTAGGACAGAGAATAAATCAGGAGATGGTGAGGGATGTAAAAAAGGCTGTACGTTAATCATGGGTGACTTTAATCTTCATGTAGATTGGGAAAATCAAATTGACAGAGGTGGCCACGAGCAAGAATTCACAGTGTATATTCGGGGCAGCTTCCTAGAATGATACATTGTGGATCCAACCAGGGATCAGGCTATTTTGGATCTGTGTAATGAGGCATGTTTAATAAATCATCCCAGGTTAAAAGATCCCCTCGGAAAGAGTGACCATAACATGGTAGAATTTAGCATTCAGTTTGAGAGTGAGAAACATGTGTTAGAAACAATTGTGCTAAACCTAAGTAAGGGTAATTATAAAGTAATGAGGGCAGAGTTGGCTGGAGTGGACTGGGAAAGGAGTTTAGCAGAAAAGATGGTTGATGAACAATGGCAGACATTTAAGAAAATAGTTCATGACTCACAACAAAGATATATCCCAGTGAGGATGAAGGATTCTAGGAAGGGGATAAACCAAACATGGTTAACCAAGGAAGTTAAGGATAGTATCAACTTGAAAGAAAAAAACATACAGTGTGGCAAAGATTAGTGGTAAGCCAGAGGATTGGGAAAGTTTTAAAAACCAACAAAAGATGACCAAAATAAATAAAGATGGAGAAAATGAATTTTGAGGGTAAACTAGCAAATAATATAAAAACAGACAGTATGAGCTTCTTTAAATATATAAAAAGGAAGAGAGAGGCCAAAGTGAACATAGGCCTCTCAGCGAATGAGGCTGGGGAAGTAATAATGGGGAATCAGGAAACTGCAGAGGCATTGAATAAATACTTTGCATCAGTCTTCACGGTAGAAGGCACTAATAGCACACCAAAAATACTAAATAATCAAGGGGCAAAAGGAAGGGAGGAAATAAATACAATAACTATCACTAGAGAAAAAGTACTAGGGAAACTAATGGGGCTAAAGGCCAATAAGTTCCCTGATGGGTTACATCCTAAAATATTAAAGGAATATCTACAGAGATAGTGGATGCACTGATAGTAATCTTCCAAAGAGTGAGTGGTCACCCATTTAAGACAGAGATGAGGAGGAATTTCTTCTCTCAGAGGGTAGTCAACCTGTGGAATTCTTTACCACAGAGGACTGGAGAGGCTGGGAAATTAACTATATTTAAGGCTGGGATAGACAGATTTTTAATCAGTAAGGAAATCAAGAGTTATGGGGAAAATGCAGGTAAGTGAAGTTGAGGATTATCAGATCAGCCATGATCTCATTGAATGGCGGAGCAGACTTGTTGGGCCGAATGGCTTACTTCTGCTCCTACATCTTATCCTCCTTCCTCTTCCTCAATCCTTCCCCTTTTTACTTATCAATCTTAAAGCTCATTGGTTAATCTCCTGTTTGTCTCATTTTTCATTAAGTTCCCAGATGCCCTGTTGCCCTCATCGCATTATTCTTCCAGCAGCTTTGTGGGAAAATGTTTTTGAGTTGAAGTCAAACAAACAAAACATGCCATGAGATGCACCACTGCAGAAAATTCTGGACCATTATGTGTACTGGTCATAGGTTATTTGCCAAAGTTATAGCAGATGATTATGAGAATTCTTTAGTTCGCCACTCTAAACTAAAAGTCTGTGGTCTCTCAGTAGCTGCATAAACCAAAAGTATGAGTATCAAAATTAACCTGACTATTATTTAATATGAACATAGGAGAAGGAGTAGGCCATTCAGCCCATCGAGCCTGCTCCACCATTCAATACAATCATGGGTGCTCATCCACTTCAATGCTTATTTTCCACACTATTCCCATATCCATTTACATCATTGGCATTTAGAAATATGTCAATCTCTACTTTAAATATATTCAATGACTGAGCTTCCACGGCCCTCTGGGGTAGAGAATTTGAAAGGCTCACAGCCCTCTGAGTAAAAAAAATTCTTCTCATCTCAGTCCTAAGTGGCTTCCCCCTTATTTTGAAATTGTGTCCCCTGGTTCTAGACTACCCAACCATGAGAAACATCTTACCTACATCTATCCCTTTAAGTATTTTGTAGGTTTCAAGGAGAGGACCTCCCATTCTTCAAAACTCTAAAGAATACAGGCCCAATTTCTCCAATCTCTCTTCATTGGGCAGTCCTGCCTTCCCAGGAACAACTCTGGTGAACCTTCGCTGCACTCCGTCTATGGCAATAATGTCCCTTCTAAGGTAAGGGGACAAAAGCTGCACACAGTACTCCAAGTGCAGTCCAACCAAGGTTCTATACAATTGAAGCAAGACTTCACCTACTCAAGTACCCTTGCGATAAAGGCCAACATACCATTAGCCTTCCTAATTGCCTGCTGCATCTGCATGTTAGCCTTCAGTGATTTATTAACAAGAACACCCAGGTCCTTTTGTACATCTACACTTTCTAATCTCTTA
Organism: Cetorhinus maximus; assembly: GCF_964194155.1. Classification (NCBI taxonomy): domain Eukaryota; kingdom Metazoa; phylum Chordata; class Chondrichthyes; order Lamniformes; family Cetorhinidae; genus Cetorhinus; species Cetorhinus maximus. The sequence goes on from NC_135883.1 coordinate 108,880,360, forward strand.
CCATTTGAGAAATATTCTGTGCATCTGTTCCTCCTACCAAAGTGGATAACCTCACATTTTCCACATTATATTCCACCTGCCATGTTTTTGCCCACTCACTAAGTCTGTGCAAATCCTCTTGAAGCCACTTTGCATCTTCCTCACAACACAAATTCCCACCTAGCTTTGTGTCATCGCGAACTTGGAAATATTACATTTGGTCCTCACATCCAAGTCATTGATACATATTGTGAACAGCTGGGGCCCGAGTTCTGATCCCTGTGGTACCCCACTGGTCACAGCCTGCCAACTCGAGAATGAGACATTTATTCTTACTCTCTGTTTTCTGCCTATTAACCAATCCTTAATCCATGCCAGTATATTATCTTCTTAATCCACGTCAGTGTATTACCTCCTATCCCATGGCCAGGATATTTAGGTCGGCGAGTGGGGTGATGCGGGATGACGTCGGGCAGAACTCCCGATGTCACCCCACGTCATTTCAATTTTCAGGTCGGTGGGGGTGCAGTCGAATCAGCTGTGTGCCCACCGACCTGTCAACGGCCTATTGAGGCCATTTAAAAAGTAATTTAAATAATTAATGGACCTGCCCGTCTAACCTTGGCGGGCTTCAGAAAAAGCATGAAACCTCATTCATGGGCGGGATGAGGTTTCATGAGGGTTTATAAAAATTTAATAAATGTTTGATTAAAAGTGATGGACATGTCCCAACTCACGTGACAGTGTCAGGGAAATTTTATTTTTGCCCCTTCACCATTTTTAAATTTGGCGCCGATCTCCCTGAGGCAGCACTTAGCCTCAGGGAGATGAGTGCGCTCTTTTGCGCGCATGCGGGAAAGAGCGCCCTCTCGGCTGAGGGACTCCTCCTCCCACCCACACAGGAAGCGCATAGCCTTAATTGGCCCACCCACGTAAAATGGCGGCGCGCCCCCAATCGGAGGCGCACCCACATGCACCCGCTACTGCACTTCTCCCCCGTTGGGGGGAAAATTCTTCCCTATGTGCTCTAATTTTGCAAACCAACCTCCTGTGGGGGACTTTATCAAAAGTCTTCTAAAACTCCAAATATACTAGGTCCACTGACTCCCCTTTCTCAATCCTGTTAGTTGCTTCCTCAAAAAACTCCAACAGGTTCATCAACATGATTTCCTGTTCATTATTCCATGTTGACTATGCCAAATCAGGTCATTATTATCCAAGTGCAATTTATCACATCCTTTATAATAGATTCTAGCATTTTCCCTACCACTGATGTAAAGCCAACAGGTCTGTAATTCAAAGTCTTCTCTCTCTCTCCCTTCTTAAATAGTGGGGTGACATTTGCTACTTTCCAATCTGCAGAAACTATTCCAGAAGCTATAGAATTTTGAAAGATGATCAACAATGCATCTACAATCTCCATAGCTACCTCTCTCAACACTCTGGGATGTAGATCATCAGGTCCTGGGGACTTATCAACCTTCAGTCCAATTAATTTCTCCAACCTTCTTCACCATACAAATTTCCTTCAATTCCTCATTCTCCCTAGTCCCACGGATCTCTATTTCTGGGGAATTTCTTGTATCTTCCTCAGTGAAGACAGACACAAAGTAATCATTTAGCTTCTCTGACATTTCTCTATTCCTCATTATAAATTCTCTTGGCTCTGCCTGTAACAGACCCACATTTGTCTGAGCCAAACGTTTCCTTTTCAGGTATCTGTAGAAGTTTTTACTGTCTGTTTTCATGTTTTTAGCTAGTTTACATTCATATTCTATTCTCCCTTTCTTTATCAGTTTCTTGACCCTCCTTTGCAGCAACCTAAAATCCTCCCAATCTTCAGGTTTACTACTATTTCTGGCAACTTTATAGGTCTTTTCTTTTACAATCCTTAATATCCTTTGTTAGACACAGTTAACTGGCTTTTTGGAGGGGTTGTGCCTTAAAGGAATGTATATTTTCTGTAAATGATATAATAACTCTTTAAAGGTTATCCATTCCTCCGATGTACTATCATACCTTTTAATGTATTTTTCCAATCCGCCTCAGATAATTTTCCCCTCATACCTTCATAATTTCCTTTGTTCAAATTTAACACCCTAGCTTCAGATTGAACTACCTTGCTTTCAAACACAATGTAAAATTCTTTCATATTAAGGTCGCTCATCCCTAAAGATTCTTTTCTACTAGATTATTAATTAGCTCTCTCTTGTTACAGAATACTGATCTAAAATAGCCTGCTCTCTTGTTGGTTCTTCAACATGCTGCTCTAGAAAACCATCCCTAAAAAAATTCCAGAAACTTGTCTTTCATAGCATTAGTACTCATTTGGTTTACCCAGTCAATATGCAGATTAAAGTCACCCATGATTATTGTATTACACATGCTGCATTCTTCTCTAATCTCCTGATTAATACCATGTCCCACATTACCAATACAGTTTAGTGGCCTATATACAACTCCTACCAATATTTGCTGCTCCTTGCTTTTTCTTAGCTCCACCCAAACAGATTCTACATTTTGTTCTTCCGATCTGAGATCCTCCTTTACTAATGTACTGATCGCATCCTTATTATCAGTGCAACATCGCCTCCTTTTTCTTTTTGCCTGTCCTTCCCAAATGTCGAATATCCTTGAATATTCAGTTCCCAGTCTTGGTCACCTTGCAGCCATGTTTCCATAATGGCAATTATATCATACCCATTTTATATGCAAAGAAGATGCACTTTGCACATTCTAACAACGGAAAAAAATCGATTCTTAGTAAAACTCCTCATACACTCCTCTGAAACACAGTAATGTTGGGAATTTTGACCATTTTTCCACAAAAGAATCTTGAAAGGATGTTACTTTAAATAACATTGTGAAAGGCATAATATATTCTCAAACAAGTTAAAACATAAGCGCATTGAGTTTTTGGGTTGTTTTCCCCAATGAATGTAAGCAATAACCAAATTGTTAGCCTCTCTCAGAAGTCAATAAAAGTCTCATATCCATTATATTGGAGCAAGCCTTTGACTTGCCACCAGGTCGGAAGGAGCAATGTTCAAGTCTGGTTCCAAACAGTCCCATGAGTGGAGACCACAGCTGTGGCTCTGAATTCTTGCTTGGCATCTACTGGGTACAAAATGCCTTCTGCTTCAGTGTATGGGTTGCAAAGACCCATAAAACCCTTCTGACATAGAGGATTAAGCACCCTACCTGTTGCTAGGAAGATAATGATGACAATGGAAGGAGAGTTCACAATGCAATCTTTCAGACTTTTAAACAGCCTGTGATTCTGTCCACTATTTTACATGATCCCCAAAAGGAAAATTGAGAGGGCATGAAACCAAGAACTGCCCATTATATTGGGAAATCCCTGATCCTGAGCACTTGAAAGATGTCTGGCAAGTCAATCCTTCCAGTTGGGAGCAGAAATAAAAGAAAGAAGAGATACAAGCAGGCTTTTAGTGTGAGGGGGCCACATTTGCATTTTTTTCTCACTCAAGGGGCTGATGAGCAAATTTTGGAAAGATAAGATTTGGCACAAACATTAAACATGAATTTCACAAAAAAAATCAATGTCAAAGCAATTAATTGATAATTTTTTAAAAAAATGTAATAATAAAAATGGCCATTAAAAAACGCCAGGAAGCAGAGCTAACCAAAAAAGCTTTTCGTCTTTTCTCTTAAGAAGCACGGCTAGAGAGACAGACTAGGCCCCAAGTCCTGATCACCATGGAAGAGCTGGGGACCAAGGTGGAGCTAAGGAGTTGAGTTTAGCTAACACTGACCTTACGTTCGTCTCTGGTGGCACGTACTCCGAGGTGGCCTTGGGAGAATTCTTTTGAACGCAGGGGTCCGAAGCGGATTGTCTTTCAGCCTGAGTTTTCTTCCTCTCCCAGCCTGCTATGTGGATAGGTTTTTGGAGACGGTGGAGGAGGAGGGGAAAGGTGTGTGTGTATCCAGCTCACTCCCAGTTTTGAGGTTTCTCACACTCGCCCACTCACTCACACAGACTCACTCACACAAGCTAACTCACCCACTCACACAGACTCACTCACACAGACTCACTCACCCACTCACACAGACTCACTCACTCACTCACAGACTCACTCACCCACTCACACAGACTCACTCACACAGACTCACTCACCCACTCACACAGACTCACTCACCCACTCACACAGACTCACCCATGCACACTCACAGAGTCACTCACTCACACAGAATCACTCACCCACTCACACAGACTTACTCACCCACACTCACACAATCACTCACTCACACAGACTCAGTCACCCACACTCATACAGACTCAGTCACCCACACTCACACAATCACTCACTTACAGAGGCTCACTTACCCACTCACACAGACTCACTCACCCACTCACATTCACTCACTCACACAGACTCACTCACCCACACTCATACAGGCTCACTCACCCACACTCACACAATCACTCACTCACAGAGGCTCACTCACACAGACTAACTCACGCACACTCACAGTCATTCACTCGCACAGATTCACTCACACAGACTCACTCACCCACACTCACACAGTCACTCACTCACACAGACTCACCCACGCACTCACACAAACTCACTCACAAAGATTCACTCACTCACAGAGAAACACACTCACTCTTACATAGACTCACTCACTCACCTTCACACAGAGTTGCATATTCACACAGATTCACACAGACTCAGACAGACTCACACAAACTCACACGCTTACAGCCTCACACAGACTCACTCACTCACACAGACTCAACCACTGTAAGGAACATATCTTTTTATTTCTGTTGGACTGTTGTAAAGAACACATCTATTTTTATTTTCTGTTGGACTGTGGATTAAAATTACAATGGCTGCAATTTGAAAGACATGTCCACTAGAACAGGATGAGAGATATATGCAATGTTGCAGTCCAGGAACAGGGTGCACCATGAAAGACAGGATGGTGCCAGAAAGGAGTCCTGGACCAAGGGAGCTGCCTGACAACAACGTTTTAATTGGCCCCCGACCAAGTGACCAGGTTTTGTGTGAGGCCAGTGTAGAGCAGAATAGCTCCTAGCCTGAAAGGAACAAGGCCTAAAATCTCTTTCTCCTGTATGTGGAAGATTCCAGTAATTCCACAATAACAGCTAGCTAGCTTTTCCTCCTCGTGTCTCTATAGCCTGCACTCTCGCTGAAAACCCCTGTCAAGGGGCAAAGGGGAAAACCACTGTTAGAGACATTGAAAGGCAAGCACTCAACCAGCCTGCCAAAGCTAGGAAGGCAAAGATAATCGAAGAGATGGCACAGCATTTGAAATTGGAAGGAATACCCGAGAGACCAAGTTCTCCAAGGGGTGATTCATTAGAGTGGGCACAAATTCAGTTGCAAATAAAAAAATTGGAACTCAGGGGGAATCAACCAGGAGGCAGTAGGTGGGGCCTCCTCCCATTTGGTGGGGCTTCCTGACCATCATCCTCTCTGTGCACCGTGTCACTGCTTCCTGCTCTGCAGGCCTTCGCAATCTCCTCCTGATTTCCAAACACTTGTTACTTCCTGCTTGCCACTTTTCTCTTCACCGCTGTCCTGAGCCCTTGCTTGCTTCCCTTGCTTGGGGAAGGCCCGTAGGGTGATCAGCCAATCAGCACTATCAGGAAGCAGTATGATTTCAGCCCATGTTCTCAACCAGCTCTGCATGCATTTGTCTGCAGACTTTGATATTTCATTTCATTTTTAAAAAAAATTATATATCTGTGTTTAATCAAATAAGCTAACAACAAAGATTGACACACAGCCAAAAGGGCCATAGTCAGGTGAGGCTGTGAACTAGCTCCTGTGTGTTAATAGATTGCCCAAAATGAACCGGATTTGAACAACTACACTTGAAGGAAAGTGCAGTGGCTGTGATGGTGCCAAATTGCGCTTACTCACGCTGACATGTTGGAAAATCCAGCTGCCCCAGGTGGGTGGGGGGTGGCTGGGTGTGTGCTGTTGCTGTGACTCCTGTTGCTGTGCTGATAATTGTGGCCTCCCCTACCCACTGCACCATCTTGACCCCTTTAGGGGCTGGCTCCTGTGCAGGAGGGCGAGAGAGATGTAAGCTGTAAAAACAAAGGGGAAGCCACCCACCGTCACACTGCTCTCTGCTCCTCCAATCAGAGACTGGTTCCCTCCTGCATTTGCTGCTTATTGGCTCACCAAACATGGGAGAGAAACGGCCTGTGATTGGAGGAGCAGTTCCTTGCAGACCTTTCATTGAACTTACCCAGAGTTTGAACAGTGCGATCTCAAGCCAGATACAGAGGATTGGGGGGTCAGCTTGTGGCCTGTCAGCCTGAGCTAAAGCTTTGAAGAAGTCAGGTATTTTTAATGAGAAAGCTATGAAGGCTTTCAGACATTAAAGGTTTAGGAATACAGGATGATAGAAGTCCCCTTGTTTGGGCCAAGTAAGAAAGCTTACTGATGCAGTGAGATATGGCAAATTACTTATTTTGTATTACTGCATGAAAACAAGTTGTAATGATTGAATTGAGTGTAATCATAACTGTGATTTTGCATGTTCACCTTACTGTGAAATAAAGCAGCTTATTGATTCATATCAGGCATTGTCTCACCAAAAGAAAACTCAGTCTGCCTTTTGTGATATTGAAGAAAGGCTTGTGCAAAAAGCATGAATATCTTGTTCAAGTCACAAGGGAGCACTATTGTTAGTCCAATGGGTTACACCATCATGCAAGTAGATATATGGTTGTGTAAATCAACTTCCATAAAATTAAGATACTCAGAAGTTCCATGGGTGTGACTGACTCAAGAAAGTACTTCCAGCAGACCCAAATTTGTAACAAGCACCATGTAAGCTATACTGGCAGTCCATGTCACTGTCTGAGCAGCAAAAACAGGAACCAGGCACATTTTAATATCAAAGAGCCAATCATCTTTCCAATGTTAAGGAAATTAGAAATGAAGTTTAAAAGCTTGCTTTCTACCTGTTGCAAATATACTGCAAACAGTGCAGAGCTGATGTGATGTAAGTGATGTGGACTGCAGCAGTTCAAGAAGGCAGCTCACCACTGCCTTCTCAAGGGCAACTAGGGATGGGCAATAAATGCTGGCCTTGCCAGCAACTCCCATGTTCTGTAAATAATTTTTTTAAAAGTCAGTCTCCTTGAGGTGATTTCATATTCAGCAACTTAACCTGTCCACTTCACATCTAAATAAATTATGTAGGATAGCAGGCCAATTAATGTCATTCACAACAGTATGTTTGTTACACTTTACACTTGTTTTTCTCATGGTAGAGCTCTCATTGCAGAATCAGAAGGTTGTGTGTCAAAGCCCCAACACAGAGACTTGAGCATAAAACTGACCCTTCAGAGCAGCATGGGGACATGCTGCATTGTCGAAGGTACCATGTTTCGGATAAGATGTAAAAACAAGGTCCCGTGTATAAAAGATCCCATGACACTATTGAAAGAAGAGGAGGGGAGTTCTCCCAATTCCCTGATCAATGTATATCCCCTAACTGACGCCACCAAGACAAAACTGACCATTTATCTCATTGCTTTTTGTGAGGCCAAAAAAAGTTATAAAAAAGTCATGAGGTCATGAAAAGAACCATGTAAATGCAGGTTATTTCTTATTAAAAGATGGTTCAAGTATCAAACTGTTGGAAATTTTTTTAGACGCAGTTAAATAATTCCTCATGATTCAGTCTCGAGTCTGTTGTCCAAATGAAATTTTATTACTCAGACACCAATAATATAATAACTATTATGGTTACACAATAGTCATAGAGTCATAGAGGTCTACAGCACAGAAAAAGGCCCTTTGGCCCATTGAGTCTGTGCCAGTCAAACAAGTACCTAACTAGTCTAATCCCATTTTCCAGCACTAGGCCCATAGCCTTGTATCCCATGGCATCGCAAGTGCACATCCAAATACTTCTTAAATGTTATGAGGGTTTCTGCTTCTACCACCCTGTCACGCAGTGAGCTCCAGATTCCCACCATTCTCTGGGTGAAAAATTTCTTCCTCACATCCCCTCTAAACGTCCTGCCCCTTACCTTAAATCCTTAGATTCATACAACCTAGTTTCTTGCAGGCCCAAGGTGATAAAACTTGTTCACTGTAGATGTTGAATTTCCAACTGTCCCATGAGTTCTGACCTTAGAGGGCTGTTCTCTTTCTTCATGAGTTATATCACATAATACCCAGAATGTATATTGAAGCAAATTCCTTCTTGACCATCCTCCAGACTTAGCATAATGGCCATCTTGATGGTTTAACTGTTAAGCAGTTAATATTACAAAGGAAACAGCGTGACCTAGACAATCTCAGATAGTTGGGTATTTCCAATGATTGGGTATTCCCAATGTTCTGCCCAATACCCAATACTCACACCTGACATAGGATTTAACTAACTGTCTCCTATAGCTTCTACTCCCATTGTTTTGGACAATAACTGATGTTGACACAAATTCAAATTCTGCTAAACACATCGAGATGTAATTGATTATAGCACTCAAGCAAATTCTAACATAAACTCATATCTGTCATATGATTTTTGTTTAAAAAGGGGATACATTTTTGTCTTTACCAATAGTGCAGAAACCATCACCTGCTTGGAGCACAGAGAGGAAAATCTGGCGGAGAGTATCGTAAATCCCTAATGGTCCCCACTCGATATTGCTTCTATCGATTTAAAAGAATACAAAATTGGGCAGACAGTTTGAACTGTACTCCAGCAAGATTTAGACCCTCAAGAAGGAATGAAGCAATAATGGAATAAGTAACACTAAGCAATAGAATGAAAATAGATTGCACAGAACAGATGAGTATACCTAAAAAGTGAAAGAAAAGAACCTAGGCATATTCTTCTCTGCCTATTGGTAAAAATGTCTCTCTTCTGTTGCTGGTGCAAATTTTATAATTTTGGGTTAGGATTACACATAACATGGGGTCATATATTGCAACAATTCTACAGGGACATTCTGTCAATAGTCATTTAAATGTGTGTCAGGGCTATTGCATCAATACCAGTGACCTTGTTGGATGTGCAGTTGATTGCAGTCAATAAACAGAAATCATTAGATCACTTGCACATTACCAGTCCTCCAATTTGACTGGTGTCCCTGACAAAGATAGCATGACTGTGATTTCTCCTCTTTTCCCATCAAAGAAACCTCCTGGGATATTATTGCAGAAGTTGCTTTCTTGATTTATTTTGAGTGAGATGTGTTACCAATTCCTATTGGAAAACTCAGGATGTTGAACACCTTCCATCTTCCTCTTACATGGGAATGAACTGGCTTTGAGTTGAACTTGCTTGTCTTTTATTCTTTCACAGCATATGGGCATCACTGGCTAGGCCTGCATTTGTTGCCCATCCCGAGTTGCCCTTGGGAAGGTGGTGATACGTTGCCCTCTTGAACAACTGCAGTCCATGTGGTGCAAGTATACCCACAGGGAGGGAGGCCCAACAACAGTGAAGGAATGGAGATATAGCTCTAAGTCAGGATGGTGTGTAGCTTGGAGGGAAACTTGCAAGTGGTGGTATTCCATACATTTGCTGTTCTTATCCTTCTAAGTGGTAGAGGTTATGGATTTAGAAGGTGCTGTCAAAGGAGTCTTGGTGAGTTGCTGCAGTGCATCTTGTAGATGGTACATAATGCTGCCGCTGTGCATTGGTGGTGGAGACAGTAATGATTAAAGTGGCAGGTGGGATTACAATCAAGTGGGCTGCTTTGACCTGGATGGTGTCAAATTTCTTGAGTGTTGTTGGAGCTGCACTCACCCAAGCAAGTGGAGAGCATTCCATCACATTCCTGACTTGTGCCTTGTAGATGGTGGAGAGGCTCTGGGGAGTCAGGAGGTGAGTTTCTTGCCTCAGAATTCCCAGCCTCTGACCTTATGGTCAATATATTTATATGGCTGGTCCATTTCAGTTTCTGGTCAATGGTAACCCCCAGCATGTTGATAGTGGGGGATTCAGCAATGCTAATATCATTGGATGTCAAGAGATAGTTAGATTATCTCTTGTTGGAAATGGGCATTTCATGGCACTTGTATGGCAAGAAATATTATTTGCCATTTATCAGCCCAAGCCTGAATGTTGTCCAGGTATTGCTGCATATGTACACAAACTGCTTCAGCATCTGACAAGTTGTGAGTGGTGCTGAACATTGTGTAACTAATGAACATCCCCACTTCTGATCTTCTGATGGAGGGAAGGTCATTGATGAAATAGCTGAAAATGGTTGAGCCTAGGATACCCAGAGGTATTCCTACAGTGATGTCCTGGGGCTGAGATGATTGACCTCCAACCATCCTCCTTTGTGCTAGGTGTGACCCCAACCAGCAGAGAGTTTTCCCCATGATTCTCATTGACTTCAGTTTTGCTCCTTGATACCACACTCGGTCAAATGCGGCCTTGATATCAAAGGCAGTCGCTCTTACCCCACCTCTTGTGTTCAGTTCCTTTATCCATGTTTGGACCAAGGCTGTAATGAGGTCAGGAGCTGAGTGACCCTGGTGGAACCCAAACTGAGCATCAGTTTGCAGGTTACTGCTGAGTATGAGCTGCCTGATAGCACTGTCAACGACTCGTGCCATCACCTTGCTGATGGTCGAGAGTAAACTGATGGGCTGGTTATTGGCAGGGTTGAGTTGTACTGCTTTCTGTGGACAGGACATACCTGGGCAATTTTCCTTATTGCTGGTTAGATGGCAGTGTTGTAGCTGTACTGGAACAGCTTGGCTAGGTTTGCAGCAAGTTCTGGAGCACAGGTCTTCAGTACTATTGCCGGAATGTTGTCAGGCCCCATAAACTTTGCAGTATCCAGTGCCTTCAGCTGTTTCTTAATATCATGTGGAGTGAATTGAATTGACTGAAGACTGGCATCTGTAATGCTGGGGACATCTGGAGGAGGCCAAGATGTATCATCCACTCGGCACTTCTGGCTAAAGATGGGTACAAATGCTTCAGCCTTGTTTTTGGATTGCTGTGCTGGGCTGCCCCATCATTGAGGATATTTGTGGAGCATCTGGTTGTTTACTTGTACACCACCGTTCACAGCTGAATGTGGCAGAGCTTAGATCTGATTCATTGGTTGTGGAATCACTTAGCTCTGTCTATCACTTGGTGCTTATGCTGTTTGGCACGCAAGTAGTCCTGTGTTGTAGCTTCACCGGGTGGACACCTCATTTTTAGGAATGCCTGGTGCTGCTGCTGGCATGCCCTCCTGCACTCTTCATTGAATCAGGATTGATTCCCTTGCTTGATGAGAATGGTGGAGTGGGGGATATGCCAGGCCATGAGGCTACAGGTTGTAGTTGAATACAATTCTGCTGCTGCTGATGGTCCATGGCACCTCATAGATGCCCAGTTTTGAGTTGCTAGATCTGTTCAAAATCTATCCCATTTAGCATGGTGGTAGTGCAACACAACACAATGAAGGGTATCCTAAATGTGTGGGGACTTCATCCCCACAAAGACCACTCCTACCAATACTGTCATGGGCAGATGCAATAATGGTACTGCCTGTACAATACTTGTTATTACACCCTCCTCCAAGTGCAAAATTTACTGCTGGCAGGAGGATGTAATGACAAATTCATAGAGGCAGCGTGGACCTAGGAATTCACAAGGGAAAAATATGAAAATAAGGACAAAATGTACAACTTTAAAATGGGTACTGAATTATTCATGCCTTGATCCAATTATCCATTGCTGCCTAACCCCACTTCACCTGAAGAGTGCACTTGATCTTGATTCCCTGTGTGCAATACCATGGGATATCAGCCAATATATGTGGAAAGTCATAACATATTCATGGATTTGATTGGCCTTAAAGTGTACTTTTCACATTAACAGCATTGTTTCTAACTTATATCCTTTAGAATTACTTACAAAATCACTCTGTCCCTGACATTCTCCTGATCTTCTGTCATAACTTCAACCAGGGAATTAGAGGTATCCCAGAAGAAATGGCGATTTAAACCATGTACGTTATTTCAAAGGGTCTCCTGTGATCTCCTTTTGAAGTTACAACATGTCAGGATAATTCCCACAGATATTTCATGATTCATGTCTCTTATTCAGGAAAGTACAAGAATCAAAATATAAATAAATGTGAAATTAGTTCTATTAGTTTCACATAAAGAGCCAAATAATGGCTGGTGAGGAGTTACTGACTATTAATGTGTAATAGTTATGCCTCTTCAAATAGTGAAAAATAAGCAGGAAAGCTGTGCGCCACAAAATTGCAGGGGGGTTTCTTTTTGACAGAATAAATTTGAATTCACTACTTTCTAACTTTCCTCCGTGAGCTTTCTGTGCAAATAATGACACATTCCTGGTGAATCCCTGTCTTACCCTTTGGAAGACAATGTCAATTAAAGGAAACTTATGTTATGATTACAAAATGTATTCATTAGGAAATAGCAACAGAAATAATTGCCAGTAAAGCAATAAATACAGAATAAAGTCTAGAACACTGAGGGCTTTACAGACTGTTATTGATAGATATGGTGTATCCAGCCCCAAGTGGACAAAAGTCTAATGATATGGTAGACCCCTGCATTTTCTCACTGACCCTCAGAGATCCATGGATACCAGCTTGAAAATCTATGCTCCCCTTCTTGTGGAAACAGGTAATATTATGTTGCACATTGTGTAGCAGAACAGCACCCAATACAAGAAAGTGTTGACGTAAGACATAATCAGTTGTAAGCCTTGGAGGTGAATTTTCTTGGAGGTTCTCCCACTCATCCTCCATTTTTACAGAGATTTCCACCAAAGTTATGGCAGACAAATAGAAGAATCGCAATGGAAATTTATACCTTAACTTTGAACCAAGGCCAAACAGTAGAGTGAAAAGAATTGGTTTGGAAGTAGGCTAAGGGTGGTGGGCTCATAGAGCAGATGAATTTGATGAGTGCAGTAGTGAGGTTCGAGGGAATGTTCCATAGCATTCTAAAGTTGGAGTTATGGAAAAGGTTGGGCGAGGCAGTGAGGCAGAAGGGAGCTGAGACAGTTGAATAAATTGTCTTAAGTTGGGGGATAAAGAAATGCATGCGTTCCTTACACCTGGCTTCCACCATGATGATTAAGTGAGTGGACAGAACTGTCGCAGTTGGAGGTTAATATGAGAAATAGCGCATAGGCATGAAGTTGTTCAATCTGGGCCTAAGAAAAATAGGTGAGAGCATTCTCCAAATGGCAAGAAGTTAGAAGCTGCTGATGGGCAGAGAAATTTAGGAGTCCAAGGGCAGAATTTTACATCCCGCGGGCAGGCGCCGTCTGACCCGATCAGGCGTAAAATAGCGCGCGATGGCGTCGGATGAATGTCCCGACGTCATTGCGCAATATTTCAATCAGCAGACACGTGTGAGAGTTGGCAGTGTGCCCACTGACAATTAAGAGGCCTATTAAGGCCATTCATTTATTAATCAAGAGAGAATTTTCACTGTCTGTCCAACGTGACGGTTGGTGGGTGGTCGAATCGGCCGGGTGGCCTTTACATTTTTGAGGAAACCTAATCCCCGGGCGGGATGATGTTTCCAACATTAATTAACAAAAAATGTTTTGACATAAATTTTATTATGTATATGTTCATGTAAGTGAGTCCTATGTCGGGACATGTTCTTCAGAATTTCCAAATCCTTATTTCTGATTTTAAAATTCTTCAGCTCCCTGAGGCAGCTCTCTGCCTTTAGGGAGATTTCATTGTGCACTCCCCCGTGCCTGGACAGACTTCAGCACGCACCCTCTCCCTGCCCCCACCCAGCCAGTGTGAAATCGCGGTTCGGGACCAATCGTGTCAGGAGACTGTTTCCTGACTGCACCCGGGCCCGCCAACCGTGCCCGCCCACCGTGCCTGCCTGATAACCCGAAAGTTCTGCCCCAAGTGCAAGTCCAAACTTACTGGGTCCAAACTGCTGTGGCATTTCCCACATTCCCACTTCAAAAGTACTTACTTGGCTATACAGCTCTGGGGCTTCTGGTGATTATGAAAGGTGCTATATGATTAAATTTTGGTATGGCTATGAGGTGGCTTTAAAAGTACCAGCCCACTCTTCTGTGACAGGAGGAATTGTACACATGCATATGGCTAGCTTCTTACCTCAATAATCCCAAGTTAGACTCAATGACAGGAATTCAATACAGTCAAATTCACCTGGCACTGCCCTGGGCCACATCCTATCAGCTGGTTTCACAGTCACGTCTTCAGAATCATTCCTTGGCTCTCACTGCAGACATCGTGTCCAGCACAGAGAGACACCAGAAACTGGTTTGAAAAACGGACTGTGGTCAGATGTTGGAGGGAAGATCCTGGGCAGTCCCAGGGCCTCACTTTGCATATTCCCATTCTCTCTCAATAATCGGCAAGTTTTCAGTCAAACCTCGGCCAGTTTGGTCAGAGGCTGAAACGCTGAGCTCGAGCTGGGTATTAATTTGATTTTAAGTTAAATGATTGTAATGCGGGCTGGTCTGAAACCATAACGCCAGCTCATGCTCTTCTACTGAGTGACAGTTACAAGATTTCCCAGTGAGTGATGAGATCTCAGTAAAGTACAATGTTTCTCGGGTCTCCTAGGTAACAGATGTGTTGTCAGTGCTGTTTTGCCTCAGTAAACTGTTGGCATCGGTACAGGGCTCCAGCCTGCTGTCTCCAACCCTGAAAAAAATTAGACCAACAGACTGACAAATTGATGTTTGAGTGGGTATCTAGTCAGTTTCCCTCTCCTACCTGCAGACACACTCTCTCCCTCTCTCTCTATGTATAATCTGTCCTTGGATTTTGGCTTTTCTCGTCAGCAAGTGCCATGTTTGCTCGCCTAGCGTCGCAATATTTACCATCTTTACCATCATTCAGAGAAGAGGTAAGGTTGGATTTCAACAACGCAGTTATGCATACAGGCATGTTTTTGCAAGTGAAGAAACACTGAACAGTTTGTGTATTTTCTAGGCTTCATCTTTCGGGCCCTGGTGTGTGGGGGGGGTGGTGTGGTGGGGGCAAAAATGAAGCTAATCACAGGGCCCTGCTAACTGTACATCCACCACTGGGAACATCACCACTTGGAAGCTCCCCTCCAAGCCACTCACCATCCTGATTTGGAAATATATCGCTGTTCCTTCACTATTGCGGGGTCAAAATCCTGGAACTCCCTTCCTAACAGCACTGTGAGTGTACCTACACCACATGGACTTCAGCAATTCAAGAAGGCGGCTCATCACCATGTTCTCAAGGGCAATTAGGGATGGGCAATAAAAATGCTTGCCTAGTTAACAACGCCCACACCCCGTGAAAGAATAAAAAATAAAACTCAACTGATTCCTGGGATGTAGGGGTTATCCTATGAGTTGGTCTGTGTCCATAAGAGGCGATCTTATTGAAACAGATAAGATCCTGAGGGGACTTTGGCAGGGTGGATGTGGAAAGGATATTTCCCCTTGTGGGAGAGACTATAACTAGGGTTTAAAAATAAGGGTTCTCCCATTTAAGACATAGATAAGGAGAATTTTTTTTCCTCAGAGGGTCGGCAGTCTGTGGAACGCTCTTCCCCAGGGAACAGTGGGTGCAGGGTCATTGAACTTTTTAAGGTCAAGTTAGATAGGCTCTTGATTAACAAGGGAGTAAAAGGGTATAGGGGTAGGAAGGAAAGTAGAGCTAAGGCCACAATCAAATCAGCCATGACCTTACTGAATGGTGAAGCAGGCTCAAGGGGTTGAATGGCCTACTCTTGCTCCTAATTCATATGTTTGTATGAGCCAGGAGGTGAATGACTTGCTCCAAGTTCCCAGCCTCTGACCTGCTCTTGTAGCCACAATATTTATATGTCAGGTCCAGTTCAGTTTCTGGTCAATGGTAACACCCAGGATGTTGATAGTTGGGGATTCAGCAATGGTAATGCTGTTGAATGTCAAGGGGAGATGGTTAGATTATGGCTTGTTGGAGATGGTCATTGCCTGGCACTTGGGTGGGGTGGCATGAAGAGGTGCCAGTGTGGACAGGCTTGGGGGCAGGGGAAAACCAGGAAAGGGGAGGAGACCTTGAAGGGGCTTCCAATAGACGGTAAAAGAGGTAACCGCCCCCAGCCCATCACCAGTCTGAGCAGTGAAAGTTGCAAGTTCCCACTTGGTACCAAACTCTACCTGAAATGAGAAAAATTGCAGTAGGCATGGGAAGAAGCTCTTAGATGGCCATTAATTGGCCACTTATGGACCTCGATTGGGTCCTGGGTGGGCAAACTGCTGGATGGTCTCCCCAGCCACTTGTAAAATTGCATCAGGGGTGGGGATGAGCAGGAATGCACCTGGATTAGCACCCATGGCATTATGCCCAATTTTGCTCACCCTGCCCACAAAATCTGCCCTCAGTTTCTCATTTATGTCTTTTATTTTTTAATTTTCTCAGCATATCTCCTTTTGGCTCTTGAGCATATCACTCTTCCTCTTCATTTATTGATCCCATCTTAACATTTACTAATCATTCTCTATTTTCCCCTGTATATATGTAATTGTTGTATGTCCCCCACCCCTCAGCCCTCTTCCTTTTCCCTGTTACTTTGTAAATGCTATTCACCTGTAATATTTTTCAGTTCTGAGGAATGGTTTAAACCTGAAACATTGCAACCACAGATACTACATGACTTATTGAGTTTCTCTAGCATTTTCTATTTATATTTTTTGCTTCAGAATTTTTAGCATTTGCAGTATTTTGCTTTTTGCCCCAGAGAACTCAAAGGTTGGTTGCATTCCTGATTCGCACAGAGAAAAGGGGTTGGTTGCAGATGGGAAAGGTCAATAAACCCACTATTGAGTGATTATTCCTTTTGCTAACTGTGCTCAAGCTTGTTGAATGCTGTGATACAAGAAAACAATGTCATCATGTGGTCATGCAAGACAGAATAAACAATGGAAGCCACATCTGTGCATGTGGCCTCAATGTATTCCTATCTCTTGCTGTTTTTGAAAATTAGCATAAATTACTTCTGACACTCAGGTTGTCAGAACACACAAGCCCTTTGCCTCTTGTAACTCATTCCTGGGTTTTGTGCATGTTTTCTGGAATGGCCTGTGATGGTTCCATGCATGGAGATGTCTCCCTACCTGTGCCTCCTTTAGGTTCACTTGTGCTCCAGTACCAATTCTCCCAAATACTTTGGTTCTTTCCCTCTATTTTGCTTAGTCACCTGAAATTTGTCCCTCCCCCCTCCTCAAACATGGAACCAACCTCTGAAGATATGAATGAAAAAATTAGGCAATGATGTCTTTGCACAGCACATCATGTAAAATATGAGCATGTCTTAATAAATATGTCATTACACATATATATATAAAACACAGATACAAGAGGACAATGAATATTAAAACTGCCAACATGCTATAAATGGGTAACCCTTCTACATCAAATTAGTTTAAAGCACATGCATAAAGATACATGTTATATATATATGAAATTGTTATTTTATGGCAAATTTACCTATCAAAAGAGTCTATTGATAGAGGACACCTTATTACCTCTCAACCATAGGATTTAAACTCTGCAGTCCATCTCCATAGCATCGCTATCCTGTAATTCCATTCACACCTTTTATTTGTCCTTGAAATATGGATCACCCTGACAAGTCTGTATTCAATGCCCATCCCTAGTTGAGGTGATGGTGATCCTGTGATTGTGCTGGATAGGAATTCCAGCATCCTGACCCAGTGGTGATGAAGCAAGGGCAATATGTGTCCAAGTCAAGATAATGTGTGGCTTGGAGGGGAACTTGGATCCGATGGATTCTTCACAATATTGTTGCTCATGTCGTTCTTGGAGGTAGTGGTCATGTGCTTGGAACGTTCTGTTGAAGTAACCTTGTGAGTTGCTGCAATGCATGCTGTCAATAGCACATGTGACAACCACATTGCAACCATGATAGAACTGTTTGATGTTCAGTCCAATGATATGAATGCCATTCATGTCTCTGACCTGGATGGTGTCACGCATCTTAAATGTTGCTATGGCTGCACCTATTCTGGAGAGTGGTGAATGTTCCATGACTTATGCCTCGTGGATGGTGGAGAGGCTTCAGAACATGAATAATTTATCACAGGTCACCTCGTCTCTCCCCTAGCTTGAAGGCATCAGAGTTACCTACTACTTTCAGCCCAAGCCTGAATGTTTTCCAATTCTGCTGTAGGCCAGCATGAGTTGTCTCATTGTTGGTGGATTTATGAGTGGAGTTACTCCATCACGGTATAGTCAGTAAACAGCTATTCCTCGCTTTATTATGGTGGGAAGATCATTGATGAAGCAAGTTAAGGTTATTGGGCTGAGGATGCTTTGTCCCTTAGCAATTATTACACACCTCAAAAAGGTCCCCATGTTCACCTCTAATGTGCCTCTAAGCTCCATTCTTGCTCTTCTTCACTTCATCAATTGTATGTTAGCCTTCAGCAACATCATCTCAAGAGCTTGGTCACTAACTTCTATATACACATGCCACAGAACTCTATCTCTCCATCTCCGCCAACAACTCCAAGGTTGTTGCTCCAGGGACATATACTGCCAGATAGAGCTTCTTCTGATGGGTTTACATATTAGGAATTTGTGCATGGAGGTCAGTGTACCCAATTTACAATCTAAGCAATTACCTATCCATTCACGTCAACAGTTTTTTCATTGCAAGAGGCTCTGCACTAAGAATGCTAAATTGTACATTTTTGGCACACTTCCTGACTGTCTGGTTGATATCAAGTCCTGGCTGAGACAAAATTTGTTTCGGTTCACTCTAAGAAAAACTGACCCTGTACCTCTCATCTCTCTTTAGCATCCATGTGCTTCCCTGGCCACAAATCCACCAATTTAGGCTAAATCCAGAGTTGTGCAATCTTAACTTCCTGTTGGAACCAGAGCAAGCTTCTCATTCCTATATCTGTCCTGTTGTCAAGATTGTTCTCTTCCACCTCCAGAACATTGGGCACTTACAGATCTATATCTCCGCCACTGCTCTGAAGTCCTAATCAGTGCATCAAACACTTACAGGACTGCCTTCTTCAATATTCCCCTTACTGGCATGTCCATACCTACCACTCACAAACTTCAGCCAAATAGAAGTCTCTGGCCTACATCCTCTTCCAGACACACTCATCACCCACTGGTTCCCTGGCCTCCAGTAATCGACTTAAGGACTGTCATCCCCTTTTTCAAATTCCTGTACGGCCTTGTTGCTCCTCATCCAAGCGATCTTCTCCAACATAAATGCAGCATGCTCTCTGTGCCTCTGATAGCCAACTATTACTTTTGCCATCTGGTCCATCATTCAAGACCAATTTTTTCTAAGTGACTTCACCTTACCATCTCCATCTCTCTTCTCCTCTCTGGTTACCCCTTCAGTTTTCTCCATCTCAACTGGCCTAAATTCTCCTCTCTTTCCCCCTCAGCGATTAAGTCTTCACGCTGCTAAGTACTGGGACAATTTATCTTATGTAAGGAATACTGCATAAATAGAAGTTGTTAAATGGAAAGTTCAGTCTTCTTTCTGATGACATCCAGATTCTCCTGGTGGGGATGTGTTTTCACTGCTCCCTGCCCTCCTCACCCCTCTCACACACTCACATGCGCGAATGCACACACACAAACACACACACGAATGTACACATTCACAGACACATGTGCACACTTAGGGCAGAATCTTCCGGTCGGCATGTGAGAGCAGGCCCGACATGCTGGCGTGTAGAATTATGTGGGATGACGTTGGATGTGCGCCCCAGTGTCATTGCGTGCCATCGTGATATTTCACTCGGCGTGTGCATGCTGGAGCCGGCTGCACGCCCACCGAAATGTTAAGGGCCTATTAAGGCCATTAAGAAATTAGTTAAAGACCTTAAGAACACTGCCCACCCAACCTTAAGATTGGCAGGCAGGCGAAGAGCCCAAGCGGCCTTCGCGATTTTCAGGAAACCTCATCCACGGGCAGGATGAAGTTTCCTGAAGCTTTCATAAAATAAATAAATAAAATTTCCCATCTTTACAAACATGTCCCAACTTACGTGACACAGTCACATGAGGGGACGTTTGAATAAATTTTTAATTTGGTTCTGTCATGATTTTATTGTACATTCAATCTTCCTGAGGCAGCTCTGTACCTCAGGGAGATTGCTGAGCAAAAGAACACAAGCCCCGATTCTCCCTCCTCCCTCCACCCTTACCGGTATCACTGAGCGCTACCAGCCGCGCATTACACTGGGCGGGCCTTAATTGGCCCACCCGCATAAAATGGTGGTGCACAGCCGATTGCGGGCAGTGATTCGCTCCGCACCCATCCCTGCCCACTCCCGCTCAGCTCTCCCGCCATCCGAAAATTCCTGGCCTTACACACACATGCTATCATGACACAGTTGATGGTAAAGGCTGAGTTGTTCAAATCCCAGAGGGAAACTTGAAATAACTGTCATAACCCATTTTTGCAATCTGTATGTTTCGAGATGCAGGCTTTGAATTCAGTAGTAATAAGACCACTGAGTCTCAAGAGGTTTTTTTTATATAAAACTAAATTAAGCATTTATTAATTTAACAATAAATTAACCGCATACACATTGCTACAAATTCCCAATATAATAACATTTAAACAAATCCCCAAATTAACCACTCCCAGTTAAATCTCCACCAAGGCAACAGTAACCCATAGATTTCAAAAGACCCAGGCAAAGCACATTTGACCTTACACATTCAAGGTGAGGTTCCTTGCAAGTTGGTTCCTTGCAGGCACAGTTGGAGGCATACAAGCTGGTTAGATCTTAAGTGCCTCTCTTTACACACAGAAACTGCTTTCTGTTTATACCTGGCTTTTCCTTTGCATGTAAATTTTCCATTGTGTCACTTGGCCTTTGACATTACATCTTCCAGCAATAATATCCTTTCATTCCACCAGTTTTATTAGTAAGCTGAAAAAAACACATTCCTTGCTGTCTTCTAGCTAGGTGTAAGGTTTCACCCATTCGTTCAAATGCTTTATTTAAACATCCAAATTGCCCCCTTGACACCTAAGTTTCTAAACTTCCCTATGTTTATCTAATTACCATTTCAAACCTACTTCTTTCTATATACCAAAGCCTCGAGACCAGCTTGCTTTAATCCAATTAAGACACACAAACACACACACACACATAGACTCAGACACCACTAAGCTCTATTTTTTAAAAAATTCCAATAACGTTATAGGCATTAATCTCTTCATGACAATGCACACACACACATGTACACACACATGCATGCACGCACACACACACACACACACACACACAGAAACACACACACACAGAAATACACACACGCACACCCACATATTTGTTGCATTGCCTTGAATTACATGCCTTTTAAATGTCACTAAAACTCTTTTATTAAGAAAAAAACAGAAAATGCTGGAAATATTCAGTAGGTCTAGCAGCATCTGTGGAGATATGAACAAAGTTAACATTTTAGGTGAATGGCCTTTCATCAGAACCTGACCTAAAACATTGGCTGAATTTTCCCAGCCATTTGGTGATAGGGTTAGAGGCAGGGAGCCAGGAAAATAGTGGAAGAATTCATTATAATTCATCATGTTTTCCCGCCACCAGCCAACTTTCCCAGGGGTGGCCGGGCAGTGGGAATGGAAGCCCCTGGCCAGGCCTGGGCAGTCAATGCAGGCAGTTAAGGGGCTCCTTAAAACTAGGTTGCACAGCATTTTGAATTATGTTGAAGGAACATGAATCCGACTGAGCTTCAGTGGCTCACCAGCTGCAATGAGGTGCGAGCACAGAGGGAGGTGATTGTTGCTTGACAGGCATATAATAAGATATGTAGTGTTTCCAAGCAGGAAGGTTCATGGCTGCCTTTGGAAAGGAGAGAAATTTAAAGGGATTGCTGTTATGGGAGGATTCTTGTGGAGGCCAGTAACTGTAACTCTTTTCCCAAGAGCCCTGCAATGAGCCCAGATAAATCAAAGGGGTTGATACCCTTTGAGGGGCGAAGGCTGTAAGGGGAGATGCTTGCTCTGCACAAGGGATTGCCTCCTAGTCAGGGGGAGAGCATGAGGAACTCCAGTAACATTCTGCAGAGGCACATAGGGGCAGTAAGGCAGGCAAATACTCAAAGAAGGCACTACCCAACATGAAGGGTCTACAGACAATGTCTCAGCTCCATGGACCTTTTGAAGCACCATAGTCTCTGAAGACTCTGGGTATCAGACTGTCACTGATCGATGCAGAATGCTGGCAGAGGAGCTGAGGCCACTGGGATGTGAAGGATACCCATTGTCTATGGCAGTGAAGGTGACTGTGGCACTGCAGGGTCATTCTAGGGATCAGCTGGCGACATCTGTGGGACCTAGCAATCTGCTGCTCAATATTGAATCACGCAGGTGAAAGATGCCTTGTTCATGAAGGGGAGTACATAAGGTCCCAATTGATAATGCAAGGCAGGCCAAGAGGGCGATCGATTTCGAGGGTGGCAGGATTCCATCAGGTTCAGGGGATGATAGACTGCATGCATGTGGCCATCAAGGCACCCTCAGAGCAGCCAAGTACCCTTGTCAACAGGAAGGAGGTTCTGCTTGCAGCTGCAACTAGTTAATTAGATACCTGGCTTAATCAGGTTTTCAGAGACTAGGTTCAGAGTGTATAAAAGTAGGCTATCTTATAGTGCTGACTTTGTCTGCACTGGAGTGCTGTTTTTGGCTGTAGTTGAGTGCTTCAGTTGCAGTTTGGTGAGATGGCACCCGTACAAACTGGACAGGTTGCACCTGAATAGAGCTGGGACTGAGTTCCTTGCTAGTGCTGTTGGGAGGGCTTTAAACTAACTCAGCAGAGTGTGGGAAGCAAGAGAAAACATTAGAGGAATACCAGGGTGCACAAAATACTGGAAGGGACAGATAGCACCAGCATAGAAAATGGTAAGTTAATAGGTAAAGTTGGGGCAAGGACGAAAGTAACAAAATCTAAATCAGGGTTGCTAGGTATGCATGTGAATGCATGGAGTATAGTTAATAAGATTGGGGAGTTACACATGCAGATTGCCATGTGGAAATATGGTTTTGTGGCGATAACATAGACCTAGCTCAAGGAAGGGCAGAACTGGGTGTTAAATATTCCGGGGTACAAGGTGTTCAGAAGAGATAGGAAAGGTGGAAAGGGTGGCAGTATTGGTTAAGGAGAGCATTTGCAGTGCTAGAGAAAGAGGATATCCCAGAGGGTTCAAGGGCAGAATTAGTTTGGCTAGAGCTAAGGAACGAAAACAATTACACTGCTCGGTGTAGCGTATAGACCTCCAAATAGTGAGAAGGACGTAGAAGAACAAATCTGCAGGGAAATCTCAGAGATGCAAGCATTATAGAGTAGTGAAAATGGGGGACTTTAATTACCCAAATGTAGACTGGGACAGTGGTAATGTAAAGGGGGGAGAGGGGCAAAAGTTCCTAGGTTGTGTTCAGGAGAATTTTCTACAGCAGTATGTGCCCAATCCAACAAGACCTGGTTCTTAGAAATGAGATGGGACAAGTAAATGAAGTGTCAGTGAGGGAACATGTAGGAAACAGTGATCACTGTATTGTATGTTTTAGGATCATGATAGAAAAGGTTGATAGGCAATCCAGAGTAAGAATAATTAACTGGACAAGAGCCGACTTCGATGGGGCAAGAACGGAGCCTGGCCAGATAGACTGGAACGAAAGATTGGTAGGAAATAATGTAACTGAACAATGGGCTACCTTCAAAAAAATAATTGGTTTGGGCACAGTCCAGGTATATTCCATTGAAAGGGAAGGGTAGGGCAAACAAATCCAGAGCTCCCTGAATGAAAAAAGAGATTGAAATTAAGATAAAGAAGAAAAAGTGCACTTATGACAGGTGTCAGGTAGAAAATACAATTGAGAACCAAGAGGAATAAATAATGTTCAGAGGGGAGGTGAAAAATTATATTAGAAAAGTGAAGAAAAGACTGACAGCCAACATAAAGGGGAATCCCAAAGTCTTCTATGGACATATAAATAGTAAAAGGGTGGTAAAAGGTGATGTGGCACCAATCGGGGACCTAAAAGGGAATTTACACATGGCTCAGGTACTAAATGAATATTTTACATCCGTCTTTACCAAGGAGGTAGATGCTGCCCAGGCCATGGTGACAGACGAGGAAACTCTGTCACTGGAAGGGTTCAAAATTGACAAGGAGGAAGTGTTGAATAGACTGCCAGTACTTAAAGTTAGCAAGACACTCGGACCAGATGAAATGCATCCAAGGATGTTGAAGGAAGTGAGAGTAGAAATTACAGGGGCACTGGCAATAATTTTTCAGTCTTCGCCAACCTCAGGGGTAGTGCCAGAGGACTGGAGAATTGCAAACATTACGCCCTAGTTCAAAAAATGTTGTAAGGATAAGCCCAGAAATTACAGACCAGTTTGTTTAACTTCAGCGGTGGGCAAGATTCTAGAAACAATTATCTGGGATAGATTTAGTAGTCACATGGGAAAATATGGGTCGATAAGGAAGAGCCAGCATGGATTTCTAAAGGGGAAATTGCGTTTAACTAACTTGTTGGAGTTTTTTTGAAGAGGTAACAGAATGCTGTTGATGTGGCATACATGGACTTTCAAAGGAAATTTGACACAGTGCCACGCAACAGGCTTGTGAGAAAAGTTATTGCTCATGGAATAAAAGGGACAGAAGCAACCTGAATACAAAATTTGCTGAAAAATAGAAAGCAGAGTAATGATCAATAAATGTTTTTCAGGCTGGAGGAAGATTTGTAGTGGAGTTCCCCAGGGGTCGGTATTGGGACCCTTATTTTTCCTGATATATATTAATGATCTAGATCTTGGTGTGCAGGGGGCAATTTCAAAGTTTGCAGATGATATGAAGCTTGGGGGTGGTGTGAACTGTGAGCAGGGTGGTGTGGAACTTCAAGAGGACATAGACAATTTGGTGGAGTGGGCAGATAGGTGGCAGATAAAGTACAATGCAGAGAAGTGAGGTGATGCGTTTTTGTAGGAAGAACATGGACAGACAATATAAAATAAGAGGTGAAATTTTGAAGGGGATGCAGGAGCAGAAAGATTTGGCTGTATGTGTGAATATACATGTGTGAATGTGTGAATTGGAGATGGCAGGAAAGGTGGAGAGAGCAGTTAATAAAGCATATAGTATCCTGGGCTTTAGTAATAGGGGCAGAGAGTACAAGAGCAAGGAGGTTATGCTGAATTTATATAAGACACTCGTTAGACCTCAGCTGGAAAATTGTGTACAGTTCTGGGCGCCACATTAGAGGAAGGATGTGAACACTTTGGAGAGAGTGCAAAAGGGGTTTACAAGAATGGTTCCAGGGATGAGAAACTTCAGTTATGAAGATAGATTGGAGAGGTTGGGACTGTTCTTCTTGGAGAGAAGAGGGCTAAGAGGAGATTTGATAGAGATGTTCAAAATCATGAGGGGGCTGGACAGAGTAGATAGGGAGAAGTTGTTCCCATTCGTAAGAGGATCAAAAATGAGAGGACACAGATTTAAAGTGATTTGCAAAAGAAGCAAATGTGACATGAGAAAATTTTTTTCACACAATGAGTGGTTCAGTGGAATACATTGGCTGGAAGTGTGGTGGAGGCAGGTTCAATCGAGGCATTCAAGAGGGCATTAGATGATTATTTGAATAGAAACAATGTGCAAGGCTGTGGGGAAAAGGCAGGGCAATGGCAATAGGTCATAATGTTCATTTAGAGAGACAGCGCAGACACGATGAGCTGAATGGCCTCCTTCTGTGCCATTAAAATTCTGTGATTCTGAGTTCCACCTCCTCAGTGTGCAGATCGTGTGCAACCACTGGAGAATGGTTCCAGGGACGCTGCATTGGATCCTTCATTCTAAGATGGTCCCAGATGCATCACTCACACTCTGCACCAGAAAGCCTTCATAGTCGTATCCTGGGGAGGACTTGACTGCTCACACCATCATGGAACCCGAAAATGGAGGTGGAAGATTCATACAAGTGCAGCCATTTAACCACAAGTGTGACCATTGAGCAGCCAACTGGCCTGCTAAAAATGCACTTTAGATATTTTGGCCGCTTTAAAGGAAACATCCAATACAGACCCTCAAAGCAAGATTCTCCTGTATCATGGTGGTATACTGCTTTCTGCACAACCTGCCACAGCAGAGAGGAGTTGAACTGGTGCTGGATGATTCTCTTGAGCGTGTTGCCTCCTTTGATGGCGAGTTTGAGTGAGAAGCGAAGATACAGCCGGCAGACAATGTCCAAGCACAGGCAGTGTTCATTGACATGTATGGAAGGGAAACCCACAACACATTCATCTTCACTAGATTCAGCTGAGATGACGAATGCTGACACTGGACCAGAGCTATCTGCCTCCATGTGGATGTCTGGTAGTAAGTGCTGCCATGCCATCACATGGGCCCATGGGGTGCCCATCCCAGGTTTATTATCCATCCCAGCCCTTTAGGCACCCCTTTCATGGGCTCCAACTCCATGTCCATGAATCTGGTAACAGCCTCCTCGGGGAGTAAGGGTCACACAACATGTTAAAGTAAGGCATTAAACATATGTCCAGGTGCACAAATGTGTGATAGCCCTGACAATGGGTCTATGCATCTCGATGCTATCATGCCAACTCGGTGCTCAACACTGCTCAGGGTTGTTACCATACAGTGGAGACCAGAGCATGCTCCCCTGCATCCACTCGGTAGCCTACTGCATGTGGCTCGTCACTCAAAAGTGCACTCTGCTGCCGTGCACTCATGACACCTGACTCACGCAGGGAGGCAGTGGCGTAGTGATATTGTCACTGGACTAATGATCCAGAGTCTCAGGGTAATGCTCTGGGTATCTGGATTCGAATCCCAGCATGGCAGATGGTGGAATCTGAATTCAAAAAATCTGGAATTTAAAAAGTCTAATGATGACCATGAAGCCATTGTCGATTGTCACAAGAAACTATCTGGTTCACTAATGTCTTTTAGGGAAGGAAATCTGCCGTCCTTAGCTGGTCTGGCCTACATGTGACTCCAGACCCACAGCAATGTGGTTGACTCTGAAATTGCCTAGCAAGCCACTCAGTCATATTACAATCACTATAAAATCTATAAAGAATGAAATAAGGCAGACAACCTGGCACTGAAAACAACAACAACAAACTCAGCCAGGGCTTTTCCTTCACTGTTGCTGGGTGAAAACCCTGGAACTCACTCCCTAACAGCACTGTGGGTGTTCCTACACCACAGGGACTGCAGCGGTTCAAGAAGGCAGCTCACCACTACCCTCTCAAGGGCAATTAAGGATGGGTAATAAATGCTGGCCTAGCCAGTAAAGTTCACATCCCATGAATGAATATAAAACAATCATGGATGGGCTCCTCCATTGTGTACACATGGGAGTGTACACCATCTGGGAACTCCGACAGATGTCCACACATTTCCCTCTGTTGCTCTTTAAGCACCATCTTCGCTGATGACCCCCGAGGCTCAGCATCTGTGTAGAGTTGACCATAGCTGGAACTATCCTCAATCCTTCAAAGGGGACTGGCCAAAGCTGCCACTGCCTCCTGGTCCTGCACATTTGTGGCACTCACCTGCTGGTGCCAACCGTTCTAACCACTCTTCATGCCCCACTGAGATGGGAGTCTATGTGCTGATGCAGGGTATGTCCTCAGATGGCACCTTCTATTCTGAGAGATCTGCTGGATCCAATGGCCTCTGCTGCACCACTTCCACCACTGGCCCTATGGGAAAGAAAAGAACGCAGTTAATATCAGCCCAATGCAACCCTTTCTTCCTGGCTGTACATGTTCATGAGCTTCAAATGGTCATCACTGATCCAGAGGCAACACAGAAATGACAAATGAGAAGGGTTCATGTCTGCTGCCATTGCATCTCTCACTCTCTCTGGGCTCCACATCCACCTTGCCCTCTGTGTCAGCCTGACCTGCTGCCACCCTGCTAATCCCCATTCCCCCCTCCTCAATCTGCATTATCACAGTGAGAAAAAGCACTCCACCCTTCCGGCTCCACTTTTTTGCATTATGACTTCTCTTCCCTTGCAGCAACAACAGAGTGTGACACAATGCTTCTGCCCCTGTGCTGCTCTTAAGACTCCACCAATCTCAAGGCCATCACTGTGGTACACTGCATGTGTTCATCCATGCTTTGCACTGAGTTAACCGCTAATGGCCTTGGTGCTCTGACTGCTCTTTGTTTTGATGCATACATTAACCCTTGTTCAGGGGCATCCACATCGCTATACATGTCATGGCTACCATAGTCTACATGCAGGCCTGCCACTGTGCAGCCCTCAAGAGGCCAATGAAGTGCTTCCAACGCTGTACCCATGTTCGTGACACAATCCCATAGTTGCTCACTTCTTCAGTCACCTCCAGCCAGGTCTTCATTGTGAGGCTAGCTGACCTCATCTTCCAGCCCTTTAAGAAATATACCTTTCCCCTTACCTTCAATGCCTGCAGGACTACCCCCAGGGAGGTGTTATTGAAGCATGACACCAGCCATCGCCCACTCATTATCCTCTACTCCACCCATTTTGCAGCCTTCTCTGTGAGCAGCTGGTATGAAGGCTGCAGTCTTCCTTTGGTGCCCTCAAGCTCCCTGCAGGCAATAACTGCCCCCTACCCCTGCCAACCACACCAGTCATTGGCCGCACCCCCCATCCCAACTCTGACGTTAAGTGGTTGCAGATTGAAAGATTGCTGCAGAAGTCCTGCTAGTTGCGCCTGTGGCCACACAACCAAGATAGTGGATAGTGTCCTAGGCCCAACCATCTCCTGCTGCTTCATCAATGACTTTCCTTCCATCATAAGGTCAGAAGTGGGGATGTTCGCTGATGATTGTAGAATGTTCAGCACCATTTGTGACTCCTCAGATACTGAAGCAGTCCATGTCCAAATGCAGCAAGACCTGGACAATATCCAGGCCTGGGCTGACAAGTGGCAAGTAACATTCACACCACACAAGTGCCAGGCAATGACCATTTCCAAGTGAGAATCTAACCATCGTGCCTCAACATTCAATGGCATTACCATCGTTGAATCCCCCACAATCAACATCCTGGGAATTACCATTGACCAGGAACTGAACTGGACTAGCCAGTTGACTACAAGAGCAGGTCAGAGGCTAGCAATCCTGCAGCGAGTAACCCACCTCCTGACTCCCCAAAGCCTGACCACCATCTACAAGGCACAAGACAGGAGTGTAATGGAATACTCTCCACTTGCCTAGATGAGTGCAGCTCCAACAACACTCGGGAAGCTTGATACTATCCAGGACAAAGCAGCTCACTTGATTGGCACCCCTTCCACAAACATTCACTCCCTCCACCGATGCACAGTGGCAGCAGTGCGTACCATCTACAAGGTGCACTGCAGGAATTCACCAAGGCTCCTTAGGCAGCACATTCCAAACCCACGACCACTGCCATCTAGAAGGACAAGGGCAGCAGATAGATGGGAACATATGGAAGTTCCCCTCCAAGCCACTCACCATCCTGACTTGGAAATAGATCTCCATTCCTTCACTGTCGCTGGGTCAAAATCCTGGAACTCCCTTCCTAACAGCACTGTGGGTGTACCTGCACCACAGCGACTGCAGTGGTTCAAGAAGGCAACTCACCACCACCTTCTCAAGGGCAATTAGGGATGGGTAATAAATGCTGGCCTAGCCAGAGAAGCACACATCCCGTAAAAGAATTTTTAAAAATATGGCGCTGGCATCAGGCAAAATTCAGTCAGTTAACCCTGTTTCTCTTTCCACAGATGCTGCCAGACCTGCTGATTATTTCCAACAGTTTCTGTTTTTATTTGAGATTTCCAGCAGCTGTGGTATTTTGTTTTTTTTTAAATCCTCTAATCCTTTAGTCGTGGTCTAATATACTTGATATATTGTTCGTTAGTTTAGCCAGACATTACTTCATAGCAAAGTGTGCAGTCTTGTTTAAAGCCCTACATTGCCCTCCTGTCTCTTGAGAAGCTTCTTTACCAATATATTTCAATGTGTTTCCCTGCAGTATGTCCCATTGGTGAGTTTAGGCTTACTAGTGATTTTGCGAGGATTTACCAGCAGTGGAAACTAGGCCAGACTTAGTGACAAAGGTCAAGCGACTAATTTGTGACTGTGAATTCGCGTGATTTACAGTTGGATTATTTAAATTACTGCTCCTTGGCTAGCAGTCAAGGGTGCAAATAGCGCCAGTCTTAAAATCAGCGTTGAATATGTTGTTCACACCTATTCTCTCGTGTCTTACGTAACATTTTCCCCGCTGTCGCCCTCCCCCACCACAAAGATTTCACTCCATAATTTGCTGAGTTAAACATATTTTTAAAAAGCCTCAAAGCAACCTTTATATTCAGAAATTCCGAACCATTTCCCACAAATGCAATCAAAAAGAGCTTCCATTAAATAGTTCTTTGGAATGGATAATTTTACTTTTTGCATGATTAGAGAGGGTTTTCTGCATTTGATGACGGTAGAGTTAGACATCGAATGCAAATCACTTGCAGCCTCATGAAGAACGCTGTGATATTTGATATTTTGGATCGCCTAGATGTGGCGCTAAGATGTATTTGGACTTTTTCACATAGATTCCATCTGAGGTCCCGATAATTATTCGAAACACACCAAATTCTGTGAGAAAGATGGCGAAGAATGTCTTTTCTTTTAAATGCTCCATCCTTCTACAGTTCCGTTAGACATTTCGGGTCAGTGAGCTTAGCGCTGGTTGAAGTTCGTTTGGCAGTGGGGATGTGAGATGAACATTCTCCTTAATGATGGCTCCGGGGTCAAGGGATCGACACTGGCCTGGATCCCAGCCAAGGGCAGAAGAAAAGAGGCTTTGTACGGCAACGGCTGATAGTCAAGTACAAACATGTTGGGTGGCTCTTAACACCCGAAGCTCTGCCAGCACCGTTTAACACACTGAAACAACCGACAGACCTGCTTTCAGCCTTCCCTCCCTAGCAGCGATGTCATGCAAAATGATCCCCATTCTCCCCCACCCGCTTTCCCAGGCTGAAACTCTTCAGTAAGCCCTTAGAGAGACTCGATTTAATTCCCTTAAAGGATGCGATGGCATCCCTCTTTTTATTTCACAGACAGTGGAAGCAGCTCTTTCGTTTAATAAGAAAATAACTTCTCAGAAAGATCTTTTCTGTGAAATCATTTGTCTTATCTTGCTGTTGAGTCTCTCGGCTTCGACTCTTTTCAGAGATGTTACACATTGCAATGTGACTGAGATCACCACCGCGTCTTTCACTGTTCGCTTCGCTTCACTTAAAGTTTTGTTCATGAAGAGAAAATCACTTTTATCTTCCCACCGTCGGTGATATTTGTGTGTGGAATTTAGATCACTTTTGAGTGCAATGTATTGAGAAACGG
Organism: Cetorhinus maximus; assembly: GCF_964194155.1. Classification (NCBI taxonomy): domain Eukaryota; kingdom Metazoa; phylum Chordata; class Chondrichthyes; order Lamniformes; family Cetorhinidae; genus Cetorhinus; species Cetorhinus maximus. Next base: position 108,911,732 of record NC_135883.1, read on the forward strand.
GCTTTTATGTAACTTAACCCATTCGTTACAACGGCAGCCTAGGAACAAGTGATCAATTTTATCTCATCCCCGGCTTCTGAGAATCTTCATCGTTTTTTTTCTGGGAGCAGAAAGCATTGATTGGAGTTGTAACAGGGGGACAAGGATGTGATCCACCGCTCAGTCACTGATCTATACCAGACTGCAACTTTCCATGTCCAGAGTTCAGGACAGCGATTGATGTGCGCGTTTCACTATTTCGTTGTGCAGATATTTAGAACTGAGTTTATGTTATACCAAGATTACGTTCATGCGCCTCCCATCCACCTCCCCCCACCTGACCCCAAGTATTTTCGGAAAGGGCAAATCTCCGTCCCCAAAAGCGGATAGTTTTACTGCGTCGCCGTTTTATGCCCCTTTAGAAAACACGTGCCGAAATTACCCAATGGGAAGTGGAAACTGCAATTGTTAATGTCCTAGTAAGACCACCACTGTTATTGTTCAGCTCGCTCGCAAATCAAAGGGACAAGGTTAACTTAACAAGCCTTTTTATGCAGGCTAATTGCATTATAATATCTCAATGAGTGTCCACACTCTGGGTTTCATGTTTCTCTCCAAAGGATGTTAGATCCTGTTTGAATGAGTTGAGAGGCAGGGTAGCCGCATTGGTGGAGCTGCAGGCCCCTAAATTTGACACTGAGTGACGGGGGGAGCCGGGTGTTTCCACAGATGATCTGATGGTAACAGTAGCTCTGGTCGGGTTTCCTCTAGTAACTGCGCAGATAACAGTCCCGGTGCACTCAGCCCATTGGACCCTAAGCGTTGGAATATGTCACCGAGGATGAGAATATTGTGGGAGTAGGCAAACATCAATACAACCCGGTCGTCAAAATGCATACGACAAAAATGTAACGGTACATCATTGTACTGGGTCTACTGTGGACCCCACCGACAATAGTGAGCTCCACCTAGACAAATGAACAATGCCTACAACAGTCAACTACACAACTGAATCCTAGCTACAGTAATACATCAGTGAACTGTGTTTACAATAACGAACTGTGCCTACTGCCCTCCTGTAACACATGCACACGTGTCTATCTACAACCGAACGATGTACCTACAGCATTTAGTGGTGTTGCATTGACAGGTGTGTACCGTCATTGCTCTACACCTGTAACATTATGTACCTGTGGCATACTTGCCGTATTGCAGTGCACTTGCAACACTGAATAGGCCACATTGTGCTATGTAACCTTAATATTGTAATGTATCTCCTCAATCGCATCTGTCACACTGCTCACCGAACGGAAGGACAAGGACTGTTGCAAAATTAACGCTACCTTAGCTTCAGCTTCACATTTTTCGTTATATTCTTGAACAAATTATTCCGTAGAAAGCCAGTGTTTAAGATTAAAATACCAAGCATTTTGTTTCGTACCTAAATCAGATTCCATTTTGTATCGCGTTGATAATTTTTTGCTGCATATGTTACTTATTGTATAATACAAAGCACATCTTATGGTCCTGGTCCTATGATTGGCTAGTAGTCATTTGTTAATATTAAGTGAGGTGGGTAACAGTGAGTATGAGCTACTTCTGGTATTAATAAAGCAGCAAATGTTTACTCAGAGTAGTTGCATTTCTCCCAATGAAAAAAGGAAAGTGATCTACGTTGAAATTATTCATTGGAATCTGCCGGGCATGCATCATATTGGAATGCTAACAGCGGAGCATTATTCGCCTCTCGCCAAGTATTCACTAACTGAAACCAGAACTGAAAAATGTAGCTGGTTTGTATTGGGGTTGATTATAGTGGTAACGATAGTCTTGGACAGTCTGTTGTTTCACTTTCTATGACCTCCAACATGATTCGAGACCTCCTGTAAATTTGAATCTTTATTGGGTTGTCTCTTCATTACATCCACGGTTGCATGATGCAAAAATCACAACCATTCAAAGGTTAGGACTGCCACCCTGTTTTAATATTTGACACTGTCATTCTGATTTATTTAAACAGAGTATTCGGAAACTTAAGTCTACCTAATCGTATTTAATATATTTTGTCGCGTTTAATGATTGATATGTGTTCGTATGCAGATGTTTGGAATACACGATGTTTTCTCCCAGTGGGCCTGCCCCTCCTCCCCATCCCCCTCCCACCCCGACATGATAGTACAACTCCTAATACACAGGAGATCATGCGAAGTGGATACTTAAATACAGGCACCTTTCACGAACCAAAGACGTCACCGTATTATGAAAACAAAGGTAAATATTCATTGAAACATAATTCCCCCTCTGTGGGCTGAAAGTTGGGCAAGAATTTCGCCATTTTTAAATTAATAATATAATCTGGGCGAATTCTGTTTACTTTTCTGTCTCGGACAACAGATTATTCGGGTTTTGTACAATTTGTCAATCCATTTCCCCCTAGATTTATAATTATTTGTGCACTGGGAGCTTTGGGGAACCGAGAGTGTGATTAATGGAATTCTATGGAGCTCAGTGCTCGCCGTGTGAGCATCCCCAGGGAGAGGATCTGCCTGTCAGAGCCAGCAACACAACCCACAACTCACTGGGATTTGGGCAATAATTATCCCATAGAGAAGAAGAGAGAAAACTACCTTTATATCATACACGGACCACAAACAGCACCGGCAGAAAGGCATTGTGCACGCTGGTGGTTATAGAGATTGTGCATCATTCCATATGAAATTATACACAGATACACACTTTAAAACAGAATGATATCTCAAACGAATCTGGGGTGAAATATTATAATTGAATTGTGCTGAAGCGAAAAATTGTATGATTTTACACTCACAAGCTACAATTCGTTATTTTCTCGACTAAAAATCATGCCTCCACAAATGTGGTAACTTGTCACCAGGATAGAGCAAAGGTCTTTCCAAATGTTGTGCACCCAATAGCTTCCGAATGTAAAATTAAAGAAACACCAGTGACGATAATTTGAAAAGATATGCTTCGAGAGTTTTCGGGTGGTTCCTAAGCTAAGAAAAAAACTTTTATGTAGGATCGTAGAATGGTCATAGCACAAAAAGGGGCCGTTCGGCCCATCGTGTCTGAGCCGGCTGTCTGCAAGAGCAAATATATGACGTTTACTGTATTTCCCTCGACTAGTGTTCTCAGTGTTCATTGAATGTCATTGATGACTTTATAATGCCTTATCTCTACTCTAATTGTATTAATTGCTGTTAAGTACACATTTTTGAATAATGGTCGGATTCATACTGAAAGGCAGAAATCTAAGTGGGGATTTTAGAACTGGCTAATACATTTAACCTCAATTCACACCCAAGTTTCTTAAAGCTCAGTTGCACGTTGCAGGCTATTTTTTTGTAGAGAGGTAGAGGTTCAAATCCAGTTGCGCGAAAACTCCAGCCAGATGTTTGTGTGTAATTTAGTGCAGCTTTATGATTTATAGAGGGATGCAAACTGTAATTACTGATGCAGTGCCTATGTCAGTCGGCATATTTTTCTCTTTAGCTGTAATCTGCACTTGTGGATTGATTGTAGATAAATCACCTAAAATGAGATAGAGCAAAAGTAAAACAAATCTATCACTTGGTTCGACCTTTCATTATTCCACTTCTCAAATGTCACATGAATCAACTGCTGGAAACCATTGGAAGCAGGACTTAGGCCCTCTAACCCTTAGCTTTTTGAAATGACCGTCTGAAGAAGTGTTGATCTCATTACCTTTATCTGCTGGTCAGGAAAGAGTTAGTGAACGAGACCCCTCCACAGATGCTGTCAGACCTGCTGAGATTTTCCAGCATTTTCTGTTTTTATTTGAGACTGCAGTAAGATCGCATGTGTAACCTATTCTGACTTCGCCTTTTTACGGGCTAGGATGGTTAATTCACCAAACGGAGAAGCTCACAATCCCACAAATACTCCTGATCACTTCAACCAGCAGAAGAATTTAAATACCATCTTTGTTCCATGTTCTCCCATGTGCAGTAAAACTATCGTATGGGCTCACATTCACAGCGGATCGCCTCAAATATTTGGAGGACCGCGCCATATATATTTTATATATGTATTGTATATATATTCATATCATATATTTCAGAATATCGTGACTTGGGTAGTCCAAGCATTTTTCCGCCTTCGCTTTATAGCCCGTGAAATTTTATGGAGGATCAATTTTCAGTCTTTGCAATGGGTAAAACAAGTGCTAGTTTTGAACATGTAAGTTCTCAGATGATCAATGTAAGGAGATAATATGTAATGCTCAGCGCGGCGTTGTACTGTTACTTTGACGAGGTCCCGGACTGGTTTTGGAGTAGATCCTCACTTACACAAACTTTCTTCCCAACTGACCAGAGCTACGAGCAGCGGAGAAATGAAGTATAAATTAAGCCTGGAGGGACACCTCGCCGCTCCCATCTAAAAACCCTTTACCTTGGGTCCTCAGATTTACTTATTTGACTCACAGCTCTCGGCTTTTGTCATTTGTTTTCCGGGTGCTTTGTCGGTAAGTATAATGCTGAGGTCGGCCTTGAATTCGAAAAGACATCATTTTCATTTGCACTATATAATAGGATGTAATATGTATATACCATATAAAAATCCAATCACAATTCTCCAAGGAGACAATTCAGCTCGCAGCGTTACATAAAGTCAATATATATGCTATTACCTCTATTACTTATGCCTCATTTCTGTGCAATTGGCATTTATTCTCGAAGCCAGAATAACTTTACAGGAGCTACTTGAGGCAATAAAAGACATTTTCTTTTATTTGAGCTCGAAAATATGAAACAATCAAGTTAACTTTAACGATACTCACCTAAGGTCTTCTCAGTTTGTCTGTAATACAATAAAAAAGTGACATTTGAAGGATAATTATTTAACAAATTCAGAATTCAGGTCTGCCTGTGTGTGACGGCGAGGTGGGGGTGGGTTAATTTTACTATGGTGTCTAGTCTAGATTACAGATACACACATGTGCTTGTGTGTGTATCCTGAATGAAAGTAAACCTATTGATATTCATTATTGCTGCGCAAGTAGGAACGTCTCACTTTATACAGGGTCAAACGACTGAGGAGAAATGGTTTGACAAAGCTTTGTTTATAATGTTTTAATGTACTGTAATAAGCTAGACCCACCCCGCAGCTATTGGCATGAGTACATTTTTGATCAATTTAAGTTGGCTGGTTATATGCATGCATCCTATAGCTGACGGACTTTATAGCTTATCCTTTCCCAGGAGAATTTAAAAACTGACACCAGTGTCCTAATTTACTGACGCTCAAGGTAGAGGTCATACTATTACAATATCATAGCACATGCCAGGATTGTGATATTAGATAAGCCTGTCACAATCCAATTACACGAAGGTTGATGAATACGGCACAAACTTAACAAAGTTGCATTGAAGCCATCAAAGAATCAAAGAGGCTCTTTAAATATTAGAACCGTTTGGAAAGATAACCAACCTGCTATTCGTGCTACCGCGTACGTCAGGTCACGCGGTCGTTGCCATGCACTCGCTGGTCTGACTAGAAATGAACAACTCATATTAAAAATATGAACGTAGGCTCTAGTCAGCTGACGTAGGTTCCAAAATAGGGGAAATATTACGTTCAAGTCGAAACGTACAAGGTATGAAAACGTTTGGAATTAGCGAAAATATTAACTCTTTCGCCCCAATCATTAAATAAAGAGCGTATATGGAAATATAGAAGCAATAGATTGGACCAAACTTGTTATTCAGCTGATGTCTGCTCACTCCTTTTGGACTGAGCTGGCCAGATTTTTCAACCAAAGTGGGCCAACATGTAACATGTAACACGCACACTGAGAGCAAGAGCCCGGTGTTCAAAAGTGTCGCGAACTGTTATGAAAGCGACAATAAAGCCTTGCAAATATCGCATTAAAGCTGCTATTCATTGTTTTGATGCTGAGAAAAGCATTGCTATCCAGGCGCCTCAAACAGCAATAATTCGTCGCTGTTATTCCGTGGCTTCAGGGGAGATATGGGTCGCCAATTAAGAAACGGCGAAAGCCAACATTAACTGATCCTTTGGATGAATGTTTAACTTGTTAAAGGTAAGACTGCAAAACCTGAAGGAGAACGGTTGCATTGAAATACGTTAAAAACCAAACAAGTTTCATATTACAAATCACAGCACGCAGGCTTAGTGCTGCTTTCAGGCGGCTTCAGCTATCTTATTAATATAACCATTTTCCACGCTCACAAAAGGGACTTCATCTAAAGGTGGTTGATCACATTATGACTAAACTCTTATCGGACTGTAATAACGTTTGAACTGTCCAGTTATGTGATTGATTGCAGAGGCAGTACTCTATTAACTCGGATTCCTTACCTTCTTATCAAATTCTGCAAATATACTGTGAAAATCTGTGCCCTGATGAGGAACTAATTAAAGCTTCCCACAATGTGACCATTGCAACCAAAGTGCTGAGATTTATAAGCGAGTGAATGTTGTTTTCTGTTTGATCTTTATAAGCTCGAGAAAGAGAAAAGGAGGCAAAGATTCTGAAAAGTGGTAGAGAAAAGTAGAAGGAAAAGAGGAAGAAGCAGAAAGGAGGAAGGAAGATAAAAGGACTGGTAAAGAGAAGCGCAAACAGTGGGAAACAAGAAAGGAGACGAGTGGCACAGTCAGTGTGGTAGAGGAAGACATGGCGAGAGAGACGAAGACAGTGAAAAACGGGGAAATTTAGACAATTTAGCAAACTGAGAGAGACCGGGATTGGCCGTGGAGACAGAAAAAAAAACAAAGAACATCACAGAAAAGAAAGGTGAGAAAAGGGTGATGAGGCGACAGATATATAAAAAAAATTGAGACGTAACAAAGGGCAACACTGGAGTGGCAGAGCGACAGACAGGTAGACAGAGAAAGAGAATGCGGAATTAGAGGAGAAAGAGAAAAGAGAAACAGACAGGGAATGGATGAAAGAGAGAGAGAGAGAGAGAGAGATGGAATTGTAATGGGACATAAAGGCGCTCATACTGACTACATGACGTCAGAATTTTGCCCCGGACTTTGCCAGAAAGTATGGCCTGATAAACCCCACTTTCAAAGCTGTGGAAACACCTCACTTTTCAATCTGCTAAGAGACGACCAGATTGAACTGTGATGTAACTTAGTTCTCCACTGGCGTATCTATCAAATGCTTAGCACAGATCTGTTCAGGAGTTACCGACTGTCTGGTGCTTTTGATTGATTACCGTGTCAGCAGTAAAGCAATGATGTCCACTTCGCAAAGCACATTTGTAAATATTGCACAATGCAGACATTCAGGTAGAAACAGACTGGTGCTATTTATACATTTTTAATCTTAACGTTTTTTCAAAATCCAGTGAAGTCTGCAGCTAGACTTTGTTATTTACCGTAAGTTTCTGGTCCTCGATCCAATGAAAGAAACCACTTTTGTGTCAGATCTTTATCACTACTATCATTAAGCGTTCTTAGGATGTTTAAATATCACATATTTCTTTATCTGTTGCAGCTGCGAAATCTATTGGTTATTGTTTTAATTGTTGTGATTCGAGTTGTTTACTTGTATTCAATTCGTAAATGCCTCACAGCCGATATGCACCAGTTCTCAGGCTGCACTTAAATACGAAGTGGCGAGAAAAGTCGAGAGGAGAAGGTCGAGTTACTTATGGCAGCAATGATGGTAAGTGTTTAATGATTTTGTAAAACACAATACGAGGCAGTTGCTTTGACACTATCAACAGCATTCTGTGTTCCAAGTGTGTGCAAGGCACTGACTCGCACACCACACACTGTCTCCCTGCTAACAACAGTACTTTTTTTTGTAACTATTACAAATCCTGCACTGTAATGAAATAAATAAGCCTCAGTAAAGAAAAAGTTCCAAAATCCAATCTACACAACATTGTCCTTTGCGGGTTCCTCTGTCAGCTTGTTAATATTATCGGTTTACTATATACTAATGTAACATTAACTGCAAGTATTATCTCCAGCACCGAACAACACCAAAGGGCAGCAGGTGGCCGGTCCGTTCTGAACAATAGCTCTTTTTAAATGGATGCATACGCTTGGAGGGATAAAAGCTATTTATAACTTATGGATCTTAGGAAACTTTTTTTTATTTTTGAAAGTCGGAAACGAGCTGTTTCAAATCAAAATGATCGGCGTTGGAAGAAACAACGAAGAGAAGAAACGATGGATTCTTAAAAGACTCGGTAACAGCTTTCTGGAGTTTCAAACCATAGTTTCTTTCTTTAATGGGGAGCTATTAACAAGCTACTTTGAACCCATGAATGGCTGGTGTCTGGGCGTGAGTGTTTAGGACTGTGTGCCTCTGCCGGGGTGTCTCTGTGTAATGCCGATATCTGTGTTTGTCTGCACGTGTTCTTGTGTTGTACGTGCCTCTGTGTCCTGCCAACTAGTTTTACTTGCCAAGCATCCGTGTACAGTCTGTTTAAAAAATGTCACTTTAACTATTTCTACAGCCCGGAGTAGAAATATGCAAATTGTAAAGATAAATTGCTCGATGCATCTGGAAATGTTATCTAATTAGGGCGTAAGAAATTTAATCTCTGCAGCGAGCAGGTCAAATAATTACTGTTAATTTAACGCCCAAATTATCTTGCATTGATTTGTATTCTCTTAAATGTAGTTTGGCAGGAAACCATGATCCATACCAATGGATTTTACTTTATGTGTGAACACGGTGGGCCTTAGAGTGAATTATTGCAACCCTTCCCATACAAATAACAAGATCACATCATGTATGCATTATTAAGCCGTGTAATTGAATGTTCCATAGTTTGCATATCAAACTATTAAAATAATGTGTTTTTCTTTTCTTCTAACACGTAATGTTTAAGCCTCCGCGTCTATTTTGTGACTCTGATAATTATGACCCAATTAGAGTAAATGTTCTCTTCATTTGGAGGGTTTTTTTTGCGTACATTTTTGCATCTTCAGCCCCTAACTGAGTAGCCGTTGACGTGCACTGTTTTTTTTTTCAGTATCAGTTGTTTTTGCATGTATTTCTTGCTCCTGCTGATGTTACATTTCAGAGGAAAATAGAGCAATGATTCAATTATCCAGTCGGAATTCCTCTTTTGGAAACATCTTTAGCTACTTCCCCACACTAAAGGTTTAAAGATCGGTCATTTTTTTCAGCACGGGATATTAAACTAAGTAACATTTATTTCCATACCTAGGATAAAGGTAGGGATATTTCAAAAAAGCCAATGAAAAATTGTGTCCCCAGCACGCCAGGAAACTTTCAATGCAAATACTGTAAAATTTTAACCGATATGGCTAAATGGATAATGGGTAATAATATGGATAATACCCTGACATGGTATCACTAAAGAGAAGTTACAGTAACTAATTATTGGATATATAATGAAATGCTAATCCATTTGTATATCTCAGATACCCTGTAGTACCTAATTCTCATTCACTTACTTAAAAGTCAGGAAACAGAAAGTGCATGCATGTAAGCCCATGTACTGCATACCTGTTTACATGCGTACGCGTTTAAATGTAATAATGAACACCAATAGATAAATAGACGAGTATACGGGAGAGAAAGATAGATAGATAGACAGACAGACAGACAGACAGACAGACAGACAGACAGACAGACAGATAGATAGATAGATAGATAGATAGATAGATAGATAGATAGATAGATAGATAGATAGATAGATAGATAGATAGATAGATAGATAGATAGATATACACATAGACACATAGATAGATAGATATACAGACAGACACATAGATAGATAGATAGATAGATAGATAGATAGATAGATAGATAGATAGATAGATAGATAGATAGATAGATATACACATAGACACATAGATAGATAGATATACAGACAGACACATAGATAGATAGATAGATAGATAGATAGATAGATAGATAGATAGATAGATAGATAGATAGATAGATAGATAGATAGATAGATAGATAGATAGATAGATAGATAGATAGATAGATAGATAGATAGATAGATAGATAGATAGATAGACAGATAGATAGATAGATATACACATAGACACATAGATAGATAGATATACAGACAGACACATAGATAGATAGATATACAGACAGACACATAGATAGATAGATAGATAGATAGATAGATAGATAGATAGATAGATAGATAGATAGATAGATAGATAGATAGATAGATAGATAGATAGATAGATAGATAGATAGATAGATAGATATACACATAGATAGATAGATATACAGACAGACACATAGATAGATAGATAGATAGATAGATAGATAGATAGATAGATAGATAGATAGATAGATAGATAGATAGATAGATAGATAGATAGATAGATAGATAGATAGATAGATAGATAGATAGATACATAGATAGATAGATAGACAGACACTCAAACAGACAGACAGTCAGATAGATAGATAGATCGTCATTACACCCTGTTCATTCTCTTTCTTGCTTTTTCCCGATCGCATCATTCATTTTCTTTTACCCCCAGTTCACTTTTTAGTATAACCAGAACTAACCGTTAAGTCTTTTGGAAGTCTTGTAGTACTGATAGGAAAACAGGTCACAACCATCGGCTCTGCACTTTGAAACATCTTTATGATGAATGCCCTCTACAACCTCCGCTCTGCTTTTTGCTATATATTTTTATTTCGGTTTTATGCGCCACTAGATCTTCTCCCACAGCGGTTACTTATTTTCTACAAGCTTTCATAGAGTGGCAATACAAAGCTAATTGCATCTCCTTTGCAAAATAAGAGTCCGCCATTTATCGGAAAAGTGTTCTTTTGGTCACCACTCTATGCGTGTGTTGAATATTGACTTCAACCATTCTAAAAGGCAGATTGATTTGTACTGTGCATCGCTTTAACATGGGAGTAAAGTTAAAGGAAGTACAGGAATTTTCTTTCATCGGAGCCTGAAAAAACGGGAAAATGTCAAGGATCTTAGTGGAAGTTTGTTATGTGCAATATAAAAGCCCATCTGATTTACCAAAAATGAAAGCACTGATTACAGCTTTCTCAAAAGAAAGCAGACGTGAAGCCGACCAGTAGTCTTGCCACTTTAAATAATTGTTTTTAAATGAATTATGAGCTGAAGCTTTCCGTTATTGATTGACACTGTCAACAGTGACATCTTCACCCGCTTGAATTGAACTCGCAGACTGGACAGCAGATCTAACAGAAATCATTTTGCTGATCGCACTCGGATAGTCGACTCACAACGCTTTCATTCTGTTGCTGAAGTCAAGCCCGATTTGTTTATTTAAATCATTTGCCGTGTTTATATTTGCCCATTGGCCTAAAGGGAAGCAGCATCACCCGCCTCCTCCACTCATTTAGTGCCTCAGTACTGGACTTTTATTTTGGCTGAGGCTCACCCACTTTCTGAGAGTTTAAAAGAAGCCTTCAGTTGTGCGAGGACACCCAAACACAGCTTTAGTGTGAGCTTTGTTATTTCATTTCTGCGCCTCACTATAGCAACGCTGAGCGTCTCGGCAAAAATGCACCTTCTCGGGACAATAGAACATCCTGCCGGAGCCCAGAAAGAGATGCATCTGTTACATTTATTCCTCAAATTGCTGCATCATCCAGCAGGGGAAATAGACGAACTTTGTTGCATTTTTCTGCCTTTAAAAATCCAGAAAATATGCTCTACATAACTTCGACAAATAAACATAAAAACACATAAACTTAAAAAGAGCCGGTGCAACTATTGCATGAATTTGTGTCCTATTATCCAAAGGGTTACAACCTAAAGCCTCTCTGAAACCGACTGCAGAGTATCACAGGGTAGGAGGTGGGTGCTGGTGTTATCATGCGAGTTTTGAAGATAGTTTAAAGTTCCCTTAGTGAATTACCGTCCCTGCACACACTGTATGTTAGTTTTAATAAGAAGGAATATAAAGTCCCAAAGTAAGCGGTGTCCCGTCAACGGGGCACCGGGTCAGCGCGAAAAGCAAAACAATCTCGCTGTCTGTAAAGGACATAGATTTCGTTTAGAAGAAAGACGCGAGACTGTTCTAAAGTCTAAACAGGAATGCAGCTCCATCTTCTGCCAATGCAAACTTGTGGGAAGAATGACATCATCAGTAAAAGGCAAAGCCCGCCTTCCAAATGGGGTTTTGACCAGACCCTACTGTCCATTCATGATAGATAGGTGGTATGTGAAAGTGATTGAGTTGTGTTTTACGGCTTAAAGACCGAGAGAAAACAAAAAAAAAGTTCTTTTAATTGGCGAACGCCGCTGTCTGTGGGTTCCATTGGAAAACTGGATTTCAAAGAAACCTTCATTTACAAAAAAAATCTGATTTAATTAACTGTGTTAAGCCCTAAACTGAGTTAAATGGGTTAAAGCGGACACTGCTCACAGCCGTTCAAAATGATAATTATGACAGCACAAAATGCAAAGTTGGCAGCTCAATGTTAGGATTTAAAAATGTGTTCTTCTTCAGTCTGTCATTTCATTAGATTGTCTTTCCACAGGGCAAGCGGCGAGGGAGGGGAGATGTAAGTAACTTGTGTTTGCATTAATTAATTGATAGGAAGGATGTACCTGGCTTGTTCAATAGATAATAAACTACAGGAGGAACAGTCGAACTGCTGGTTCGAACAGAAATGGGGGTGACATGAAAACGTCCTGGTCCATTATTCTTGGGACTCCAATTGGTGCCAGTCTAACAAATATGAATCTCGTAGAACACTTCCGGTTCAGTGTTGAGAGCATCTCTCTGTGATGGAAATGGTAGTGACTAGACTGCAAATACTGTTTCCAACATCGCAGCAAAGCCGTGCCATTCGGAGGCAGCTACAGAGACACACACAAATGGACGGATAGAAATTGATGTTTAGACAAGAACATAGAGACGGGCATAAGCTTTATTAAAATGTGCCAAATAAAATGAGCGTTGGAAAGAAATGTCTCAATGTTGTCGGTAGTTTTGTGAAAGATTTGTACAGCCCAAACGAAAGAACCAGGCAGCCAATAAGAGACTGATCTTTTTTTTATAACTGTTATACCCTGCAATGGATAGATAGGTAATATATGTTTACACCATATCGATATGCGGCTAGAACCATGGTAAACTAAAGATAAAAAGGGTAATAAATATGGATACAGTTCCTTGTCGTGTTCCAATATCCATATAAGGTGCTATTCAATACCAACTGCAAGTGTCATCTGCCATGCTTCAGTCGAGAAATGATAACAAATAAAGTAAATACATTAATTTTAAAGATGATCAAAACCTGCTAAACGGTTGCCGGAGGAGATCATCTTTTTTATGATTTTTCTGTTCACTTTCAATTGCCTGCGGATGTATTTAAACGAGGACAGAAGGCTCTTAAATAAACCAGCTGAGAAACTTCCTGCATCGGAAAGAAGGCTACATCACAGACCTTTGTGCAGTTCAAAGGTTTGGGGCCCTTTTAAAACCCCCGTCACGTCACAGTTAGCAGCTCTTGTATTTGAACAGCTGCTCGGAGGCTGAACTGAAGCAAACACAGCAAAGTCTGGCTCTCAAACTGCACTGGCTGCAACGCCTCGCAACCTGCTCTTCCAAAGAGCGAGCCCTCGCTCAATAGCATTAATACGTCCAGAGAGCCCGAGGAACGAGATATCATCAGGGGCTGCACGTGCGCCTGTCATATCCGTATACATATATTGGCACTTGGACCTCAAGTACCCCAAAGAAACACAAATATGGGCAGTATGCAAGCGTGCACACAGTGCACACGGATACACACATCCATAGATACAATATATAAATATGGGCGAATCACACATATGGGAAGTTTAATATAAGCATATATATTATATACATGTATGTACACACAAATAGTAAACATACCTATTACATTTTCAAGCCACATCTACATCAGAAGTGAGGATATTGTCTTTCTCGCATGGCTCCATATTATAACTGACTCAATATGATTTCCAAGTGTGGTTTGGCCTAAGACTCGTTGTCATTTTCTGAATCTCTGTTCTGTCTTTGTTCGAAATGGAAGTGAAGGTTACGGGCGAAAACTCTATCCGGCGCATTTCAGCGTCCCAGCTTCACTCGAGCTGCTACAATGGCCTCTTCCACTTTGTTTTTCGTTACTTGAAACACCACCATGCGGCATGAGTAAAATGAGGCTTGTGCTACTGCCTGTTTTGAACATGGGACCGCAAAAGGCGCCAGGTCCGGTTTCAGGACAATATAACTTGTCCAGTACATTCTACACTTTACTTACCGGCACATTACCTATTGACCACAGGAATCATATATATGCACTGCACAGTGGACAGTGGGAGCTTCAATTATTCTTCCTGTAAACTGCAAACAACACAATGCCACCCTCGTGTTAAACTGTCACTTAGGGCAGACTCAGTTAAAAGTGACAGTCCAGAGCTGTATTGAATTGGCACATGCGTCGGTTAGCAGGAATATCTCACTGGAACAAAACCATCAAGCGCTGCTATAGTCTCAGGTTTAGCTTTCGATTTAGACACGGGTATGGTTGCAGTTGCGAGTCACGGCCAGCCGAGTGAGTGTTGGTTGCTCACAGCCAAGTTAAGGTATGCTCCCTGAAATGCACTTCATTGAATGACTATCGGGTTTTAGTCTGACTCACGATCACATTCAATTTCAGACTCATTACCAAACTCAAATTCACTCTCAGACTCACTGTCAAAATTAGATTCACTCTTGGATTCACTATTAAACTCAGAATCACCTTCAGACTCACTATTGAACTCAGATTCACTCTCAGTCTCACTATCAAACTCACATCCACCCTCAAACTCATGAGCAAACTCCGATTCACTCTCAAACTCACAATCAAACTGAGGTTCACTTTCAAACTCACTACCAAACTTAGATTCACTTTCACAAACAAGATCAAACTGCTATTAACTCTCAGACTCACTATGAGACTCAGATTCATCTGAGGCTCACTATCAAACTCAAACTCGCTCTCAGGCACACTATGAGACTGAAGTGCACACTCAGGCATGCTATGAAGCATTAATTCACTGTCAGACTCACTATCAATCTCAGATTCACTCTCAGACTCACCATCAAACACAGATCCACACCTAGACTTACTGTCAAACTCAGATTCACTCTCAGCTACACGATCAAACTCAGATTCACTCAAGATTCAATATCAGCCTTAAATTGCTCTCTGACTCACTATCAAACTCAGATTCACTGTCAGACTCACTATCAAGTCAGATTCATTCTCAGACTCACTATCAAACTCAGATGGATTCTCAGACTCACAGAGTCACCCTCAACTCAGTATGAAATGCAGGATCACTCTCAGTCTCACTATCAAACATAGAATCACTCTCAGACTCACTATCAAACACAGAATCGCTCTCAGACTCACTATCAATCTCAGGTTCAATATCAGACTCACTATCAGACTTAGGTTCACTCTCAATCAATATCAAATTCAGATTTGCCATCAGACTCACTATCATACACAGATTGACTCTCAGATTCACGATCAAACTTAGAATCACCCTCAGACACACTATCAAATGCAGATTCACTCTCAGACACACAATCAAAATAAGATTCACCCTAAGACACACTATCAAACTCAGATACACTCTCACAGTCACTATCAACCTCAGGTTCACTATCAGATGTGGGTTTACTCTCAATCAATAGCAAATTCAGATTCACTGTCAGACTCATTATCAAAGCCAGGTTCACTCTCAGACTCACTAACAAACTCAGAATCACCCTCAACTCAATATCAAACTCAGAATTACCCTCAGACTCACTATCAAACTCAGATTCACTCTCAGAATCACTATCAAACTCACATCAGCCATCAGATACACCATCAAATGCAGATTCACTGTCACACACACGTGCAAAATTAGATTCACTCTCAGAAACACTATCGAACTCAGATTGACTCCCAGACTCACAATCAAACTTACATTCATTCCCAGTCTCACTATCAAACTCAGATTCAGTCTCAAACACACCATCATACTCACATTCACTCTCAGGCTCACTATCACACTCAAATCCACTCTCAGACTAATGTTCAAATTCAGATTCACTCTCAGACTCACTATGAGACTCAGATTCATCTGAGGCTCACTATCAAATTCAGATTCACCTTCAGTCACATTATGGGACTGAAGTTCTCTCTCAGACACACTACGAAACATCGTGACTTGACAGACTCAATACAAACTCAGACTCACTCTTGGACATACTATCAAACTCAGCTTCACTCTCAGATTCACTATCAAAATCAGATTCACTCTCAGACTCGCCAACAAACTCAAATTCACTCTCAGACTCACTATGAGACTCAGATACATCTGAGGCTCACTATCAAATTCAGATTCACCCTCAGACATATTATGAGGCTGAATTTCACTCTCAGACACACAGCAGAACATCCATTCACTCAGATTCGCTCTCAGGCACACTACCAAAATAAAATTCACTCTGAGACACACTATCAAACTCAGGTACACTCTCACAGCCACTATCAAATTCAGGTTCCCTATCAGACTCACTATCAGACTTAGATTCACTCTCACTCAATATCAAATTCAGATTCACTATCAGACTCAGTGCCAAAGTCAGATGCACTCTCAGACTCACTATCAAACTCAGATACTCTCCCAGGCTCGCTTTCAGAATCTGGTTCACTCTCAGGCTCACTATCAAACTCTGATACATACTGCAAAACTGGGATTCACACTCAGACTCACTATCAGCCTCAGATTCAATATCAGGCAATTCACCAGACTCAGATTCACTCTCAGTCCTACTATCAAGCTCAGATTCACTCTCAGGCACACCATCAAATTGAGATTCATTCTCAGAGCCACTAGCAAACTTAGATTCACCCTCAGACTCACTATCAAACTCAGATTCATTCAGGTCTCAATATCAAACTCAGAATCACTATCAAACTGAGATTCACTCTCTGATTCATTTAAACACTCAGATTCACTCTCAAATACATTATCAAACTCAGATTCACTCAGTACTAACTATCAAACTGAGATTCACTCTCAAAATAACTATCAAACTCTGATTCACTCCCAGACTCATTATCAAACTCAAATCCACACCGAGACTATCGTTCAAATTCAGATTCACTCTCAGTCCCATTATGAGACTGAATTACACTCTCATACACACTATGAAACATTGATTCTCTGTCAGACTCACTTTTAAATTTAGATTCACTCTCCGACATACTATAAAATTCTCATTCTCACACTTACAATCAAACTCCGATTCACTGTCAGATTATCTATCAAACTCATATTCACTCTCAGATTCACAATCAAACTCAGATTCACATTATAGGCTCATTATGAAACTCAGATTCAATCTCAGAATCATTCAGTTTCACTATCAAACTCAGATTCAGTCTCAAGCTAACAATCAAAATGAGGTTCACTCACAAACTCAATATCAAACTTGGATTCACTCTCAGACTCATTGTCGAACTCAGATTCATTCAGGACTCAATATCGAACTCAGAATCACTATCAAACTCAGATTCACTGTCATACATAATGTCAAGCTGGGATTCACTCTCAGACTAACATTCAAATTCAGATTCACTCTCAGACACGTTATGGGATTGAATTTCACTCTCAGATGTACTACGAAACATCGGTTCACTGTCAGACTCACCATCAAATTCAGATTCACTCTCGGACTTACTATCAAACTCAGATCCACTGTCAGATTCACTATCAAACTCACATTCACTCTCAGGCTCATGATGAAACTCCGCTTCACTGTCAGACACACCAGCAAAATCAGATTCAGTCTCAGACTCTCTATCAATCACATTCACTCTCAGGCTCACTATCAAAATCAGATTCACCCTTATGCTCACAAAGAAACTCAGATTTACTCCCAGGCACATTATCAAACTCTCAAGGGCAACCAGGGATGGGCAATAAATGCTGGCCCAGCCAGCGAAGTCCACATCCCGTGAATGAATAAACAAAAAATTCACCCTTAGACTCATTATCAAACTCAGATGCACGCTCAGGCTCACTATTAAAATCAGATTCACTCTCAGGATGACTCGAAGACTCAGATTCAATCACAGACCCACTATCAGGCTCAGATTCACTGTCAGAATCACAATCAAACTCAGATTCAATCTCAGACTCGCAATGAAACTCAGATTCATGGAATCATGGAAGTGCTATCGAAATCAAATTCACTCTCAGGCTCAGGATCAAACTCAGATTCACTCGCAGGCAAACTGTCAAACTTGGATTCACTCTCAGACTCACTATCAGACCGTGATTCACTCAAGATTTAGTGTCAAACTCAGATTCGCTCTCAGACTCAATATCGGTCAGATTGATTCATATACTCACTATCAAAGTCAAATTCACTCTGAAACTAATGTGCAAATTCAGATTCATTTTCAGACTCTTAGAGTCACTCTTAGAGTAACTATCAAACTCAGGTTCAATCACAGGCTCACTATCTAACTCATATTCACTCTGAGACTCACTATCAAACTCAGATTCACTCTGACACTCACTATCAAGCACACGTTAACTCTTCAAATCACAATCAAACTCTGATTCACTCTTAGATTCAAAATCAAACTCAGGTTCACTCTCAGGATGACAATGAAACTCAGGTTCAATCACAGACTCAATTTCTAACTCAGATTTACTCTCAGAAACACCCCAGTCTCAGATTAACTTCACACTCCCTATCAAACTCTGATTTATTCTTAGGCTCACTATCAGGCAAAGAGTCACTCTCAGGCTCACTATCAAATTAGATTCACTCTTAGAATCACTATCAAACTCAGGTTGAATCATAGACTCACTATCAAACGCAGATTTATAGTTAGACATACTATCAAACTCAGATTCACTCTCAGACACGCTATAAAACATCGATTCACTCTCAGCATCACTACCAGCCTTAGGTTCAATCTCAGACTCACTAAAAACCTCAGGTTCACTCTTACACTCACTATCAGAATCAGATTCACTCTCAGGCACACCAGCAAAATCAGATACGGTCTCAGACTCACTATCAGACTCAGATTCACTCTCAGAGTCACTATCAGACTCAGATTCACTCAGGACTCATTGTCAAACTCAGATTTGCTCTCAGACTCACTATGAGACTCAGATTAACTCTCAGACTCATTTTGAGATTCAGATTCACTCTCAGACTCACTATCAAACTAAAATTCATGTCCAGACTCACTCTGATAATTCGATTTTCTCTCAGATTTGTTGTCTAACTCTCAGTCACAGATTAACTCTTTAGCTGCCTATCAGCGTCAGATTCCTCCTGAGACTCACTATCAAATTCAGATTAATTCTGTCTAAATATCAGACTCAGATTCACACTCAGGCTCACTATTGGTCAGAATCACAATCAGACTGATGTTCAAATTCAGATTGACTCTCAAACTTCATATGAGACTCAGGTTAACTCTCATACTCCCTATCAAACTCAGATTCACTCTCACACTCCCTATGAAACTCAGATTCACACTCAGGCTCACCATCAGACAAAGATTCACTCTCAGACTCACAATCAAATTCAGATTAACTCTTAGAGTCACTATCAAACTCAGGTTGAATCACAGATTCACTATCTAACTCGGATTCACTCTGAGACTCACAAAGAGCCTAAAGTTCCCTCTCAGACAAACCATCAAACATAGATTCAGTGTCAGGCTCATGGTCAAGCTCAAATTTGCTCTCAGATACACTCTCAAAAATAGATTCATTCTCAGGCTCACAATCAAACTCAGATCGAATCACGGAAAGGCTATCAAAATCAAATTCACTATAAGACTCACTACCAGACTCACATTCACTCTCAGACTCAGTGTCAAATGTGGATTTACTCTTAGACTATCATTCTCACATACACTCTTAGACTAACTATCAGACTCAGATTCACGCTCAGACTAACTATCAGACTCAAATGCACTCTCAGACTCGTCATCAAACTCTGAATCACTCTCAGATTCACTATGAAAATCAGATTCACTCAAGAATCACTATCAGACTCAGATTCACTCTCCGACTCACTGTCAAACTCAGACTCACTCTCAAACTCTCTATCAAACTCAGATTCACTCTCAGACTCACTATCAAATTCAGATTCATTCTTAGAATGATGATCAAACTCAGGTTCAATCTCAGACTCACTATCTAACTTGGGTTCACTCTCAGAATCACTATCAAACTCATATCCACTCTCAGACTCACTATCAGGCTCGCTGTCAAACTCAGGATGACTCTCAGGCTCACTATCTCACTCGGATTCACTCTGAGATTCACTATCAAACTCAGATTCACTCTCAGCCTCACTGACAAACTCAGATTCACTCTCAGCCTCACTGACAAACTCATCTATATTCACAGACTCACTATCAAATTGAGATTCACTTTCAGAGTGACAAACAAACTCAGGTTCAATCACAGACTCACTATCTAGCTCGGATTCACTTTCAGAATCACTATCAGACTCAGATTCACTTCACGCTCCCTATCAAACTCTGATTTACTCTTAGGCTCATGATCAGACAAAAAGTCACTCTCAGACTCACTATCAAATTCAGATTTACTCTTAGAATCACTATCAAACTCAGGTTCAATCATAGACTCACTATCAAAAACAGATTTACAGTTAGACTCACTATCAAACTCAGATTCACTCTCAGGCACGCTATCAAACACCAATTCACCCTCAGTAACACTACCAGCCTTAGATTCAATCTGAGACTCACAAACAGCCTCAGATTCACTCTTACACTCACCATCAGAATCGGATTCATTCTCAGATACACCAGCAAAATCAGATACACACTCAGACTCACTACCAGAATCAGATTCATGCTTAGACTCACTATCAAACCCAGATTCACTCTCAGACACTCCATCAAACTCAGATTCACTCTCAGACTCACTATCAAAATCAGATTCACTCTCAGAATCACTATTGGACAGATTCACTCATATACTCATTATCAAAGTCAAATTTACTCTCAGACTAACGTTCAAATCCAGATTGACTCTCAAACTTGCTATGAGACTCAGATTAACTGTCAGGCGCACGAGATTCAGATTCACTCTCAGACTCCCTATCAAACTCAGATTCACTATCAGACTCAATAGCAGACAAAGATTCACTCTCAGAATCACAATCAAATTCAGATTCACTCAAAGAATCACAATCAAACTCAGGTTCAATCATAAACTCACTATCTAACTCGTATTCACTTTGAGACTCACTATCAAACTCTCAGATTCAAAAATCAAACTCAGACTCACTGTCAGACTCAGATTCATTTTCAGAATCACTATCGGTCAGATTCACCCTCATGCTCACCATCAAAGTCAGATTCACTCTCAGACTCACTGTCAAACTCAAATTCACTCTCAGACTAACTATCAGAGTCAGATTCATTCTCAGACTCCCTACCAAACTCAGATTGACTCACAGACTCACTGTTAAATTCACATTCATTCTCAGACTAGCTATCAAGCTCACTTAAATCCAAGGCTCACTATTTGACTGAGATGCATTCTGAGACTCACTGAGAGTCTAAAGTCCACTTTCAGATAAATCATCAAACACAGATTCAGTGTCAGGTTCAGGATCAAACTCAGATTCACTCTCAGATACACTGAGAAACACAGATTAACTCTCAGGCTCACAATCAAACAGATTCAATCACGGAAAAGCTATCAAAATGAAATTCACATTCAGACTCACTGTTAAACTCAGATTCACTCTGAGACTCGGTATCAAACTCAAATTCACTCTCAGACATCAAATTCAGATTCACTCTTAGATTCACTATCAAACTTATATTCACTATCAAATTCAGATTCACAAAAAATTCACTGTCAGACTCAGGTTCACTCTCTGATTCACTATCAAGCTCATGTATACTCTCAGACTCACCATCAAATTCAGATTCACTCTCAGAATGACAATTAAACTCAGGTTCAATCACAGACTCACTATCAAACTCAGATTCTCTCTCAAGTTCAAAAATCAAACTCAGATTCACTCAGATTCACTATCAGACTCAGATTCATTTTCAGAATCACTATCGGTCAGATTCACCATCATGCTCACTATCAAAGTCAAGTTCACTCTCTGGGTCACTATCAAACTCAGATTCACTCAGGCTCACTATCGGAGTCAGATTCACTCTCAGAAGCACTGTTGGTCAGATTCACTCTCGTACTCACTATCAAACTCATGTTAAATATAAGGCTCACTTGGTGATTCAGGTTCACTCTGAGACTCACTAGGAGTCTAAAGCACACGCTCGGACAAACCACCAAGCACAGTTTCAGAGTCAGACTCAGGATTGAATTTAGATTCACTCTCACATACACTATCAAACACAGATTCACTCTCAGACTCACAATTAAACTCAGATTCAATCACAGAAAGGCTATCAAAATCAAATTCACTATCAGACTCAGATTCAGGCTCTGACTCACTATCAAACTCAGGTTCACTCTCAATCCGACAAAGATTCACTCTCATATTCCCTATCAAACTCACATTAAATCTAAGGCTCACTTTGTGGCTCAGATTCACTCTGAGACTCACGATGAGTCTAAAGCTCACTCTCAGACAATCCATCAACCAGACCTTCAGTGTCAGACTCATGATCAAACTCAAATTCACTCTCAGACGCATCATCAAATTCAGATTTACTCTCAGATTCAACATGAAACTCAGATTTAATATCAAACTCAGATTCACTCTTAGACTCACTGTCAAACATAGATACAGTCTCAGACTCACTATCTAAATCGGATTCAATCCGAGACTCCCGATCAAACTCAGATTCAGCCCAGACTCACTAACAAACTCAGACACACTCTCAGGCTTACTCTCAGACTAAGATTCACTCTCAGACTCACTGTATAACTCGGATTTGCTCTCAGGATCAATATCAACTCAGATTCACTCTCAGGTTCAAAATCAAACTCAGATTCACTCTCAAACTCACTATCAAATTCAGATTCACTCAGGGCTCACTATCAAACTCAGATCCCTCTCAGACTCATTATCAAAGTCAGATTCACCCTCAGAAGCACTATCAAACACACATTAAATCTAAGGCTCACTTTGTGACTCAGATTCATTCTGAGAGTCACTAAGAGTCTAAAGTTCATCTCAGACAATCCATCAAACACAGATTCAGTGTCAGACTCATGATGAAACTTAGATTTACTCTCAGATACACTATCAAACACAGATTTGCTCTCAGACTCAAAATCAAACTCAGATTCAATCATGGAAAGGCTACCAAAATCAAATTCACTTTTAGACTCACTATCAGGTTCACATTCACCCTCAGAATCACAGTCAAACGTGGGTTCACTCTTAGATTATCAATCTCAGGTACATTCTCAGACTAACTACCAGGCTCAGATTCCTGCTCAGACTCACTATCAAACACAGATTCACTTTCAGACTCACTATTAAACTCAAATTTACTCTCAGACTCATCATCAAATTCATATGCACTCTGAGGTTCACTATGAAACTCAGATTCACTCAAGAATCACTATCAACTCAGATTCAGTCTCAGACTCACTATCAGATTCACTATCAAACTCAGATTCTGTGTCAGACACACCATCAAAATTAGATTCACTGTCAGATTCAATATCCAATGCAGATTCACTCTCAGGCTAACTATCAGACTCAGATTCACTTAGGGCTCACTCAAATTCAGATTTACTCTCAGATTCACTATCGGTCAGATTCATTCATATACTCACTATCAAAGTCAAATTCACTGTGAAACTAACGTTCAAATTCAGATTCACTCTTAGACTCACTAGGAGACTCAGGTTAACTCTCTGACTTACTATAAGATTCAAATTTGCTCTCAGAATCACTATCAAACTCAAATTCATTCCCTGGCTCACTTTGAAAATCTGATTTTCTCTCAGATTTGTTGTCTAACTCTAAGGCAGAGATTCACTCTTAGGCTGACTATCAGTGCCAGATTCCTCCTGAGACTCACTATCAAACTCAGATTCACTCAGTCTAAATATCAGACTCAGATTCACTCTCAGGCTCACTATCAAAGTCAAATTCACTATCAATTCACTCAAACTAATGTTTAAATGCAGATTGGCTCTCAAAATCACTATAAGGCTCACATTAACTCTCAGACTCGTGATTAAATTCGTATTCACTCTCAGACTCCCTATCAAACTCAGATTCACTCTCAGACTCACAATCAAATTCAGATCCACTCTTAGAATCACTATCAAACTCAGGTTCAATCAGAGACTCACTATCTAACTTGGATTCACTTTGAGACTCACTATCAAACTCAAATTGACTTTCAAACTCACCATCAAGCTCAGGTTCACTCTTTGAATCACTATCAAACTGAGGTTCACTCTCAGATTCAAAATAAAACTCAGATTCACTCAGGCTCACTATCAGATTCAGATTCATTCTCAGACTCACTAATGGAGTCAGATTCACTCTCATACTCACTATCAAAGTCAAATTCACTCTCAGACTCACCACCAAGCTCAGATACACTCTCAGTCTAACTATCAGACTCAGATTCATTCTCAGACTCACTATCAAACTAAGATTCACTCTCAGACTCGCTGTCAAACTCAGATTCACCCTATGACTCACTATCAAAGTCAAATTCACTCTCAGACTCGTCATCAAATTCAGATTCACTCTCAGATTCACCATAAAACTCAGATTCATGATTAAACTCAGATTCACTCTCAGACTCACTATCAAATTCAGATTTACATTACGACTCACTGTCCCAGGCAAATTCACTCTCAGACTCACTATCAAACTCAGATTGACTCTCAGAACCACTGTCAAACTCATATTCATTCTCAGACTAGCTATCAAACTCACATTAAATCTAAGGCTCACTATTTGACTCAGATTCACTCTGCGACTCACTAAGAGTCTAAAATTCACTCTCAGGCAAACCATCAAACACAGATTCAATGTCAGACTCACTATCAAACTCAGATTCAATTACGGAAAAGCTATCAAAATCAAATTCACATTCAGACTCACTATGAAACGTATGTTCAATCTTAGTCTCACTATCAAACTCAAATTCACTCTCAGACCCGTCATCAAATTCAGATTCACTCTGATTCGCTATCAAGCTCATGTATACTCTCAGACTCACTATCAAATTCAGATTCACTCTCAGAATGACAATCAAACTCAGGTTCAATCACAGACTCACTATCTAACTCGGATTCACTCTCAGAATCACTATCAAACTCAGACTCACTTCACAATCCCTATCAAACTCAGATTTACTCTTAGACTCACTATCAGGCACAGAGTCACTCTCAGATTTACTATCAAATTCAGATTGACTCTTGGAATCACTGTCAAACTCAGGTTCAATCATAGATTCACTATCAAACACAGATTTACAGTTAGACTCACTATCAAACTCAGATTCATTCTGAGATACACCATCAAACACCGATTCACTCTTAGCATCACTACCAGTCATAGATTCAATCTCTGACGCACTATCAAATTCAGATTCACTCTTACACTCACTATCAGCATCGGATTCACTCTCAGGCATACCAGCAAAATTAGATACACTTTCATACTCACTATCAGACTCAGATTCACTCTTTGACTCACTATCAAACTCAGATTCATTCAGACTCACTATAAGACTCACATTCACTCTCAGACTCACTAATGGAGTCAGATTTACTCTCAGAAGC
This sequence comes from Cetorhinus maximus, assembly GCF_964194155.1. Taxonomy (NCBI): domain Eukaryota; kingdom Metazoa; phylum Chordata; class Chondrichthyes; order Lamniformes; family Cetorhinidae; genus Cetorhinus; species Cetorhinus maximus. The sequence continues at coordinate 108,937,501 of NC_135883.1, forward strand.
ACTATTGGTCAGATTTACTCTAATGCTCACTATCAAAGTCAAGTTCACTCTCAGACTCACTATCAAGCTCAGATACGCTCTCAGACTAGCTACCAGACTCAGATTCATTCTCAGACTCACTGTCAAACTCAGATTCACTCTCAGTATCACTATCAAACTCAGATTCATTCTCAGACTCGCTGTCAAACTCAGATTCACTCTCAGACTATCAGACTCAGGTACATTCTCAGATTCACTATCAAAGTCAGATTCACTCTCAGGCTCACTATCTAACTTGGATTCACTCTCAGAATCACTATCAAACTCAGATTCACTCTCAGCCTCGCTATCAGGCTGACTGTCAAAACTTAGGTTGACTCTCAGACTCACTGTCTAACTTGGATTCACTCTGAGACCCGCTATCAAACTCAGATTCCCTCTCAGGCTCGCTATCGGAGTCAGATTCACTCTCAGAAGCACTGTCGGTCAAATTCACCCTCATACTCACTATCAAACTCACATTAAATTTAAGGTTCACTTTGTGATTCAGATTCACTTTGAGACTCACTAAGGTTCACTCTCGGAGTCAGGCTCATGATCGAACTTAGATTCACTCTCATATACAATATCAAACACAGATTAACTCTCAGACTCACAATCAAACTCAGATTCAATCACAGAAAGGCTATCAAAATCAAATTCACTATGAGACTCAGATACACTCTAAGGCTTACTATCAGACTCAGGTTCATTCTCAGGCTCCCTATCAAACTCGGATTCACTCTCAGGCTCACTATCCAACAAAGGTTCACTCCCAGGCTCCCTATCAAACTCACATTAAATCTAAGGCTCACTTTGTGACTCAGATTCACTCTGAGGCTCACGATGATTCTAAAGTTCATTCTCAGACAAACCACCAAACAGGGGTTCAGTGTCAGACTTATGATCAAACTCAAATTCACTCTCAGACTCGTCATCAAATTCTGATTCACTCTCAGATTCAATATGAAACTCCGATTCACTATCAAATTCAGATTGACTCTTGAAATTACTATCAAACTCAGATTCAATCACAGATTCACTATCTAACACAGATTCCCTCTGAGATTCACTATCAAACACAGATTCAGCCTCAGACTCACTATCAGGCTCACTGTCAAACTTAGATTCACTCTCAGGCTCACTATCAAACTCATATTCACTCAAGATTCATGAGCAGAGTCGCTATCAGATACAGATTCATTCTCAGACTCCCTATCAAACTCAGAATCATTCTTAGTCTCACTCTCAGACAAATGTTCACTCTCAGACTCACTGTCTAACTCAGATTCACTCTCAGACTCACTATCAGACTGACTGTCAAACTCAGGTTGATACTCAGACTCACTATCTAACTCGGATTCACTCTGAGACTCACTATCAAGCTCAGATTCACTCTCACATTCACTATCAATCTCAGGTTCACTCTTAGAATCGCTATCAAACCCCGATTCACTCTCAGGTTCAAAATAAAACTCATATTCACTCTCAGACTCACTATCAGACTGACTGTCAAACTCAAGTTGATTCTCAGACTCACTATCTAACTTGGATTCACTCTGAGACTCACTATCAAACTCAGATTCACTCTCACATTCACTATCAAGCTCAGGTTCACTCTTAGAAACACTGTCAAACTCTGATTCAGTCTCAGGTTCAAAATCAAACTCAGATTCACTCTCAAACTCACTATCAAACTCAGATTCACTCAGGACGCACTATCAATCTCAGATTCCCTCTCAGACCCACTATCGGTCAGATTCACTCTCATAATAACAATCAATCTCACCTTAAATCTAAGGCTCACTTTGTGACTCAGATTCATTCTGACACTCACTCAGAGTCTAAACTTCACTCTCAGGCAATCCATCAAACACAGATTCAGTGTCAGATTCATGATCAAGCTTAGATTCACTCTCAGATAAACTATCAAACACTGATTCGCTCTCAGACTCAAAACCAAACTCAGATTCAATCACGGAAAGACTATCAAAATCAAATTCACTTTCAGATTCACTATCAGATTCACATTCACTCTCAGACTCACAGTCAAACTTGGACTCACTCTCAGACTATCAATCTCAGATACACTCTCAGATGAACTATCAGATTGCCGCTCAGACTCACTATGAAACACAGAATCACTCTCAGACTCTCTATTAAACTCAAATTCACTCTCAAACTCGTCATCAAATTCAGATTCACTCTGAGGTTCACTATGAAACTCAGATTCACTCAAGAATCACTATCAGATTCAGATTCACTCTCTGACTCACTATGAAACTCAGATTCACTCTCAGACTCACAATCAGACAATGATTCACTCTCAGGCTCGCTATCAAATTCAGATTCGCTCTTAGAATGACAATCAAACTCAGGTTCAATTACAGACTCACTATCTAACTCGGGTTTTCTCTCAGAATCACTATCAAACTCAGATTCAGGCTCAGACTCACTATAAGATTCACTGTCAAACTCAGGATGACTCTCAGATGCAATTTTTAACTCAGATTTACTCTGAGATTCACTATCAAATTCAGATTCACTCTCAGACTTACTGTCAAGCTCAGATTCACTCTCAGCCTCACTAACAAACTCAGATATACTCTCAGACTCACTGTCATATTCAGATTCACTCTCAGAATGACAATCAAACTCAGGTTCAATCACAGACTCGCTATCTAACTCGGATTCACTCTCAGAATCACTATCAGACTCAGATTCACTTCAAGTTCCCTACCAAACTCAAATTCACTCTTATTCTCGTCATCAAATTCTGATTCACTCTCAGATTCACTATGAAACTCAGATACGATCAAGAATCATTATCAGACTCAGATTCACTCCCTGACTCACTGTCAAACTCAGACTCACTCTCAGACTCCATATCAAACTCAGATTCACTCTCAGACTCACTATCAGACAAAGATTCACTCTCAGAATCACTATCAAATTCAGATTCACTCTCAGAATCACTATTAAACTCAGATTCACTGTGGGGCTCACTATCAGACTCAGAGTCATCTCAGCCTCACTAACAAACTCAGATATAATCTCAGGCCAACTATCAGGCTCAGATTCACTCACAGACTCACTATCAAACTTAAATTGGCTCTCAGACTCATTATCAACTCAGGTTAACTCTCAGGCTCACTGGCAAACACAAATTCACTCTCGGACTCTGCATCAAATTCAGATTCACTCTCAGAATCACTATCAAAATCAGATTCACTCAACAGTCAGTATCAGACTCAGATTCACACTCAGACTCACTATCAAACTCAGATTCACTCTCAGACTCACTATCAGATAAAGGTTAACTCTCAGGCTCATTATTAAGTTCGGATTCACTCTCACACTCACTGTCAGACAAAGATTCACTATCAGACTTGTCATCAAATTCAGATTCACTCTTAGAATCACTATTGAAGGGTTCTCAAAATTCCCACATTTTTCATATAATCAACAAGGATATGACTTTTGGATTTTTATGGCAGAGGACCCAACTGCTGAGTTAAGTGTAGAACCCTGCAGACAGGAGGCTAGGCCCATGAAGGCCTGGGACTAGACATGTCCAGGCTTGTTGAGTGCAGTGTGGATTGTTGCCTGAAACCAGACAACGAGAGGAGACAGAATACGCATTCTTCCCTTTAAAACAATCAACCCAGAGAAAGACTTCATCTTACACGAAACTAAAGCCCATCAAAATCTTGCATAAATAATCGCTACTAACTACTAAGGCAGGAAGGCAGCAATCAATGCAATTAACGCGAACCTATCAATACTCCACATATACAATGGCTTGCAGCTCAAGACTAGTTACGGGGACAGGAAGACAACAATAAACATCATGCGAGCCCATTATAAACAACGAGACAACAATCACCTGAAGAAGCCCACCAAAGTCAGACAAAGAACTAACCTTAATTTGGATTGAGATAAGAAATTCGAAAAAAAACAGTATAACTGGGCCACCAGTTAGGAAGGTGAAGCTGACACAGCAGGGTGAACAGTTTTTGGAGCGGTTGAAGCAGAGTTTAAGCAGGGAGCTGAGCCAATCGGAGGAAGGAGATCTGGAGGTTTGCAGGCCCGCAGGCAACATCACGGCGAGGGGCACGGGGTGGCAGGCTCAACCGAAGACAACAAAGCCACAACCGCAGCCCTCCATGAAGATCGACCACCCATAACCGCGCCCTCCACCCAACTGAAGAACCTTCGCAGATTCCACAGATCAGGACCACGTGGGGACGGCAGGCCCCAGAGGACACAGAGAGTGTACCCCAAAACTGCAACCGGCTTACCTGGCTGGATCTCGAACTGTCACGGAACCCTGGTTGGTGAGCATGATCCCTGACCTCTCCTAGTCCGATTTAGTTAGGTTTTGGGGGTGGAACAGGGGTAAGGGGATTAGTAGCGTGATTTTCCCTCATTATGCCATGTGTTCCCCATTCTTAACTAAGTGTACTTTGTAGGTCTGTATAACCTCAGTGTAATCCTAATGTTATAAGTTCATTTGTGACTTCAGTAAACACAGTTTTTTTTATCTTGCACCAAAACCAGTTGTCTGCTGCACTTTGTCACAACCCCCAAATAAGTCCAAGGTCTAGAACCCAGGGAGTGGGAGTGATTCTGACCGCTCAGAAGTCAGAGGTGAAGCTAACACATACCACCACCCCCTACACTATCAAACATATGTTTAAAACACAGACTCACTATCTAAACTCAGGTTCGCTCTCAGAATCACTATCAACCTTAGATTCACTCTCAGACTCAGTGTCAAATTCAGATTGACTCTCACACTCACTACATAACTCGGATTCACTCTCAGACTTACCGTCAAACTTAGAATCACTCTCAGACTCACTAACAAACTCAGATACACTCTCAGGCTAACTATCAGACTCAGATTCATGCTCAGACTTCCTATCAACACAAGATTAAAACTGACTCACTATCAAATTCAGATTTACTCTTTGGAATACCATCTAACTCAGAATCACGCTCAGATTCACTGTCAAACTCAGATGGGTTTTCTGGCTTACTATCTAACTCAGATTGCTCTGAGACTCACTATCAAACTCAGACTGACTCTCAGATTCTCAATGAAACGCAGATTCACTCTCGGGCTAATTATCAAACTCAGATTCACTGTGAGACTCAGGATCAAACTCAGAATCACACTCAGACACAATTTCAAAAGAAGATTCACTTTCTCTCATACTATCAAACTCAGAGTCACTCTCAGACACACAATCAATCTCAGGCTGACTCATAGATTCATCATCAGAACAGAATCACTTTCATACTCACTATCAAACTCGTAATCACTCTCAGACTCACTATCACACTCAGATTGACTCTCAGATCCACAACAAACTCAGATTAACTCTCAGATCCACTATCAAACTTAAATTCACTCTCCGATCCACTATCAGACTCAGATTCAATGACAGACTCACAATCAAACTCAAATTCACTCTCTGATTAATTAGCAAACTCAGATTCACTCTAAGATCTACTATCAATTTCAGATTCACTGTCAGACTCACCATCAAACCCAGATTCACTCTCAGGCCCATTAACAAACTACCTCCGACTTAAAAATATTCAATGAGCCCGCCTGCACTACCTTCTGCGGTAGAGAGTTCCAAAGTCACACAACCCTCTGAGAGAAAAAAAAACTTTCCCCTCCCTGTCCTAAAAGGTCAACCCCTAATTTTAAAACAGTGCCCTCTAGTTCTAGACTCACCCACAAGGGGAAACATCCTTTCGGTGTCCACCTTTTAAAGGCCGTTCAGCACCTTGCATACTTCAATCAAATCAGCCCTCAATCTTCCAAACTCCAGTGGAAACAAGCCTAGCCCTGCCTGTCGATCAATTTAATATTTTTATCTATGTATTCTCTATCAAAGTCAGAATCATGCTCAGACTCACTGTCAAACACAGATTCGCTTTCACACCCACTATCGAACTCAACTTCACTTTCAGTCTCACTATTGAACACAGATTCACTGTCAAGCTCACTAAAAAAATGGAGATTCACTCTCAGGCAAATTATCAGACTCAGAATCAATTTCAGACTCACTACAAATCCAAGATTCACACTGTCAGATGCACTTTCACATGCAGACTCATCATCAAACTCAGATTCACTCTCAGACGCACTATTAAAATCAGATTCAACCTCAGACTCACAACAGGCTCAGCTTCACTATATAACTAAGATTCACTCTCTGACTCACTATCAAACTCAGATTCACTCTCAGATTCACTATCAAATTCAGATCAGTCTCAGGTTCACTACCAAACTCAGATTCACTCTCAGACTCACTATGGATCAGATTCACTCATATACTCAGTATCAAGGTCAAATTGACTCTCAGACTTACGTTCAAATTCAGATTCATTCTCAGACTCACCATCAAATACAGATTCACTCTCAGACTCACTATGAGATTCAGATTTACTCAGACTTACTAACAAGCTCAGATGCACTTTCAGGCTAACTATCAGATACAGATTCAGTCTCAGACTCCCTATCAAACCCAGATTCACTCTCAGACTCAATGTCAAACTCAGATTGACTCTCAGGCTCACTATCTAACTCGGATTTACTCTGAGACTCAGTATCAAACTCAGATTCACTCTCAGACTCACTATCAAGATCAGGTTACCTCTTAGAATCACCATCAAACTCTGATTCACTCTCAGACTCACTATCAAACTCAGATTCACTCTTAGAAACACTGAAGGTCAGCTTCACGCTCCGACTCACTATCAAAGTCAAAATTACTTTTAGGCTCATTGCAAGAATCAGGTTCACTCACAGACTCACTGTCACTCTCAGACTCACTCTCATGCTCAATATCATACTCAGATTCGCTCTCAGACACACGACCAGACTCAGGTTCACTGTCAGACTCACTATCGAAGCCAGATTCACTCTAACACTCACTATCAAACACAGATTCACTCTCAGGATCACTATCAAACTCAGATTCACTCTCAGGATCACTATCAAACTCAGATTCACTCTCAGGATCACTATCAAACTCAGATTCACTCTTCAACTCTTCATAAGAATCAGATTCCATCTTAGACTCACTGTCACTCTCAGATTCACTCTCAGGCTCACTATAAAACTCAGATTCACTCTTAGGCTCACCATAAGATTCAGATTCATACAGAGACACACTGTCACTCTCCGATTCACTCCCATATTCAATATTATGATCAGATTCGCTTTCAGAAACACTATCAGCCTTCTATTCACTGTCAGACCCACGATCAAACTCTGATTCACTCTCAGACGCACGACCAAACTTAGATTCACTCTCAGGTTCTCGATGAAATACACATTCACTCTCAGGCTAATTATCAAACTCAGATTCACTCTCAGACTCACAATTGGAGCCAGATTGACCCTTAGAAGTGCTAAAGATCAGATTCACTCTCAGACTCACTATCAAAGTCAAATTTATGCACAGACGCACTGTCAAAGTCACATACACTTTCAGGCCAACCAAGAGACTCAAATTCAGTCTCAGACTCACTATCAGTCTCAGATTCATTCTCAAACTCACTACAACACACAGATTAACTCAGGACTCACTATCAAACTCAGATACACTCTCACACTTACTGTCAAACTCAGATTCACCCTCATACTCACTAAGAAACTCTGATACACTCTCAGGCTAACTTTCGGACTCAGATTCACTCTCAGAATCACTATCAAATACTGATTCACTCTTAGAATCACTAACAAAATCAGGTTCAATCACAGACTCACTATCTAACTCAGATTCATTCCCAGAATCACTATCAAACACAGATTGACTCTCAGACTCATTACCTATTTCGGATACACTCTCACACTCACTATCAAATGCAGATTCCCTCTCAGACTTACTGTCAAAATCAAATTTACACTCAAACTCACTATCAAAGTCAGATTCACTCAAGATTCACTATCAGACTCAGATTCACTCTCTGACTCACTATTAAACTCAGATTCAATCTCACACTCACTATCAGACTCAGATTTACTCTCAGACACACTATCAAACGCAGACTGACTCGTAGATTCACCATCAGAACAGATTCACTTTCACACTCACTATCAAATTCAGAATCACTCTCAGACTCACTATCACACTCTGATTGACTCGCAGATTCACAACAAACTCAGGTTAACTTTCACATCCACTATCAAACTCAGATTCAATGACAGACTCATAATCAAACTCAAATTCAGTCTCAGACTAATTAGCAAACTCAGATTCACTCTCAGATCCACTATCAATTTCAGATTCACTGTCAGACTCACCATCAAATCCAGATTCACTCTCAGATCCATTATCAAACTCAGAATCAATAACAGACTCACCATCAAACTCAGATTCACTCTCTGAATCACTATCAAACTATCTCCAACTTAAAAATATTCAATGAGCCCGCCTGCACCACCTTCTGCGGCAGAGAGTTCCAAGGTCACACAACCCTCTGAGAGAAAAAAAAAACTCTCTCCTCCCTGCCCTAAAAGGTCAACCCCTAATTTTAATACAGTGCCCTCTAGTTCTAGACTCACCCATAAGGGGAAACATCCTTTCGGTGTCCACCTTCCGAAGGCCATACAGAACCTTGTATACTTTAATCAAATCACCCCTCACTCTTCCAAACCCCAGTGGAAACAAGCATAGCCCAGCCTGTCTATCAATTTATTATTATTATTATTTATGTATTCTCTATCAAAGTCAGAATCATGCTCGGACTCGCTATCAAACACAGATTCACTCTCAGAATCACTATCAGAATCAGATTCAATCTCAGACTCACAACAGACTCAGATTCACTCCCAGATTCACTTTCAAACTCAAATTCACTCTCAGGCTCACTATCAAAATCAAATTAAGTCCCTAGCTCTCTAACAAACTCAGATTCATTCTCAGACTCACTAGCAAACTCAGATTCACTCAGAGACTTATTACCAAACTCAGATTATCTGTCGCACTCAAGTCAGAATCACTCTCATGCTCAATTTCAACCTCAGGTTCACTCAAACTAATGATTAAACTTAGATTCACCGTCAGACTCAGTAGCACACTCAGATTGCACCTTAAATTCACCATCAGGCCCAGATTCACTCTCACAATCACTATCAAAGACGGATTCACTCTCAGACTCACTATTCAACTCAGATTCACTCTCATACTTACTATCAAATGCAGATTCACTCTCGGGCTCGCTGTCAAACTCAGATTTACTCTCAGATTCACTATCAAAGTCAGATTCACTGAAGATTCACTATCAGACTCAGGTACACTCTCTGACTCACTATCAAACTCAGATTCAATCTCACTCTCACTATCAGGCTCAGATTCACACTCAGGCTCACTATCAAAATCAGATTCACACTCAGGTTCAAAATCAAACAAAGATTCACTCTCAGACACACGATCAAACTAAGATTCAATGTTAGATACAAAATTAAACTCAGGCTCACTGTCAAACTCAGATTTACTCTCAGATTCACTATCAAAGTCAGATTCACTGAAGATTCACTATCAGACTCAGGTACACTCTCTGACTCACTATCAAACTCAGATTCAATCTCACACTCACTATCAGGCTCAGATTCACACTCAGGCTCACTATCAAAATCAGATTCACACTCAGGTTCAAAATCAAACAAAGATTCACTCTCAGACACACGATCAAACTAAGATTCAATGTTAGATACAAAATTAAACTCAGGTTCACTCAGAGCTCACTAACAAACTCAGATGCACTCTCAGGCTAACTATCAGGCCCAGATTCACTCTTAGGCTCCCAATCAAAAGCAGATTCACTCTCAGACTCACTATCAGACAAAGATACACTCTGGGACTCACTATCAAATTCATATGCACTCTTAGGATAACTATCAAAATCAGGTACTATCACAGACTCACTATCCAACTCGGATTCACTATCAGACTCACTGTCAGACTCACATTCACTCTCAGAGTCACTATGAAATTCGGACTCATTCTCAGATTCACTATCAAACTCGGATTCACTCTCAGACTAATTATCAAATTCAGCTTCACTCTTTGATTCACTATCAAACTCAGATTCACTCTCAGACTAATTATCAAACTCCGATGCATTGTCATACTCAAGCTCAAAGTCAGAATCACTCTCAGATGCAATTTCAATCTCAGATTCACTAAAACTCACGATTAAATTCAAATTCACTGTCAGACTCAGTAGCACACTCAGACTGCATCTTAAACTCACCATCAGACCCAGATTCACTATCAAACATACTATCAAACTCAGATTCACTCTCAGATTCACTATCAAACTCAGATTCACTCTCAGACCCGTGATCAAACTCAGATTCATTTTCAGACTTAGCGTCAAACTCAGAGTCCCTCTCAGACACACTATAACAAACTCAGATACACTCTCAAGCTAAATATCAGGCTCAGATTCAATCTCAGACTCACTATCAAACTTCAGATTCACTCTCAGACTCACTATCAAAGTCAAATTCTCTCTCAGGTGCACCATCAAAGTCACAAACACTTTCAGTCTATGAGCTTCTGTCTCAGACTCACTATCAGACTCAGATTCATTTTCAGACTCACTATAACACATAGATTAACTCAAGACTAACTACTAAATTCAAATTTACTCTCACACTTAATGTCAAACTCAGATTCACCCTCAGAATCACTAACAACCTCAGATTCACTCTCAGAATCACCATCAGACAAGATTCACTCTCAGACTCACTATCAAATTCTGATTCGCTCTTAGAATCACTATCAAAATCAGGCTCAATCACAGAGTCACTAACTAACTCAGATTCTCTATCAGACTCACTATCAAACATAGGTTCACTCCCAGGTTCACTGTCAAACTCAGATTCACTCTCATATTCACTATCAAAGTCAGATTCAATAAAGATTCTCTATCAGACTCAGGTTCACTCTTAGAAACATAGAAACTTAGAAACTAGGAGCAGGAGTAGGCCATTCAGCCCTTCAAGGTTATTGTGATCATGGCTGATCATCCAACTCAATAGCCTGCTCCCGCTTTCTCCCCATACCTTTTGATCCCTTTCTCCCTAAGAGCTATATCTAACTCCTTCTTGAAAGCATACAATGTTTTGCTCTCAACTACTTTCTGTGGTAACGAATTCCACAGGCTCACTGCTCTCTGGGTGAAGAATTTTCTCCTCATCTCAGTCCTAAATGGTCTACCCCATATCCTCGGACTGTGACCCCTGGTTCTGGACTCCCCCACCATCGGGAACATCCTTCTGCATCTAGCCTGTCCAGTGCTGTTAGAATTTTATAGGTTTCAATGAGATCCCCCCTCATTCTCCTGAACTCCAGAGAATATAATCCTAATCGACTCAATCTCTCCACATATGTCAGTCTTGCCATCCCAGGAATCAGTCGAGTAAACCTTCGCTGCACTCCCTCTATAGCAAGTACATCCTTCCTCAGATAAGGAGACCAAAATTGCACACAATATTCCAGGTGTGGTCTCACAAGGCCCTGCACAATTGCAGCAAGATATCCCTGTTCCTGTACTCATATCCTCTGGCTCTGAAGGCCAACATACCATTTGCCTTCTTTACTGCCTGCTGCACTTGCATGCTTACCTTCAGCGGCTGGTACACAAGGACACCCAGGTCTCGTTGCACATTCCCCTCTCTCAATTTATAGCCATTCAGATAATAATCTGCCTTCCTGTTTTTGCTACCAAAATGGATAACCTCACATTTATCCACATTATACTGTATCTGCCATGCATTTGCCCACTCACTCAGCTTGTCCAAATCACACTGAAGCATCTCTGCATCCTCTTCACAGCTCACCCTCTGACCCAGCTTTGTATCATCTGCTAATTTGGAGATATTACATTTAATTCCCTCATCTAAATCATTAATATATATAGTGAATAACTGGGGTCCCAGCACCAATCCCTGCGGTACCCCACTAGTCACTGCCTGCCATTCGGAAAAAGACCCTTTTATTCTTACTCTTTGTTTCCAGCCTGACAACCAGTTTTCTATCCATCTCAATACACTACCCCGAATCCTATGCACCATAATTTTACACGCCAATCTCTTATGTGGGACTTTGTTGAAAGCCTTCCAAAAGTCCAAATAAACCACATCCACTGGCTCCCCCTCATCAACTCTACTAGTTACATCCATGAAAAATTCCAGTAGATTTGTCAAGCATGATTTCCGTTTCATAAATCCATGCTGACTCTGTCCGATTCTGCCACTGTTTTCCATGTGCTCAGCTATTAAATCTTTTATAATGGACTCTAGAATTTTCCCCACTACCGACGTCAGGCTGACTGGTCTATAATTCCCTGTTTTCTCTCTGCCTCCCTTTTTAAATAGTAGGGCTACATTAGCTACCCTCCAATCTGTAGGAACTGTTCCAGAATCTATAGAATCTCGGAAGATGACCACCAATGCATCCACTATTTCTAGGGCCACTTCCTTAAGTACTCTGGGATGTAAATTATCAGGCCCCAGGGATTTATCGGCCTTCAATCCCATCAATTTCCCCAACACCATTTCCCTACTAATACTGATTTCTTTCAGTTCCTCCCTCTCACTAAACCCTGTGTTCCCCAACATTTTTGGTATGTTGTTAGTGTCCTCCTTTGTGAAGACAGAACCATAGTATGTCTTTAGTTGGTCAGCCATTTCTTTGTACCCATTATAAGTTCCCCTGTTTCTGACTGTAAGGGACCTACATTTGTCTTCACCAATCTTTTTCTCTTCACATACCTATAGAAACTTTTACAGTCAGTTTTTATGTTCCCTGCAAGCTTTCTCTTGTACTCTACTTTCCCCTTCTTAATCAATCCCTTGGTCCTCCTTTGCTGAATTCTAAACTACTCCCAATCCTCAGGTTTGTTGTTTTTTCTGGCCAATTTGTATGCCTCTTCCGTGGATCTAATACCATCTCTAATTTCCCTTGTAAGCCATGGTTTGGCCACCTTTACTGTTTTACTTTTGTGCCAGACAGGAATAAACAAAAACAATTGTTGCAGTTCACCCAAGCGCTCTTTGAATGTTTGCCATTGCCTATCCACCATCGTCCCTTTAAGTAACGTTTCCCAATCCATCATAACCAACTCACGCCTTATACCATCGTCATTACCTTTATTAAGATTCAGGACCCTAGTCTCAGAATCAACTACGTCACTCTCCATTTTGATGAAGAATTCTATCATATTATGGTCATCCATCCCCAAGGGGCCTCGCACAACTAGATTGCCAATTATTCATTTCTCATTACACAATACCCAGCCGAGGATGGCCTGTTCTCTCGTTGGTTCCTCAATGTATTGGTCCAGAAAAGCATCCTGTATACACTCCATGAATTCCTCCTCTACGGTATTGTTACTAATTTGATTTGCCCAATCTATATGCATATTAAAATCACCCATAATTACAGATGTTCCATTATTACATGTGTCTCTAATTTCCTGTTTAATGCCAATCCCAACATCACCACTACAGTTTGGGGGTCTTTATACAACCCCCACTAACATTTTTTGCCCCTTAGTGTTTCTCAGCTCTACCCATATAGATTCCACATCGTTGGAGCTAATATCTTTCCTCACTATCGCACTAATTTCCTCTTTAACCAGCAATGCAACTCCACTACCTTTTCCTTTTTGTTTGTCCTTCCCAAATACTGAATACTCCTGGATGTTCAGTTCCCATCCCTGGTCACCCTGCAGCCATGTCTCCATAATCCCGACTATATCATACCTGTTTACATCTATTTGCAGGGTTAATTCATCCATTTTATTGCGAATGCTCCTTGTGTTAAGGCACAAAGCCTTAAGGCTTGTCTTTTTAACATTACTTGTCCCATTCCCACTAGTTTTCACTGAGGCCCTGTTTGATTCTTGGCCTTGATTTCTCTATCACTTTTCTTATTCCGCTTTCTGTCTTTTGTTCTTGTCTTTGAATCCTCTTCCTCTGACTCCTTGCATAGGTTCCCATCCCCCTGCCATTTTAGTTTAAACCCTCCCCAACCACTCTAGCAAATGCTACCCCTCGGACATCAGTCCCGGTCCTGCCCAGGTGTAACCCGTTTATACTGGTCCCACCTCCCCCAGAACCGGTCCCAATGCCCCAGGAATCTGAAACCCTCCCCTTCACACCATCTCTTCAGCCACGTATTCATCCGATATATCCTGCTATTTCTACTCTGACTGGCACGTGGCACTGGTAGTAATCTTGAGATCACTACCTTTGAGGTCCTACTTTTCAACTTACTTCCTAACTCCCTATATCCTGCTTTTAGGACCTCATCCCTTTTTTTACCTATGTTGTTTGTACCAATGTGTACCACGACCACTGGCTGTTCACCCTCCCCCTTCAGAATGTCCTCTAGCCGTTCTGAGACATCTTTGACCCTAGCACCAGGGAGGCAACATACCATCCTGGAGTCTCGTTTGTGGCACAGTAATGCCTATCTATTCCCCTTACAATTGAATCCCTTATAACTATTGCATTCCCACACTTTTTATTCCTCCCCTGTGCAGCAGAGCCAACTGTGGTGCAATGAATTTGGCTGTTGCTGCTTTCCCCTGAGAGGCCATTCCCCCCAACAGTATCCAAAGCAGTATATCTGTTTTGCAGGGGATTAGCCACAGGAGATTCCTGCACTGCCTACCTAGTCCTCTTGCTTTGCCTGGTGGTCACCCATTCCCTCCCTGCCTGTGGACTCTCAGCCTGCGGTGTGATCACCTCTCTATACATGCTATCCACGATACTCTCCACCTCGCGGATGCTCCACAGTGTCTCCAGCCGCCGCTCCAGCTCCAAAACCCGGGCTTCCAGGAGCTGCAGCTGGAGACAGTTCCCACACATATGCTGGCCCCGGGCACTGGAAATGTGCCCAGCTTCCCACATAGAGCAGGAGGAGCACACTACAGCTTTGAGCTCTCCTGCCATGACTTACCCCTTTAAATTAAATTAGACCTTTTGGAAGATACTTAATATCAATTACTCTCTGGCCTTTATTCCCTGCTTCTTGGTGTTATAGAATATAGCCCCTACAAATGATGAACCACAAAATAAGGTCTTAAAAACTATAAGCAATAAAAGTAGTAAATGCTTACACGGCCACATTCATGGTACTCAAAGGATAACATTGTTACCTCCTCACCGAACTCCCTCAGTCACCCCTGATCTCCCAGCTTCTCTTCAACTTCCGACTCCTCTCGCGCTCCTCTTCAACTCCCGACTCCTCTCACGCTTCTCTTCAACTCCCGGCTCCTCTCGCGCTCCTCTTCAACTCCTGACTCCTCTCACGCTCCTTTTCAACTCCCGCTCCTCTCGTGCTCCTTTTCAACTTCCGACTCCTCTAGGTGCTGCTGACTGCCTGTCCCAGAGTCCTCCTCTTGCTCTCTCCTCTAGACTCCCTATCAAACTCAGATTCACTCTCAGACTCACTATCAGACTCAGATTCATTCTCAGACTCATTGTCAAATTCAGATTCACTCATAGGATCACGATCAAACTCAGTTTAAATCATAGACTCACTGTCTAACTCAGATTCACTCTCAGAATCACTATCAAACTCAGATTCACTCTCATTCTCACTGCCAAAATAAGATTCCCTCTCAGACTCACTATCAAACTCAGATTCATTCTCAGACTTAGCGTCAAACTCAGAGTCTCTCTCAGACACACTATAACAAACTCAGATACACTCTCAAGCTAACTATCAGGCTCAGATTCACTCTTAGAATCACTATGAAACTCCGATTCACTCTCAGACTCACTATCAAACTTCAGATTCACGCTCAAACTTACTATTGGATGCAGATTCGCTATTTGAAGCACTGATGGTCAAATGCCCTCTCAGGCTCACTATCAAAGTCAAATTCCCTCTCAGACTCACTATCAAAGCCAGGTAGACTTTCAGTCTAACTATGAGACTCATATTCTGTCTCAGACTCACTATCAGACTCAGATTCATTCTCAGACTCACGATAACACACAGATTAACTCAGAACTAACTATCAAATTCAGATTCACTCTCACACTTACCGTCAAACTCAGATTCACCTTCAGACTCACAAACAAACTCAGATTCACTCTCAGAATCACTATCAATGAAAATTCACTCTCATAATCATTATCAAACGCAGATTCACTTCCAGACTCACTGTCAAAGTCAGATTCAATCAAGATTCACTATCAGACTCAGATTCACTTTCTGGCTCACTATTAAATTCAGATTCATTCTCACACTCACTATCAGACTCAAATTGACTCTCAGACTCCCTATCAAACTCAGATTCACTCTCAGACTCACTATCAAATTCAGATTCACTCTCAGACTCACTATCAAATTCAGATTTACTCTTGGAATCACTATCAGATTCAGTCTTAGAATCACTATCAAACTAAGTTTAAATCACAGACTCACTATCTAACTCAGATTCACTCTCAGAATCACTGCCAAAATAAGGTTCCCTCTCAGACTCATGAACAAACTCAGGTAAACTATCAGACTCAGATTCAATCTTAGATTGCCATACAGTATCATATTCAGTCTCAGACACAAAAGCAAAATCAGATTCAATCTCAGGCTCACTATCAAACTCAGATTCACACTCAGGTTCAAAATCAAACAAAGATTCACTCTCAGGCTCATGATCAAACTCAGATTCATTTTCAGACTCAAAATAAGACTCATAGTCATTCAGGACTTACTATTAAACTCAGATTCACTCTCCGACTTATTGCCAAACTCAGGTTCCCTCTCAGACACACTAACAAATTCAGATACACTCTCAGGCTAACTATCAAACTCAGATTCACTCTCAGACTCAATATCAGTGAAACAATCAATCTGAAACTCACTATCAAAATCATATTCACTCTTAAAATCACTATCAAAATCATGTTCTATCCCAGGCTCATTATCTAACTCGGATTCACTCTCAGGCTCACCATCAAACTCACATTCACTCTCAGAGTCACTGTGAAATTCAGATTCACTCTCAGATTCACTATCAAACTCAGATTCATTCTCAGACTCACTATTGGTCATATTCACTCGTATACTCAGTATCAAGGTCAAATTCACTCTCAGGCTAACGTGCAAGTTCAGATTCACTCTCAAACTCACTATGAGATTAAGATTAACACTCAGACTCACTATGAGATTCAAATTCACTCCCAGACTCACTAACAAACTCAGATAAACTCTCAGGTTAACTATCAGACACAGATTCAGTCTCAGACTTCCTATCAAACCCAGATTCACTATCACACTCACCATCAGACTCACTGTCAAACTCAGATTGAATCTTAGTCTCACTATCTAACTCAGATTCACTCTGAGACTCAGTATCAAATTCAGATTCACTCTCAGACACACTACCAAGATCAGGTTCACTCTTAGAATCACTATCAAACCTCGATTCACTCTCAGACCTACTATCAAACTCAGATTCACTCTCAGACTCACTATTGGAGTCAACTTCACTCTTAGAAGCACTATCAAAGTCAAATTCACTTTCAGAATCATTAACAAGCTCAGATACACTCTCATGCAAACTATCAGGCTCAGATTCACTCTTAGATGCCCAATCAGTATCATATTCAGCCTCAGACACACCAGCAAAATCAGATTCACACTCAGACTCACTATCAAACTCAGATTCACTCTCAGACTCACTATCGGATGCAAAAATAAGACTCATATTCATTCAGGACTTACTACCAAACAAAGGTTTCCTCTCAGGCACGCTAACAAACTCAGGTACATTCTCAGACTAGCTTTCAGGCTCTGATTCACTCTTAGACTCTCAATCAAACTCAGATTCACTCTCAGACTCAATGGCAGACAAAGGGTCACTCTGAGACTCACTAGCAAATTCATATTCACTTTTAGAATCACTATCAAAATCACGTTCTATCACGGACTCACTATCTAAGTCAGATTCACTCTCAGACTCACAATCTAACTCTGATTCACTATCAGACTCACTATCAAAGTCAGATTCACTCTCAGACTCACAATGAAATTCAGATTCACCCTCAGGCTCACGACCAAATTCAGCTTCATTCTCAGACTCACTATCGGTCATTTTCACTCATACACTCAGTATCAAGGCCAAATTCACTCTCAGGCTAACATTCAAGTTCAGATTCACTCTCAGACTCACTATGAGATTCAGATTCACTCCCAGACTCACTAACAAACTCAGATAAACACTCAGGCTAACTATCTGACATAGATTCAATCAAAGGCTCCCTATCAACCCCAGATTCACTCTCACACTCACCATCAGACTCAATGTCAAACTCAAATTAAATCTCAGTCTCACTTTTTAACTCAGATTCACTCTGAGACTCAGTATCAAATTCAGATTCACTCTCAGACTCATTACCAAGATCAGGTAACTTTTAGAATCACTATAAAACTCTGATTCACTCTCAGGCCTACTATCAAACTCAGATTCACTCTCAGACTCATTATCGGAGTCAGATTCACTCTTAGCAACACTACCAAATTCAAATTCACTTTCTGAATCACTGACAAATGCAGATACACTCTCAGGCTAAATATCAGACTCAGATTCACTCTTAGACGCCCAGTCAGTATCATATTCAGTCTCAGACACACCAGCAAAATCAGATTCACACTCAGACTCACTATCAAACTCAGATTCACTCTCAGATTCAAAATCAAAAAAAGATTCACTCTCAGACTCATGATCAAACTCAGATTCATTTTCAGACTCAAAATAAGACTCATATTCTTTCAGGACTTACTACCAAACAAAGATTCACTCTCAGACTTACTGTCAAACTCAGATTCCCTCTCAGACACGATAACAAGCTCAGATAAACTCTCAGGCTAACTATCAGACACAGATTCAGTCTCAGACTCCCAATCAAACCCAGATTCACTATCACACTCACCATCAGTCTCACTGATAAAAACACAGATTGACTCTTAGTCTCACCTTCTAACTTGAATTCACTCTGAGTCTCGCTATCAAGATCAGGTACACTCTTAGAATGACTATCAAACTCCGATTCATTCTCAGACTCACTATCAAACTCAAATTCACTCTCAGACTCACTATCAGGTGCAGATTCACTCTTAGAAGCACTAAAGGTCAGATTCACTCTCAGACTCACTATGAAAGCCACATTCACTCTTAGGCTCACTATGAAAGCCATATTCACTCTCAGGTTCACTATCAAAGTCAGATACACTTTCAGTCTAACTATGAGACTCAGATTCAGTCTCAGACTCATCATCAGACTCAGATTCATTCTCAGACTCACTATATCAAACAGATTAACTCAGGACTAATTATCAAACTCAGATTCACTCTCACACTTACTGTTAAACTCAGATACACCCTCAGACTCACTATCAAATTCTGATTCACTCTTGGAATCACTATCAAGATTAGGTTCAATCACAGGCTCATTTTCTAACCAGACTCTCTTGTCAAATTCAGAATCACTCTCGGATTCACTATCAAAGTCAGATTCAATCAGGATTCACTATCAGCCTCAGATTCACTCTTGGACTAACAATTAAACTCAGATTCACACTCAGACTCACTGCCAAAATACGATTCCCTCAGACTCACTAACAAACTCAGATGTACTCTCCGGCTAACTATCAGACTCAGATTCACTCTGAGACTCCCAATCAGTATCATATTCAGCCTCAGACACACCAGCAAAATCAGATTTACTGTCAGACTAACTTTCAGATGCAGATTCCCTCTTTGAAGCACGAAAGGTCAGATTCATTCTCAGACCCACTATCAAAGTCAAATTCACTCTCAGACTCACTATAAATTCAGATACACTTTCAGTCTAACCAAGAGGCTCAGGTTCAGTCTCAGACTCATAATCAGACTCAGATTGATTCTCAGAATCACTATAAGACAAGATTCACTCTCAGACTCACTATCAAACTCTGATTCACTTTTAGAATCACTATCAAACTCAGACTAACTCTCAGACTGACTATCAAATGCAGTCTCACTCTCAGACTCACTGTCAAACTCATAATCACTATCAAATGCAGACTCACTCTCAGACTCACTGTCAAACTCAGATTCACTATCAAATGCAGACTCACTCTCAGACTCACTGTCAAACTCAGATTCACTATCAAATGCAGACTCACTCTCAGACTCACTGTCAAACTCATAATCACTATCAAATGCAGACTCACTCTCAGACTCACTGTCAAACTCAGATTCACTATCAAATGCAGACTCACTCTCAGACTCACTGTCAAATTCATAGTCACTATCAAATGCAGACTCACTCTCAGACTCACTGTCAAACTCAGATTCACTATCAAATGCAGACTCACTCTCAGACTCACTGTCAAACTCAGATTCACTATCAGATTCACTATCAAAGTCAGATTCAATCAAGATTCACAATCAGACTCAGATTCACTCTTTGACTCACTATAAAACTCAGATTCAATCTCACACTCACTATCAGACTCAAATTCACTCTTAGATACCCAATCAAACTCAGATTCACTCTCAGGCTCACTATCAGACTCAGATTCACTCTCAGAGTCACTATGAGGCATAGAATCAATCTGAGACTCACTATCAAATTCACATTCACTCTTAGAATCACTATCAAAAGCACGTCCTATCACAGACTCACTATCTAACTTGGATTCATTATCTGACTCAGTATTAAACTCAGATTCACTCTCAGACTCACTATCAAAGTCAAATACACTTTCAGACTAACTATGAGGCTCAGATTTAGCCTTGCTATCAGACTCAGATTCACTGTCAGATTCAATATCAAACTCAGATTTACTCAGACTCACAGTCAAATCAGGTTCATCCTCAGACTCACAATAACGCACAGATTAACTCATGACTCACAATCAAACTCATATTCACCCTCACACTTAGATTGACTAATATTCACTAATAAAAGACTCTCAGGTTCACTATCAAGGTCAGATTCACTCAAGATTCACCATCGGGCTCAGGTTCACTCTCTGACTTACTATTAAACTCAGATTCAATCTCAGACTCACTATCAAATTCAGATTTACTCTAAGAATCACTATCAAATTCAGATTCACTCTCAGACACACTATCAAACTCAGAATCACTTTCAGACTCACCAGCAAATCAGATTCTCTGTCAGACTCACTGTCACACTCAAATTAAATCTCAGACTCACTATCAATCAAACATTCACTGTCAGACATAATATGAGGAGCAGGGTCACTCTTAGACTGTCTATCAAACTCAGAGTCACTCTCAGGCTGACTATGAGACTCAAATTCACCTTAAGACTCACCATCACACTCACATTAGCTCTCAGACTCGCTATCAAAGTCTGGTTCACTCTCAGAATCACTATCGAACTTACATTCAATCTCAGGCTCACTATCAGATTCAGATTAACTGTCAGATTCACTATTGATTTCATATTCACTCTTAGAATCATTATCAAAGTCAGATTCACGCTCAGGCTCAGCATCAAACTGAGATTTATTCATAGACTCAATTTCACACTCAGATACAGTCTCAGGCTCACATGTACTGTCAGATCCACTATCAAACTCAGATTCACTCTCAGACTCACCAGCAAATCAGATTCTCTGTCAGACTCACTGTCAAACACAGATTAAATCTCAGACTCACTATCAATCAAATGTTCACTGTCTGACATGATATGAGATGCTCAGTCACACTATCAAACTCAGACTAACTCTCAAGCTCACTATCAAAAGGACGTTCTGTCTCAGAGTTACCATCAACTTAGATTCACTCTCAGATTCGCTATCAAAATCAGCTTCATTCTCAGGCAAGCTGGGAAACTCAGATTCACTCTCAGACTCATGATCAAACTCATGTTCAGTCTCAGACTCATTATCAAACTCACATTCACTCTCGGACTCACTAACAGACTCAGATTCACTGACAGGCACACTATCTTACTCAGATTCATTCTCAGATTCACTATCAAACTCAGGTTCACTCAATGACAAACATTCCATATCAGATTCACTCTCAGACTCAACATCAAACTCAGGTTCACTCGCAGACTACTGTCACACTCATATTCCCCCTTCAGACTCACTATCACACTCAGATTCACTTTCAGACTAACTTTCAAACATATATTCACTCTTAGAATCACTATCAAACTCAAATTCACTCAAAGATTCACTCTCAGACACACTATCAATCAGAGGTTCACTGTCAGACACAATATGAGAGGCAGAGTCACTCTTAGACTCTCCATCAAACTCAGAGTCACTCTCAGACTGACTATGAGTCTCAGATTGACTCTCAGACTCACAATCAAACTCAAATTCTGTCTCAGACACGCTTTGAAACTCACATTCAATCTCACGCTCACTTTCAGTCTCAGGTTCACTCAGACACATTTTAAGTCTCAGATTCACTCTCAGACTCATGGTCAAACTCAGATACATTCAAACTGATTATCAGGCTCAGGTCACTCTCAGAGTGACAATTAACACAAACTTACTCTCAGGCTCACTTTCAAACTCAGATTAAATCTCTATATCAAAATGAGACTCATTCTTTGTCATACCATAAAACTCAGATTCAATCTCAAGCTCACAATCAAATATTGTTTCTCTCTCACACTCACTATCAAACTCAGGTTCACTTTCAGATTCACTATCAAACTCAAATTCACGCCCAGGTTCACTACCCAACTTAGATTCACTCTCAGACGCACTAACAAATTCAGATTCACCGGTCAGACTCACTGTCAAACACAGATTCTCTCTCAGACACACTATCAAATCAGATTCCCTCTCATATTCACTATCAAACTCAGGTTCACTCATAGACATACTGGCCGCATCAGATTCACTCTCAGGCTCAACATCAAACTCAGGTTCACCATCAAACTCAGACTCACTATCACACTCACATTCACTTTCAGACTCACTTTCACACATAGATTCACTCTCAGATTCACTATCAGCATCAGGTTCACTCTCAGGTTCACTATCAAACTCAGATTTACATTTAGAATCACTTTCAGACAAACATTCAATCTTAGGTTCACTATCAAACTCAGATTCACTCTCAAAATCACTATAAGACTCTGATTCACTTTCAGGATCACTATCAAACTCAGATTCACTCTCAGACTCTATCAAAATCAAACTCACTCTCAGTAACACTATCAAACTCAGACTAACTCTCAAGCTCATTATCAAAAGGAGAATCTGTCTCAGAGTCACTATCAAACTCAAATTCAGTCTCAGACACACTTTGAAACTCATATTCACTCGCAGGCTCACTTTAAGTCTCAGATTTACTCTCAATCCCACTATTAAACTCAGATTCATTCAGACTGATTGTCAGGCTCAGGTTCACTCTCAGACAGACCATCAAACACAGACTCACTCTTAGGTTCACTTTCAAACTCAGATTAAAACTCTGTCTCTATATCGAAATGAGATTCACTCTTAGTCACACCATCAAACTCAATTTCAATCTCAAGCTCACAATCAAACACTGTTTCACTCTCAGACCAGCTATCAAACGCGGATTCACTCTCAGACCCACTTTCCATCTTAGATTCACTCTCAGACTCACTATCAATCAGACACTAACTGTCAGACACAACATGACAGGCAGAGACATTCTTAGATTCTCTATCAAACTCAAAGTCACTCTCAAACTGACCATGAGACTCAAATTGACTCTCAGACTCATTATCAAACTCAAATTCAGTCTCAGATATCCTTTGAAACTAAAAAATTCAGATTCACTGGTCAGACTCACTGTCAAACACTGATTCTCTCTTAGACTCACTATCAAATCAAATTCCCTCTCAGATTCACTCATAAAATCACTATTAGAATCAGTTTCACTCTCGGACTCAGTATCAAACTGAGTTTCAACCTCAGGCAAGCTAGTAAACTCAGATTCACTCAGACTGACAATCATACTCATATTCAGTATCAGACTCTTTATCAAACTCACATTCACTCTCAATCTTACTAGCAGACTCAGATTCACTCTCAGATTCACAATCAAGCTCAGGTTCACTCATAGACACACTATTCGCATCGGATGCACTCTCTGACTCAACATCAAACTCAGATTCACTCTCACATTAACTACCACACTCACATTCACCCTCAGACTCACTATGACACTTAGATTCACTTCCAGATTCACTTTCAAACATAGATTCACTGTCAGTTTCATTATCAAACTCAGATTCACTCATAGGCTCACTATCAGCATCAGATTCACTCACAGACTCACTATCAATCAGACATTCGCTGTCAGACATAACATGAGAGGCAGGGTCACTCTTAGACTCTCTATCAAACTGAGAGTCATTCTCAGACTGACTATGAGTCTCAAATTGACTCTCAGACTCATTATCAAACTCAAATACAGTCTCAGATATCCTTTGAAACTAACAAATTCAGATTCACCGGTCAATCTCACTGTCAAATACAGATTCTCTCTCAGACTCACTATCAAAACAGATTCCCTCTCAGATTCACTATCAAACTCGGATTAACTCATAGACACACTATCCCGCATCAGATTCACTCTCAGGCTCAACATCAAACTCAGGTTCACCATCAAACTCAGAATCACTAACACACTCACATTCACTTTCATCAGTGTTAGATTCACTCTCAGACTCAGTATCAAACTGAGTTTCAATCTCGGAAACTCAGGTTCACTCTCAGACTCACAATAATACTCATATTCAATCTCAGGCTCATTATCAAACTCACATTCGCTCTCAGACTCATTAGCAGACTCAGATTCACTTATAGACTAACTATCAAACTCAGATTCACTCTCAGATTCACTATGAAACTTAGGTTCACTCATATGCACAATATTCGCATCAGATTCACTCTCAGACTCAATATCAAACTCAGGTTCACTCTCAGACTTACTATTAACTCACATTCACCCTCAGGCTCATTATCATTTTTAGGACCACTTTCAGGCTCACTTTCAAGCATAGATTCACTCTAGGAATCAATAGCAAACTCAGATTCACTCCAAAAATCACTATCTGATTCTGATTCACTCTCAGGCTCATTATCAAATTCAGATCCACTGTCAGATTCACCAATCAAGCTCTGATTCACTCTCAGATTCACTACCAAACTCAGTTTCATTCTCAGATTCACTATTACACTTAGATTCACTCTCAATCACACTTTCTAACTCAGACTAACTTTCAAGCTCACTATCAAAAGGAGATTGACCCTCAGGATCACTATTGGAATCAGGTTCATTCTCAGACTCACTATCAAACTCAAATTCATCTTGAGACTGACTATCCAACCCACACTAACTCTCAGGCTCACTATCAGATTCAGGTTACCTGTAAGATTCACTATTGAACTAATATTCAGTCTCAGAATCATTATCAAATTCAGATTCATTCTCAGACTCAGTATCAAACTTATATTTACTGATTGAATCAATTACAGACTCAGATACACAGTCAGACCCACTATCAGGCTCAGGTCCACTGTTAGACTCACTATCAAATTCAGATTCACTCTCAGGCTCACTATCAAAATCAGATTCACTCTCAGAATCACTATCAGAATCAGATTCACTCTCAGAATCACTATCAATCAGGCATTCACTGTCAGACACCATATGAGATCAGGGTCACTCTTAGACTCTATCAAACTCAGAGTTACTCTCAGATTGTCTATGAAACTCAAAATCAGTTTCAGAAACACTTTGAAACTCACATTCATTCTCAGACTCATTTTCAGTCTCAGATTCACCCTCAGACTCACTATCAAACTCTGATTCATACAGACTGATTATCAGGCACAGGTTCACTCTCAGACTCACTATCAAACACAGACTTATTCTCAGACTCACTTTCAAACTCAGATTAAATATCAGTTTCTATGTCAAAATGAGATTCACTCTTAGACATACTATCAAATTCAGATTCAATCTCAAGCTCACGATCAAAAACTGTTTCATTCTCAGGTCCATGGTCAAACTCAGGTTCACTTTCAGACCTTCTATCAGACTCAGGTTCACTCTCACACTCACTATCAAACTCAAATTCACTCCAAGACTCACAATCAAACTCATATTCACTCTCAGACACACGATCAGACGCAGATTCATTCACAAACTCACTATCAAACTCAAGATTCACACTCAGACAAACCATCAAGCTCAGAATCACACTCAGACACACTATCAGATGCAGATTCAAGCTCAGGCTCACTATCAAACTCAGATTCGCTTTCAGACTCAATGTCAAACTCAAATTCACTCACAGGTTCACTATCCAATTTAGATTCACTCTCAGACACGCTATCAAATTCAGATTCATTGTCAGACTTGCTGTCCAACACAGGTTCACTCTCAGACTCACTATCAAACTCAAATTCACTCATAGGCTCACTATCAAATTCAGATTCACTCTCAGACTCACTATCAAAGCCAGATTAACTCTCACAGTCACTATCAAGCTATGATTCACTCTCAGACTCACTATCAAACATGAGATTTACTCTCATACTCACTACCAAACGTAGGTTCACTCTTAGACTCACCATCAAACTCAGATTCACTCTTAGACTCACCATCAGCCTCAGGTTCACTTTCAGGCTTACTGTCAAAGTCAGATTCGCTCTCTTATCACTATCAAACTCAGATTCACTCTTCGACTCACTATCATACTCAGATTCATTCTCAGACTTGCTATCAAACTCAGATTCACTCTCAGGCTTACGATCATACTCAGATTCACTCTCAGGCTCACTATGAAACTTAGATTCACTCATAGACTCAATATCAGACTCAAATTCACTCTTAGGCTCGCTATCAAACTCAGATTCACTCTCAGGCATACTATCGAAATCAGGTTAACTTTCAGTCACACTATCTAAATCACATTTACTCTCAAGATCACTATCAAACTCAGATTCACCCTCAGATTCACTATCAAACTCAGATTCACTGCCAGATTCACTAAGAAACTCAGATTCTCTGTCAGATTCACTACTGATCTCTGATTCACTCTCAGATTTACTATCAAACTCAGTTTCACTCGCAGACTCACTATCAAACTCAGGTTCTCTTTCAGACACACAGTCAAACTCAAATTCACTCTCAGACCCACAATCAAACTGAGATTCACTCTTCAGCTCACTATCAAACCCTTACTATCACACTGAGCGTCTCCCTCAGATTCACTCTCATCCTTACTCAGACTCAGATTCATTCTCAGATTCACGTTCAACCTCAGATATACTATCAAGCTGACTTTCAAAGACCGATTCATTGTCAGACTCTATTGAAATCAGATTCACTCTCTGGCACTGTATCAATAACATAATAACTTACTCAAACTCAGATTTTTTATCAGATTCACGAACAACCTCAGATATACTATCAGGCTTACTTGCTCAAACTCACGATCAACCTCAGATGCGCTATCAAGCTCACTTGCTCAAACTCAAAACTCAAACATAAGTTCTTTATTCAAACTCAGAGTCTCTGTCAGATTCACTCTCATCCTCAAACTATCAAACTCAGACACACAATCAGACTCAGATTCACTCTCAGCCTCACTATCAAACTCAGATTCACTGTCAGACTCAATATCAAACTCAGATTCACCTTCAGGTTCACCATCAAACTCAGATTCCCTTCAGACTCACTATTAAACTCAGATTCACTCTGAGACTCACTGTTAAACTCAGATTCAGTCTCAGGTTCTCTTTCAAACTTGGTTCACTCTCGTCCTTACTATCAAACTCAGATTCACTCTCAGACACAATATTAAGCTCCGATTCGCTCTGAGACACACTATCAACAACAGATTTACTCTCAGTTACACTATCTAATTCACATTCACTCTCAAACTCACTATCAAACTCAGATTCACCATCAGGTTCACCAGATCTCTGATTCACTATCAGACTCACTATCAAACTCAGGTTCACTCTCAGACTGTCTAAAAAACTTAGGATCATTCTCAGACTCACTATCAACCTCAGAATCATTGTCAAGCTCACTTTCAAAGTCTGACGCATTGTCGGGCACAATATTGAAATCAGGTTTTCTCTCAGGCACAGACTGACTCTCAAGCTCACTGTCAAAATGAGATTCTGTCTCAGAACCACTATCAGATGCAGATTCACTCTCAGACTCACTATCAAAGCCAGATTCACTCTCACACTCACAATCAAGCTCTGATTCACTCTTAGGCTCACTTTCAATGTCAGATTCACTCGCACACTCACTCAGATTCAGAATCACAGAATCACAGTGCAGAAGACGCCCTTCGGCCCATCAAGTCTGCACCGACACGTGAGAAACACCTGACCTACCTACCTAATCCTATTTACCAGCACTTGGCCCACAGTCTTGAATGTTATGATGTGCCAAGTGCTCATTCAGGTACTTTTTAAAGGATGCGAGGCAACCCGTCTCCACCACCCTCCCAGGCAGTGCATTCCAGACCGTCACCACCCTCTGGGTAAAAAAGTGTTTCCTCACATCCCCCCTAAACCTACAACCCCTCACCTTGAACTTATGTCCCCTTGTGACTGACCCTTCAACTAAGGGGAACAGCTGCTCCCTATCCACCCTGTCCATGCACCTCATAACCTTGTACACCTTGATGAGGTCACCCCTCAGTCTTCTCTGCTCCAACGAAAACAATCCAAGTCTATCCAACCTCTCTTCATAACTCAAATGTTTCATCCCAGGCAACATCCTGGTGAATCTCCTCTGCACCCCCTTCAGTGCAATCACATCCTTCCTATAATGTGGCGACCAGAACTGCACACAGTACTCCAGCTGTGGCCTCACCAAGGTTCTATACAACTCCAACATGACCTCCCTACTTTTGTAATCTATGCCTCGAATGATAAAGGCAAGTGTCCCATATGCCTTTTTCACCACCTCACTAACATGCCCCACCGCCTTCAGAGATCTATGGGCACACACACCAAGGTCACTTTGTTCCTCAGAACTTCCTAGTGTCATGCCGTTCATTGAATACTTCCTTGTCAAATTACTCCTTCCAAAGTGTATCACCTCACACTTTTCAGGGTTAAATTCCATCTGGCGCTTATCTGCCCATTTGACCATCCCGTCTATATCTTTCTGTAGCCCAAAACACTCAACCTCACTGTTAACCATCTGGCCAATCTTTGTGTCATCTGCAAACTTACTAATCCTACCGCCCACATGGTCATCTATGTCGTTTATTTAAATGACAAATAACAGGGGACCCAGCACAGATCCCTGTGGTACGCCACTGGACATTGGCTTCCAGTCACTAAAGCATCCTTCTGTCATCACCCTCTGCCTCCTACAACTAAGCCAATTTTGAATCCGCCTTATCAAATTACCCTGTATCACATGTGCATTTGCCTTCTTTATAAGTCTCCCATGTGGGACCTTGTCAAAGCCTTTGCTGAAATCCATATAAACTACATCAGCTGCACTACCCTCATCTACACACCTGGTCACCTCAAAAAATTCAATCAAATTTGTTAGGCTTGACCTCCCTCTGACAAAGCCATGCTGACTATTCCTGATCACACCTTGCCTCTCCAAGTAGAGATAGATTCTCTCCTTCAGAATTTTCTCCAATAGTTTCCCTACCACTGACGTGAGACTCACTGACCTGTAGTTCCCTGGCTTATCTCTATAACCCTTCTTAAATAGCAGAACCACATTAACTGTTCTCCAGTCCTTTGGCACCTCCCCCATGGCCAGAGAGGAATTAAAAATTCGGGTCAGATCTCTTCCCTTGCCTCCCTCAGCAGTCTGGGACACAAATCATCCGGACCTAGAGGTTTGTCCACTTTTAAGACTGCCAACACCTCCAATACCTTGTCACTCCCTATATCAATTTGCTTAAGAACCTCGCAGTCTCTCCCCCAGAGTTCGATACCTTCATCCTCATTCTCTTGGGTGAAGATGAACGTGAAGTATTCATTCAACACTCTAGCGATTTCCTCTGGCTGCAACCATAGATTGCCCCCTTGGTTCCTTCTGGGCCCTACTCTTCCCCTGGTTATCCTCTTCCCATTGATATGCTTACAGAATATCTTGGGATTTTCCCTACTTTTACCAGCCTGAGCTTTCTCATATCCCCTCTTTGCTCTCCTAATTTCTTTCTTAAGCTCCACCCTGCACTGTCTGTACTCCACTAATGCCTCTGCTGATTTGCTTCCCTTGTACCTGCTAAAAGCCTTTCTTTTCCTTCTCATCGTAACATGAATATCTCTGGTCATCCATGGTTCTCTGGGCTTGTTACTCCTTCCTATCACCCTAGAGGGAACATGTTGAGCCTGTACCCTCCCAATTTCCTTTTTGAACACCCCCCACTGCTCCTCTGTGGATTTCCCCACAAGTAACTGTTCCCAGTCTACCTTGGCCAGATCCTGCCTTATTTTACTAAAATCCACTCTCCCCCAATCCAAAACATTCTTTTGCAACTTGTTGATTTCTTTGTCCATAACAAACTTAAACTGTACCATGTTGTGGTCGCTATCGCTAAAATGCTCGCCCACCACCACCTCAGCCATCTGTCTGGCTTCATTCCCCAGAATTAGTTCCAGCACTGCGCCGTCCCTTGTTGGACCCTCTACATATTGACCTAAAAAGTTCTCCTGTACACATTTCAAGAAATCCACTCTGTCCAAGCCCTTAACGCTATGTCTATCCCAATTAATGTTGGGAAAGTTGAAATCACCTAATATAATTACCCTATTGTTGTTTTTACACACCTCCACAAATTGTGCACATATTTGCTCCTCAATTTCCCACTGATTATCTGGGGGTCTATAATAAACACCTAATAATGTGCTTGCCCCTTTTTTATTCCTAAGCTCTACCCACAAAGCTTCATTCGATGCCCCCTCCAAGATATCATCTCTCCTTACTGCAGTAACTGACTCCTTAACTAATAATGCAATGCCTCCTCCTCTTTTACCCCCTCCCCTGTCTCGACTGAAGGTTCTATATCCTGGAATGTTGAGCTGCCAATCCTGCCCCTCCCTCAACCACTTCTCAGTGATGGCTAATATATCACAATTCCACGTGTTAATCCTCACCCTTAACTCATCCATTTTACCTGTAATACTCCTGGCATTAAAGTAGAGGCCATCCAGCCTTGCCTTACTCCCTTGAAACTTGAAGCAGCTGTACTCCCTCTGACTTGATTGTTTTACTGTATTATGATGTGTCCCCATTCTGCTAACATTCTGTGTCCCCTCCCCCTACCAAATTAGTTTAATCTCCTCCCAACAGCACTAGCAAACACGCCTGCAAGGACGTTAGTCCCACTCTAGTTCAGATGTAGACCGTCCCACTTGTACAGATCCCACCTTCCCCAGAAACGGTCCCAGTGATCCAGGAATCTAAAACCCTCCCTCCTGCACCAACTCTTAAGCCACATATTCATCTGCGCTATTCTCCTATTTCTGAGCTCACTAGCACGTGGCACTGGGAGTAATCCAGAGATTACAACCCGAGAGGTCTTGTTTTTTAGTATATTGCCTAACTCCCTGAATTCTTGATGCAAGACCTCATCCCTCTTTCTACCTATGTCACTGGTACCAACATGTACCATGACCTCTGCCTTATCATCCTCCCCCTTCAGGATGCCCTGCAGCCAGTCAGTGACATCCCGGACCCTGGCACCAGGGAGGCAACATACCATCCTGGAGTCATGTTGACGGCCACAGTAGCACCTATCTGTTCCCTGGCTATAGAATCCCCTATTACTATTGCTCTTCCTCCCTTCCTCCCCTCCTGTACAAACAGGCTGCTTGTGATGACAGAAGCTTGGCTCCGTCTGCACTCCCTGGAAGAACTAGCGCCCTCATCAGCCTCCAAAGCAGAATACCGATTTGCGAGCGGGACCCTAGTTGAACTACCTGCCTGTTTCTCTTGGACTGCCTGGTAGTCACCCATTCCCTTCAGTCTCAGTTTCTCTGTAAAACTTGGCTCACAATCAGACTCAGGTTCACTGTCAGTCTCAATAATAAATTCTGATTCTCTCTCAGACTCACTGTCAAACTCAGATTCTCCCTCAGACTCACTATCAAACTCAGATTCAGTCTCAGTTTCTGTCAAACTTGGTTCACAATCAGACTCAGATTCACTGTCAGTCTCAATAATAAACTCAGATTCTCTCTCAGATTCACCAACAACCTCAGATTCACTCTCAGAATTACTGTCAAAGTCAGATTCACTCTCGTATCGCTATCAAACTCAGATTCACTGTCTGAATCACTACCAAACACAGATTTACTGTCAGATTCATTATCGATCTCTGATTCAATGTCAGACGCACTATCAAACTCAGGTTCACTCACTCTCAGACTCTCTATTAAACTCACATTCATTCTCAGATTCACTACCAACCTCAGATATACTATCAAGCTTACTTTCAAAGTCTGATTCACAGTCAGACTCACCATCAAAATCAGATTCACTCCCTGGCACTGTATCAAACACAGGCTAATTCTCAAACTCAATATCTAAATGAGATTCTGTCTCAGAACTACTATTCAAATTCACGACTCAGATTCACTCCCAGGCTCACTATCAAAGTCAGGTTCACCCTCACACTCACTATCAAACTCAGATTCACTCTCAGACTCACGATCAGGCTCAAATTCACTCTCAGCCTCACTATCAAATGGAGATCCAATCTTTGGCACACTACCAGCCTCTGATTCACTCTCAGACTCACTACTAAACACAGATTCAATCTTAGACTCACCATCAGCCTGAAGTTCACTCTCAGACTTACTGTCAAAGCCAGATTCACTCTCATATCACTATCAAACTCAGAGTCAATCTCAGACTCACCATCGAAATCAGATTCACTCTCAGGCAAACTTTCAAAATGAGACTAACTCTCAAGATCTCCTGATTTTGTCTCAGTCTCACTATTGGACTCAGATTCACTCTCCAACTCACTATCAAACTCAGATTTGCTTTGAGGTTCACAATCAAACTCAGATTCTCTTTCAGACACCCAGTCAGGCACAGAATCACTCTCAGGCTCACTATCAAACTCAGGTTCACTCTCAGGCTCACTATCAAACTCAGGTTCACTATCAGGTGCACTATCAAACTCAGATTCACTCTCAGGCTCACAGTCAAACTCAGATTCACTGTCAGACTCACTATCGGACACAGATTCACTCTCAGAACCACTAGCAAACTCAAATTCGATGTTGGACTCACGATCAAACTCAGATCCACTCTCATTCTTACTATCACACTGAGAGTCTCTCTCAGGCACACAATCAGACTCAGACTCACTGTCAGACTCAATATCAAAATCAGATACACTCTCAGATGCAATATCAAACTCAGATTCTCTCTCAGACATACTATCGAACTCAGATTCACTCTTAGGCTTATTATCAAACTCAAATTCAGTCTTAGACTCTCTGTCAAGCTTGGTTCACTCTCATCCTTAATGTCAAACTCAGATTCACTCTCAGACTCAACATCAGGATCCAATTCACTCTCAGGTTAGGGAGGGTTTAAACTAAAATGGCAGGGGGATGGGAACCTATGGAAGGAGTCAGAGGAGGGGGAAATCAAGGATAAGAACAAAAGACAGAAAGGGGAATAAGAAAAGTGATAGAGAAATCAAGGGCAAGAATCAAACAGGGCCTCAGTGAAATATAGTGGGAATGGGACAAGTAATGTTAAAAAGACAAACCTTAAGGCTTTGTGCCTTAACACGAGGAACATTCGCAATAAAGTGGGTGAATTAACTGCGCAAATAGATGTAAACAGGTATGATATAGTCGGGATTATGGAGACATGGCTGCAGGTTGACCAAGGATGGGAATTGAACATGCAGGGGTATTCAGTATTTAAGAAGGACAGACAAAAAGGAAAAGGCGGTGGAGTTGCATTGCTGGTTAAAGAGGAAATTAATGCAATAGTGAGGAAAAATATTAGCTCCGACGATATGGAATCTGTATGGGTAGAGCTGAGAAACACTAAGGGGCAAAAAACGTTAGTGGAGGTTGTATATAGACCCCCAAACTGTAGTGGTGATGTTGGGAATGGCATTAAACAGGAAATTAGAGACACATGCAATAAAGGAACATCTGAAATTATGGGTGACTTTCATCTGCATATAGATTAGGTAAATCAAATTAGTAACAATACCGTAGAGGAGGAATTCATGGAGTGTATACGGGATGCTTTTCTGGACCAATACATTGAGGAACCAACGAGAGAACAGGCCATTCTCGACTGGGTATTGTGTAATGAGAAATGAATAATTGGCAATCTAGTTGTGCGAAGCCCCTTGGGGATGGATGACCATAATATGATAGAATTCTTCATCAAGATGGAGAGTGACATAGTCGATTCTGAGACTAGGGTCCTGAATCTTAATAAAGGAAATGACGATGGTATAAGGCGTGAGTTGGTTATGATGGATTGGGAAACGTTACTTAAAGGGACGATGGTGGATAGGCAATAGCAAACATTCAAAGAGCGCATGGGTGAACTGCAACAATTGTTTATGCCTGTCTGGCGCAAAAGTAAAACAGTAAAGGTGGCCAAACCACTGCTTACGAGGGAAATTAGAGATTGTATTAGATCCAAGGAAGAGGCATAGAAATTGGCCAAAAAGAAACAACAGACCTGAGGATTGGGAGTAGTTTAGAATTCAGCAAAGGAGGACCAAGGGATTGATTAAGAAGGGGAAAATAGAGTAGGAGAATAAGCTTGCAGGGAACATAAAAATTGACTGTAAAAGTTTCTATAGGTATGTGAAGAGAAAAAGATTGGTGAAGACAAATGTAGGTCCCTGACAGTCAGAAAAGGGGGAATTTATAATGGGGAACAAAGAAATGGCTGACCAACTAAATACATACTTTGGTTCTGTCTTCACAAAGGAGGACACAAATAACATACCAGAAATGTTGGGGAACACAGGGTTTAGTGAGAGGGAGGAACTGAAAGAAATCAGTATTAGTAGGGAAATGGTGTTGGGGAAATTGATGGGATTGAAGGCCGATAAATCCCCGGGGCCCGATAATCTACATCCCTGAGTACCTAAGGAAGTGGCCCTAGAAA
This sequence comes from Cetorhinus maximus, assembly GCF_964194155.1. NCBI lineage: Eukaryota > Metazoa > Chordata > Chondrichthyes > Lamniformes > Cetorhinidae > Cetorhinus > Cetorhinus maximus. The sequence goes on from NC_135883.1 coordinate 108,972,700, forward strand.
TAGTGGGTGCATTGGTGGTCATCTTCCGAGATTCTATAGACTCTGGAACAGTTCCCACAGATTGGAGGGTAGCTAATGTAACCCAATTATTTAAAAAAGGAGGTAGAGAGAAAACAGGAAATTATAGACCAGTCAACCCGTCGTCGGTAGTGGAGAAAATTCTAGGGTCCATTATACAAGATTTAATAGCTGAGCACTTGGAAAACAGTGGCAGAATCAGACAGGGTCAGCATGGATTTACAAAAGGGAAATCATGCTTGACAAATCTACTGGAATTTTTCGATGATGTGACTAGTAGAGTTGATGAGGGGGAGCCAGTGGATGTGGTTTATTTGGACTTTCAGGAGGCTTTCGACAAAGTCCCACATAAGAGGTTAGCGTGTAAAATTAAAGCGCATGTGATTGGGGGTAGTGCTTTGAGATGGATAGAAAACTGGTTGTCAGGCTGGAAACAAAGAGTAGGAATAAACGGGTCTTTTTCCAAATGGCAGGCAGTGACTAGTGGGGTACCGCAGGGGTAGGTGCTGGTAACCCAGCTATTCACAATATATATTAATGATTTAGATTATCTCCAAATTTGCAGATGACACAGAGCTGGATGGGAAGGTGAGCTGTGAGGAGGATGCAGAGATGCTTCAGCGTGATTTGGACAAGATGAGTGAGTGGGCAGATGCAGTATAATGTGGATAAATGTGAGGTTATCCACTTTGGTAGCAAAACCAGGAAGGCAGATTATTATCTGAACGGCTATAAATTGAGAGAGGGGAATGTGCAATGAGACCTGGGTGTCCTCGTACACCAGTCGCTGAAGGTAAGCATGCAGGCGCAGCAGGCGGTAAAGAAGGCAAATGATATGTTGCCCTTCATAGCGAGTAGATTTGAGTACAAGGGCGGGGATGGCTTGCTGCAATTATACAGGGCCTAGGTGAGACCACACCTGGAATATTGTGTGCAGTTTTGGTCTCCTTATCTAAGGAAGGATGTACTTCCTATAGAGGGAGTGCAGTGAAGGTTTACCAGACTGATTCCTGGGATGGCAGGACTGACTTATGTGGAGAGATTGAGTCGGTTAAGATTATATTCACTGGAATTCAGAAGAATGAAGGGGGATCTCACCTATAAACTTCTAACAGGACTACTCAGGTTAGATGCAGGAAGGACGTTCCCGATGGTGGGGGAGTCCAGAACCAGGGGTCACAGTCTGAGGATAGGGGGTCGACCATTTAGGACTGAGATGAGGAGAAATTTCTTCACCCAGAGAGTGGTGAGCCTGTGGAATTTGCCCCCACAGAAAGTAGTTGAGGCCAAAACATTGTATGCTTTCAAGAAGGAGTTAGACATAGCTCTTGGGGTGAAAGGGATCAAAGAATATGTGGAGAAAGCGGGAGCAGGCTATTGAGTTGGATGATCAACCATGATCATAATGAATGGCAGAGCAGGCTCGAAGGGCCGAATGGCAGGAGCTCCTATTTTCTATGTTTCTATCAAACTCCGATTCAGCCTCAGATTCTCTATCAATCTCAGATTCACTCTCAAGCTCGCTATCAAACTCAGATTCAATCTCAGACTCCTTGTCAAACTCTGATTCACCAGCAGACTCAATATCAAAATCAGATTCACTCTCAGGCACACTATGAAACTCTGATTCACCCTCAGACTCACCATCAAACTCAGATTCACTCTCGGGCACACTTTAAAAATTAGATTAAATCTCAAGCTCTCAAGATTTTGTCTCAGACTCACTATCACACTCAGATTCACTCTCCAAATAACGATCAAATTCAGATTTGCTTTGAGGATCACAATCAAACTCAGATTCATTCCCAGGCTAATGATCAAACTCAGATTCTCAATCATCCTTGCTATCAGAAAAAGATTCACTCTCAGACCCACTATCAAACTCAGATTCACTCTCTGATTCAACATCAAACTCAGATTTACTCTCAGGCTCACAAACAAACTCAGATTCGTTCTCAGACTCGCTATGAATCACAGGATCACTCTTAGACTCACTATCAGCCTCACATTCACTCTCAGACATACTGTCAAAGCCAGATTCACTCTCAGGTCACTACCAAACTCAGATTCAATCTCAGTCTCACCATCAACCTCAGATTCACTCTCTAGCTCACTATCGACACCCAGATTCAATCTCAGATGCCTTGTCAAACTCTGATTCACTGTCAGGCTCACTATCAAAATCACATTCACATTCAGGCTCACTTTCAAACTGAGACTAACTCTCAAGCTCTCAGGATTTCATCTCAGACTCACTATCAAACCCAGATTCACTCTCAGGCATGCTATCAAATGCAGATTCACTCTCAGACTCACTATCAAACTCAGATTCACTATCATCCTTACTATCAAACTCAGATTCTCTCTCAGACACACAGTCAGATTCAGAGTCACTCTCAGGCTCACAATCAATCCAGATTCACTTTCAGACTCAATATCAAACTCAGATTCACTGTCAGACACACTATCCGACTCAGGTTTACTCTCAGACTCACTATCAAACTCAGATTGACTCTTAGGCTCACTGTCAAACTCCGGTTCAGTCTCAGATTCTCTACCAACCTTAGATTCACTCTCAAGCTCACTATCAAACTCAGATGCAATTTCAGAATCCTTGTCAAACTCTGATTCACTGGCAGACTCAAAATCGAAATCAGATTCCCTCTCAGGCACACTATCAAACTCAGATTCACTCTCATCCATACTACCAACCTCAGATTCTCTCTCAGACACAGAAGCAGACTCAGAGTCACTCTCAGGCTCACTATCAAACTTAGATTCACGGTCAGGCTCACTATCAAAATCAGATTCACTGTCAACTCACTATCCAACTCAGGTTCACTCTCAGGCTCACTATCAAAATCAGATTTACTGTCAGACTCACTGTCACACTGCAATTCACTGTCCAACTCACTGTCAGACTCAAATTCACTCTCAAACTCACTATCAAACTCAGATTCACTCTCATCCTTACTATCAAATTCATATTCTCTCTCAGACACACAATAAGACTCAGAGTCACTCTCAGGCAAACAATCAAACTCAGATTCACTGTCAGATTCAATATCAAACTCAGATTCACTGTCAAACACACTATCTGACTCAGGTTTACTCTCAGACTCAGTACCAAACTCAGATTGACTCTTAGACTCATTGTCGAACTCCGATTCAGTCTCAGATTCTCTATCAACCTCAGATTCACTCTCAAGCTCACTATCAAACTCAGATTCAATTTCAGAATCCTTGTCAAAGTCTGATTCACTGGCAGGCTCAATATCGAAATCAGATTTGCTCTCAGGCACACTATGAAACTCAGATTCACTCTCAAGCTCACTATCAAACTCAGATTCAATTTCAGAATCCTTGTCAAAGTCTGATTCACTGGCAGGCTCAATATCGAAATCAGATTTGCTCTCAGGCACACTATGAAACTCAGATTCACTCTCAAGCTCACTATGAAACTTTGATTCAACCTCATACTCACCATCAAAATAAGATTCACTCCCAGGCACTCTTTCAAACTGGGACTAACACTCAAGATCTCAAGATTTTGTCTCAGGCTCACGATCAGACTCTGGTTCACTCTCCAAATAACTATCAAATTCAGATTTGTTTTGAGGATCACAATCAAACTCAGATTCACTCCCAGGCTAATGATTTAACTCAGGTTTTTAATCATCCTTACTATCAGAAAAAAGATTAACTCTCAGGCACACTATCAAACTCAGATTCACTCTCACTCACTATCAAATTCAGACACTCTGTCAGATTCACTATTGATCTCTGATTCACTCTCAGATTCACTATCAAACTCAGATTCAATGTCAAGTTCACCTTCAAAGTCTGATACACTGACAGACTCACAATCGAAACCAGATTCACTCTCAGACTCCCTATCAAACTCAGATTGATTCTCAGGCTTACTAAAAGCCTTAGATTCTCTCTCAAGCTCACGGCCAAACTCAGATTCAATCTCAGTCTCACTATCAACCTCAGATTCACTCTCAAGCACCTTATCAAACTCTGATTCACTGTCAGGCTCACTATCAAAATCACATTCACACTCAGGCACACTTTCAAACTGAGACTAGCTCTCAAGTGCTCAGGATTTCGTCTCACACTCACTCTCAGATTCACTTTCAGACTCATATTCACTCTTAGACACACAATCAGACTCAGAGTCACTCTCAGGCTCACTAGCAAACTCAGATTCACTATCAGATGCCACTATAAAACTCAGATTTCCTCTCACATTCACTATCAAACTCAGATTCACTCTTAGACACTCAATCAGACTCACATTCACTGTCAGACTCAATGTCAAACTCCCGGTTCAATATCAAAGTCAGATTCGCTCTCAGACTCACTATCAAAATCACATTCACACTCAGGCATACTTTCAAACTAAGAATAGCTCTCAAGCGCTCAGGATTTCGTCTCACACTCAGTATCAGACTCAGATTCACTCTCAGACACACTATCAAACTCAGATTCACTCTCAAGCTCACTATCAACACTCAGATTCTCTCTCAGACACACAAGCAGAATCCGAGTCACTCACAGGCACACTAATAAAATCAGATTCACTCTCACACTCATTATCAAACTCCAATTCACTGCCCAACTCACTATCAAACTCAGGTTCACTCTCAAACTCACTATCAAACTCAGATTCAATCTCATCCTTACTATCAAACTCAGATTCTCTCCCAGACACACAATCAGGGTCAGAGTCACTCTCAGGCTCACAATCAAGCCAGAATCACTGTCAGACTTAATAACAAACTCAGATTCAATGTCAGACACACTATCCGACTCAGGTTTACTCTCAGACTCACTATCAAACTCAGATTGACTCTTAGGCTGACTGTCAAACTCTGATTCAGTTTCAGATTCTCTATCAACCTCAGATTCACTCTCAAGCTCACTATGACACTCAGATTCAATCTCAAAATCTTTGTCAAACTCTGATTCACTGGCAGACTCAATATCGAAATCAGATTCACTCTTGGCACAGTATCAAACTCAGATTCACTCTCATCCTTACTATCAAACTCAGATTCTCTCTCAGATGCATAAGCAGACTCAGAGTCACTCTCAGGCTCACTATCAAACTCAGATTCACTGTCAGGCTCACTATGAAACTCTGATTCACCCTCAGGCTCACCATTGAAATCAGATTCATTCCCAGACACACTTTCAAACTGGGACTAACTCTCAAGCTCTCAAGATGTTGTCTCAGACTCACTATCACACTCAGATTCACTCTCCAAATAACAATCACATTCAGATTTGCTTTGAGGATCACAATCAAATTCAGATTCATTCCCAGACTAATGATAAAACTCAGATTCTCAATCATCCTTACAATCAGAAAATGATTCACTCTCAGACCCACTATCAAACTCAGATTCACTCTCAGACTCAACACCAGGATCCAATTCGCTCTCAGACTCAGGATCGAAATCAGATTCACTCTCAGTCACACTATCTAAGTCATATTCACTCTCAAGCTCACTATCAAACTCAGATTCACTCTTCTATTCACCTTCAAACTCAGATTGACTCTTAGACTCACCATCAGCCTCAGATTCACTCTCAGAATTACTGTCAAAGTCAGATTCGTTCTCAGATCACTATCAAACTCAGATTCACTGTCAGACTCTCTACCTAACTCAGGTTTGCTCTCAGACTTTCTGTCAAACTCAGAATCATTGTCAGATTCACTACCAACATCAGGTATACTATCCAGCTCACTTTCAAAGTCTGAATCACTATCAGACTCACTATCGAAATCAGATTAACTCTCTGGCATTGTACCAAACACAGGCTAAACCTCAAGCTCACGATCAAAATGAGATTCTGTCTCAGAACCACTTTCAGACTCAGATTCACTCTCAGACTCACTGGCAAAGTCAGGCTCACTCTCATGCTTATGCTCACTTTCAAGCTCTCATTCACTCTCAGACTAACTATCAAACTGAGATTCACTCTTAGACTCAGCATCAGCCTCAGATTCACTCTCAAGTTCTCTATCAAACTCTGACTTACTCTCAGATTCGCTATCAAACTCAGAACCACTGTCAGACTCACCAACAAATTCAGTTTCTTTGTCAGATTGACTATCGCTCTCTGATGGGGAGGCGGTGGCATAGTGGCATTGTTGCTGGGCTAGTAATCCAAAAACCCAGGGTAATGCCCTGGGGGCCCGTGTTCAAATCCCGCCATGGCAGATGGCGGAATTTGAATTCAATAAAAATCTGGAATTAAAAGATTAATGATGCCCATGAAACCATTGTTGACTGTTGTGGAAGCTCATCTGATTCATTAATGTCATTTAGGGAAGGAAATCTGCCATCCTTACCTGGTCTGGCCTACATGTGACTCCAGACCCACAGCAATGTGGTTGACTCTTAAATGCCATCTGTACAAGGTCAATTAGAGATGGCAATAAATGCTGGCATGGCCAATGATGCCCATATCCCATGAATGAATAAAAACAAAATTCACCCTTGGACTCAGTAGCAAACTGAGATTCACTCCCAGGCTCACCATCAAATTCAGACTCAGATGCACTTTGCCTCATTATCAAATGCAGATGCTCACTATCAAACTCAGATTCACTCTGAGACTCACCATCAGCCTCAGGTTCACTCTCTGACTTACTGTCAAAGTCAGATCACTCTCAGAATCAATATCAGGCTCCAATTCACTTTCAGGCTCACGATCAAAATCAGATTCTCTTTCAGTCACACTATCTAACTCACATTCACTCTCAAGTTCAGTATCAATCTCAGATTCACTATCAGACTCAGAATCACTATAAAACCCTCAGGCTTACTATCAAACTCAGGTTCACTCTAATGCTCACTATCAAAGACACATTCATTCTCAGACCCACTATCAAAGTCAGATTCACTCTCAGACACAAAATGAGATGCAGATTCACACTCAGACTCAATATTGTACTCAGATTCACTCTCAGACATACTATCAGCCTCAGATTTAAAGTCATGTTCACTATCAAAATCTGATTCACTCTCAGACTCACTGCTAAACTTAGATTCACATCCAGATTTTACTATCAAACTCAGATTCACTCTTAGATTTGCTGTCACAGCCAAATGCATACTCAGATTCAATGTCAGCCTCAGAATTACTGGCAGACTATCAAACTCTGATTCACTATCAGATGCACTGCCAAACTTAGTTTCACACTCAGATTTAATATGAAAACTCAGATTAACTCTCAGAAACAAAGTCACACTCAGGTTCACTCTCAGACACACTATCAGCCTCAGAATCACCGTCAGACTCACTATCAAACTCAGAATCACTCTCAGACTCACTATCATACACAGATTCAGTATCAGACTCAATATCACTCTCAGATTCATTATCAACTTAGAATCTCTCTATCAAACACATATTCACTCTCACATTCACTATCAAACTCAGATTTATTCATAGATTCAATATCAGACTCAGATTCACTTTCAGACTCATTAGCAAACTTTGATTCACTCTCAGGGTCACTGCCAAAGGCAGATTCACTCTCAGACTCACTATCATAGTCCGATTCACTCTCAGGCTCAATAACAAACTCAGGTTCACTCTCAGACGCAATATCTAACTGAGATTCACTCTCAGACACACTATCAGCCTCAGATTCACTGCCAGACTCATGATCACATTTAGATTCACTCTAAGACTCATTAACAAACTCAGGTTTACTCTTAGGCTCACTATCAAGGACAGATACACTCTCAGACTCACTATCCTTCTCAGATTTAATCTCAGGCACACTATCAGCCTTAGATTCAATGTCAGACTCACTATCAATCTCTAATTCGCTCTCAGGCTCCCTATCAAACTTAGATTGACTCTCAGATTCAACATCGAACTCAGATTCATTCTCAGACTCACTATCAAAGACAGAATCATTCTCAGACTCATTTTCAAAGTCAGATTCATCTCTCAGACTCAATATCAATCGAGATTCACTCTCAGACTCACTATCCAACTCAGATACACAAGCAGACTCAAAATCGTACTCAGGTTCATTCTCAGACACACTATCAGCCTCAGATACACTCTCAGGCTCACTACCAAACTTGGATTCAATTATAGAATTACTATCAAACTCAGATTCACTCTCAGACACACGATCAAACTCAGAATCACTCTCGGGCACACTGTCAAAATCAGATTCACTCTCAGTCACACTAACATGCTCAGATTGATTCTCAAATTCACTATCAAGCTCACTTTCACTCTCATACTCAATATCTTACCCATATTCACTCTCAGGCACACTATCAGCCTCAGATTCGCACTGATACACACTGTCAAAGCCAGAGTCACTCTCACACTCACTATCAAACACAGATTCACTCTCAGACGCACTATCAAACACAGATTCACCCTCAGGCTCGCTATCAAACACAAATTCACTCTCAGACTCACTATCAAACTCATATTCACTCTCAGACTCACTATCAAACTCAGATTCACTCTTTCACTCACCATAAGAATCAGATTCACTCCCAGACTCACTGTGACCCTCAGATTCACTCTCTGGCTCTCTATCAAACTCAGATTCACTCTCAGGTACACTATCAGCCTCAGATTCACTGTCAGACTCATTATCAAAATCTGATTCACTCTCAGGCTCACTGCCAAACTCAATTTCGCCCTGACTCACTATCATATTCAGATTCACTCTCAGACTTAATATCAAACTCAGGTTCACTCTAAGACTCACTATCAAACTCAGATTCATTCTAATACACAATATAGATTCACTGTCTGATTCAACATCAAGCTCAAATTCTTTCTTGACTCACTATCAAACTCAGATTCAATCTCAGGCTCTCTGTCAAACTTGGTTCACTCTCATCCTTAATATCAACTCAGATTCACTCTCAGGCTCAACATCAGGATCCAATTCGCTCTCGGAATCACTATAACACTTGGATTCACTCACAGACACACTATCAAACTCAGGTTCACTCTCAGACACACTATCAAACTCAGATTCACTCTCAGACACACTACCAAACTCAGATTCACTCTCAGGCGCACTATCAACATCAGATTCACTCTCAGACACTCTATCAAACTCAGATTCACTCTCAGGCACACTATCAACATCAGATTCACTCTCACACTTATTATCAAACACAAATTCAATGTCAGAATCACGATCAAACTCAGGTTCACTCTCAGACTCACCATTAGCCTCAGATTCATTGCCAGACTCACTATCAGACTCAGATACACTCTCAGGCTCACAATCACATTCAAATTCACTCTTAGACTCACTAACAAACTCAGATTCACTCTCAGACTCACAATCAAAGACAGATACACTCTCAGACTCACCAACCCTCTCAGATTCACTCTCAAACTCACAATCAAAGACAGATACACTCTCAGACACACTATCCCTCTCAGATTCACTCTCAGACTCAATATCATACTCAGATGTAATCTCAGACTCACTATCAGACTCAAATTCAACATCAAACTCACTATCCACCTCTAATTCACTCACAGACTCCCTATCAAACTTTGCTTCACTCTCACATTCACTATCAAACTCAGATTCATTCATAGATGCAATATCAGACTCAGATTCACTCTCAGTCTCATTAACAAACTTTGATTCACTCTCACACTCACCATCAAAGACAGATTCACTCTCAGACTCATTATCAAAGTCAGATTCATCTCACAGACTCAACATCAATTGAGATTCTCTCCCAGGCCCACGGTCAATTCAGATTCACTCTCCAACACATTATAATTCTCAGGTTCACTCTCAGACTCACTATCCAACTCAGATTCAAGCTCCGACTCACTATCCAACTCAAATTCACTCTCAGGCTCAGAATGCTATTCAGGTTGACTCTCAGATGCACTATCAAAATCAGATTTACTTTCTCACTCACTATCAAACGCAGATTCACTCTCAGACTCACTATCAAACGCAGATTCACTCTCAGACTCACTATCAAACGCAGGTTCACTCTCAGACTCACGATCAAACTCAGATTCATTCAATGGCTCACTTTCAGAATAAGATTCACTCTCAGACTTACTGTCACCATCAGGTTCACTCTAAGACTCACTATCAAACACAGATTGACTCTCAGACTCAGCATCCAACTCAAATTAACTCTTAGAATCAATATCAAACTGAAAATCACTCCCAGACTCTCTATCCAGCTCAGATTCATTTACAAACTCAATTTCACACTCAGATTCACTCTCAGACTCACTATCCTTCTCAGATTCACTCTCAGGCTCAATATCGCACTCAGATTTAATCTGAGGCACACAATCAGCCTCAGATTCAATGTCAGACTCACTATCCACCTCTAATTCACTCACAGACTCCCTATCAAATTTTGATTCATTCTCACATTCACTATCAAACTCAGATTCATTCATAGATTCAATATCAGACGCAGATTCACTCAGTCTCGTTAACAAACTTCGATTTGCTCTCAGACTCACCATCAAAGATAGATTCACTTTCAGACTCATTATCAAAGTCAGATTCACCTCACAGACTCAACATCAGTTGAGATTCTATCTCAGACTCATGGTCAACTCAGATTCACTCTCCGACATACTATCATACTATCAGGTTCAATCTCCGACTCACTATCCAACTCAAATTCACTCTCAGGCTCAGTATCCTATTCATATTCACTCTCAGACATGCTATCAATCATAGATTCATTCTCTGAAACACTATCAAAATCAGATTTACTCTCTCACTCACTATCAAACGCAGATTTACTCTCAGACTCACGATCAAACTCAGACTCACTCTTAGGCTCACTATAAGAATCAGATTCACTCTCAGACTTACTGTCACCCTCAATTTCACTTTCAGACTCACTATCAAGCTCAGATTCACGCTCAGACTCACTATCAAGCTCAGATTCACTCTCAGACTCACTGTTACTCTCAGATTTATTCAATGACTCACTATCAGTACAGGTTCACTCAAAGACTCACTATCAAACACAGATTGGATAATTGGTATCCAACTCCAATTAACTCTCAGACTCAATATCAAACTGAGAAACACTCTCAGACTCTCTAGCCAGCTCAGATTCATTTACAATCTCAATATCACACTCATTTTCACTCTCAGGCTCACTATTCAACTGAGATTCACGCTCAGACTCAATATTGTGCTCAGATTCACTCTCAGACACACTATCAAACTCAGATTCACTCTAAGACTCACTGTTAAACTTGGATTCACTCACAGATTTACCAGTAAACTCAGATTCACTCTCAGACACACTATCAACTCAGATTGACTCTCAGGCACACTATCAAACTCAGATTGACTCTCAGGCACACTATCAAACTCAGATTGACTCTCAGGCACACTATTAACATCACATTCACTCTCTCACTTACTATCAAACAGATTCAATATCAGACTCACGATCAAACTCAGATTCACTGCCGCACTCACTGTCAGACTCAGATACACTCTCAGGCTCATAATCACATTCAGATTCACTCTTAGACTCAATATCATACTCAGATTTAATCTCAGACAAACTATCAACCTCTAATTCACTCACAGACTCCCTATCAAACTTTGATATACTCTCGCATTCACTATCAAACTCTAATTCATTCATAGATTCAATATCAGACTCAGATTCACTCTCAGTCTCATTATCAAACTTTGATTCACTCCCAGACTCACCATCAAAGACAGATTCTCTCTCTGACTCACTATCCAACTCAGATTCAATCTCAGATTCACTATCCAACTCAAATTCACTCTCAGACTCAGTATCCTATTCAGATTTACTCTCAGGCGCACTATCAAAGTCAGATTTACTCTCTCGCTCACTATCAAACGCAGATTCACGCTCAGACTCACGATCAAACTCAGATTCACACAGGCTCACTATAAGAATCAGATTCACTCACAAACTTACTCTCGCCCTCAGATTCACTCTAAGACTCACTATCAAAGACAGATTGACTCTCAGACTCAGTATCCAACTCCAATTAACTCTCAGACTCAATATCAAACTGGCAATCGCTCTCAGACTCTCTATCCAGATCAGATTCATTTTCAAACTCAATATCACACTCAGATTCACGCTCAGACTCACTATCCAACTGAGATTCATACTCAGACTCAATATCACGCTCAGGTTCAATCTCAGGCACACTATCAACCTCAGATTCACTCTCAGACTCACTGTCAAAGCCAGATTCACTCTCACGCTCACTATCAACTCAGATTCAGTCGTGACTCATCATAAGAATCAGATTCACTCACAGGCTCACTGTCACTCTCAGATTCATTCTCAGGTTCACTATCAAACTCAGGTTCTCTCTCAGACTCACTATCAAGCTCAGATGCACTCTTAGGCTCACTATCAAACTTAGATTCAGTCTCAGATTATCTGTCAAACTTGGTTCACTCTCACCCTCAATATCAAACTCAGATTCACTCTCAGACTCAACACCAGGATCCAATTCACTCTCAAACTCACTATTGAAATCAGGATCACTCTCAGTCACATTATCTAAGTCACATTCACTCTAAAGCTCACTACCAAACTCAGATTCACTCTCATATTCACTATCAGCCTCAGATTTACTCTCAGAATTATTGTCACAGTCAGATTCACTCTCAGATCACTGTCTAACTCAGGTTCACTCTCAGGCTATCTGTCAAATGCAGTTTCACTCTCAGGCCCACTATCAAATTCAGATTCACTCCCAGACTCTGTGTCTGAGACTGAATCTGATTGTGATAGTGAATCCGAGAGTGAATCTGAGTTTGACCGTGAGCTTGAGAGTGAACCTGAGTTTGATAGTGAGCCTGAGAGTGAATCTGCCTTTCATAGCGAGCCTGACAGTGAATCTGAGTATGATATTGAATCTATGAGGGATTCTGAATGTGATAGTGAGTCTGAGGGTGAACCCTAGTTTGATCATGAGTCTGTGAGTGAATCTCAGTCTGATAGTGGTTCTGAGGCACAATCTCATTTTGACAGTGAACCTGAGAGTCAGTCTGTGTTTGACAGTGTGACTGAGAGCTAATCTGATTTTTATAGTCCATCTGACAGTGAATCCGAGTTTGATAGTGAGCTTGACAGTGAATCTGGAGCTGATGGTGTGTCTGAGAGTGAATCTGAGCTTGACAGGACTCTGAGGCAGAATCCCATTTTGTTAGTGAGCTTGTGATTTAGCCTGTGTTTGATAGTGTCCCTGAGAGCCAATCATATTTTGATAGTGCATCAGACAGTGAATCAGAATTTGATAGTGAGGTTTGCAATGAATCTGAGGTTGATAGTGTTTCTGAGAGAGAATCACTGTCTGATAACAATAATAAAACTGAATCTGAGTTTGATAGTGAATCTGAGATTGAATCTGTGTTTGAAAGTAAATATGAGAGTGAATCTGAGTTTGATAGGAAGTCTGAGATTAAATTACATATTGATAATGACTCTGAGAGTGAACCTGAGACTGACAGTGAGGCCCGGAGTAAATCCGATACTTATGGTGAGTCAAAGAGTGAATCTGAGTTTGATAGTGTGCTTGAGAGTGAATCTAAGTAAGATGCTGATTATAACAGTGAGTCTGAGTTGGAAAGTGAGTCTGAGTGTTTGATAGTGAGTTTGAGAGTGAACCTGGCTGTGGCAGTGACACAAGAGTGAATCTGACTTTGATAGTGAGTCTGAGACTGAGTCTGAATATGATAGTGAGTCTGAGAGTGAATCTGATTTTGATAGTGAGTCTGAGACTGAGCCTGAATTTGTTTCATAGTGAGTCTGACAATGTATCTGTGGCTGATAGTGTGCCTGAGAGTGAATCTGAGTATGATATTGAGTCTGTGTGTGAATCTGAATTGGATAATGAGTCTGAGAGTGAATCTGAATGTGGTAGTGAGCCTGAGAATGTATCTGAGTCTGACAGTGAGTGCGGCAGTGAATCTGAGGCTGATGGTGGGTCTGAGAGGGAACCTGAGTGTGATATTGAGTTTGTGAATTAATCTAAGTTGAATAGTGAGCCTGAGAGTGAATCTCAGTTTGATATTGAGTCTGAGAGTGAATCTGAATTTGATAGTCAGTCTGAAGGTGAATCTGAGTTTGGCAGTGTGTCTGAGAGCGAATCTGAGTTTGGTAGTGAACCCGAGAGTGAATCTGAGAGTGGCAGTGAGCCTGAGAGTGAATCTCAGTGTCATAGTGAGTCGGAGAGTCTCTGAGAGTTATCTAATTTTAGTAGTGTGTCTACGAGTGATTCTGAGTTTGATAATGTGTCTGAGAGTTAATCTGAGTTTGATAATAATTCTGTGATTGAATCTAAGTTTGGCAGTGAGTCTGAGAGTGAATCAGATTTTGATAGTGTGGTCTGACAGTGTATCTGAGGCTGATAGTGAGTCACTCTCACACACTCTATCAAACATAGATTCACTCTCAGGCGGACTATCAAACTCAAATTCACTCTCAGACTCACTGTCGCATGAGATTCACTCTCAGATTCACTATCAAAGACAAATTCATTCTCAAACTCACTATAAATACGTAATTCAATCTCAGACTCCCTATCAAACTCAGATTCACTCTCAGATTCAATATCATACTCAGATTCGCCCTTAAAAACACTATCAGCCTCAGATTCACTGTCAGACTCACTATCAAGCTCTGATTCACTCTCAGAATTAATATCAAACTCAGGTTCACTCTCTGACTCACTGTCAAACTCAATTCATTCTAAGTCTCACTATCAAACTCACATTCACTCTTTGAGACTCTTTGACTCACCATAAGTATCAGATTCACTCTCAGGCTCACTATCAAACTCAGATTCACTGTCAAGCTCACTATCACACTCAGGTTCACTCTTAGGCTTAATATTAGAATGAGCTTCACTCACAGACTCACTTTCACTTGCAGGTTCACTCTCATACTCAGTATCATACTCAGATTCACTCTCAGACACACTCTCAGCCTCTGATTCACTCTCAGGCTCACTATCAAACTCAGATTCACTCTCAGACTCACTATCCAATTCAGATTCATTCACAAACTCAATATTACACTCAGATTCACTCTCATGCTCACTATCCCATTCAAATTCACTCTCAGACTCACTATCACATTCAGCTTCACTCTCAGACACACTATCTCACTCAGGTTCGCTCTCAGATTCAATACTGTATTCAGATTTACTCTCAGGCACACGATCAAACTCAGGTTCACTTTCTGACTCACCATAAGTATCAGGTTCTCTCTCAGACTCACAGTCACTCTCAGATTCGCTCTCAGGCTCACTATCAAACTCACATTCACTCTTAGGCTCACTATTAGAATCAGATTCACTGACAGACACACTGTCACTCTCAAATTCACCCTTTTACTCAACATTATACTCAGATTTCAGTCTCAGACATATTATCAGCCTCTGATTCACTATCAGTCTCACTATCAAACTCTGATTCACTCAGACTTAGTATCAAAATCTGGTTCACTCATTGACTCACTATCAAACTCATGTTCATTCTAAGTCTCACTATCAACATCAGATTCACTGTCAAGCTCACTATCAAACTGGGATTCACTGTCAGACGGGCTATAAAAATCAGATTATCTCTCAGGCACACTATCAAACACAGACTGACTCTCAAGTTCACTGTCAAAATGAGATTGTGCCTCAGAACCATTATCTGAGACTGAGATTCACTCACAGGCTCACTATCAAACTCAGGTTCATTTTCAGACTCACTATCACATTCAGAATCCTTCATAGAATCAAAATTATACTCAGATTCACCCTCAGGCTCGCTATGAAAGGCAGATTCTGTCTTAGGCTCACTATCAAACTCAGATTCACTCTCGGACTCACTATCACAATCAGATTCACTCTCAGACACACTATCAGCCTTAGATTCACTTTCAGGCTCACTATCAAAGCCAGACTCACTCTAACACTCACTATCAAACATAGGCTCACTCCCAGACTCACTATCAAACTCAGATTGACTCTTTGACTCACCATAAGTATCAGATTCACTCTCAAACTCATGATCAAACTCAGAATCACTCTCAGACTCACTATCACAATCAGATTCAGTCTCAGGCACACTATCCATCTCAGATTCACTCTTGACTCACTGTCACAGCCAGATTCGCTCAAACTCACTTTTCAACTCAGATTTACTCTCATATTCAATATCTTACTCAGATTCACTCTCAGACACACTATCAAACTCAGATTGACTCTGACTCACCATAAGTATCAGATTCTCTCAGAGATTCAATATCATACTTAGATTCACACTCAGATTCACCATCAAACTCAGATTCTCTCATAGATTCAATATCATACTTAGATTCACTCTCAGACTCACTATCACACTCAGATTCACTCTCAGATGCACCATCAAAGTCAGATTCACTCTCAAACTCAATATCACACTCAGATTCACTCTCATGCTCACTATCCCAATCAGATTTACACTCAGACTCAATACCGTACTCAGATTCACTCTCAGGCACACTATCAGCATCAGATATAGTGTCAGACTTACTATCAAACTCAGATTCACTCCCAAACTCATAATCAAAGTCAGATTCACTCTAAGACTCACTATCACAATCAGATTCAGTCTCAGGCACACTGTCAAACTTATATTCACTGTCACAGCCAGATTCACTCAAACTCAGATTCAATGTCAGACTCACTATCAGATTTCAATTCACTCTCAGACTCTCTATCGAAATCAGATTCCCTCTCCATCTCACTAACTAATTCAAAATCACTCTCAAACTCGCTATGAAACTAAGATTCATTCTCAAGCTCACTATCAAAGTCAGATTCACTCTCAGTCTCACAATCAAAAACAAATTCACTCTCCGATTCACTATCATACTCAGGTCACTCTTGGACAATGAAACTCAGATTCACTGTCAGATATACTAACAGACTCAGATTCACTCTCAGATTCACTATCAAAATCATATTCACTCTCAAGCTTACTATCAAATTCTGGCTCACTCTAATATTCACTATCAAAATCAGATTCACTCTCAGGCTCACTATCCAACTCAGATTCACTCCTAGATGCAATATCAAAATCAGATTAACTCTCAGACTGACTACCAAACCCAGATTCCCTCTCAGATTCATCACTGAAATCAGAATCACTCTCAGACTCACTATCAAACTCAGATATACTCTCAGACACAATATCAAATCAAGACTGGCTGTCAGGCGAGATTCCAATTCACTCTCAAACTCACCATGAAGCTGAGATTTACTCTCAGGCACACTATCAAACTCAGACGACCTCTGAAGCCCACTATCAAAATAAAATTCTATCTCAGCGTCACCATCAGGCTCAGATTCACTCTCCAGCTCACTATCAGAATTGGATTCACTGTCAGACTCACTATCAAACTCAGATTCCCTCTCAGACTCTCTATCAAACTCAGATTCACTCTCAGACATGATATCAGACTCAGGTTGACTCTCAGATGTGCTATTGAAATCAGATTCACTCTGAGATGCTTTATCCAACTCAAATTCAATGTCAGACTCACTGTCAGAATCCAATTCACTCTCAGACTCAGTATCGAAATCAGATTCACTCTCCATCATACCAACTAATTCACATTCACTCTCAAACTCACTATCAAACTTAGATTCACTCTCACATCCCCACTATCAAAATCGGATTGATTGTCAGACTCACTATTAAACTCAGATCCACCCTCAGACTCTGATTCAAGCTCTGATTCACTGTCAGACTCACTATATAACTCAGATTCACTCTCAAAATTCTATCAAACTCTGACTCACTCTAAGAAGCACTATCAAAATCAGATTCACTCTCAGACTCACTATCAAAATGAGATTCTGTTTTAGAGACACCATCAAACTCAGATTAACTCTCAAGCTCATTGTCAAAATGAGATTCTATCTCAGGTTCACTTTCAGAATCACTACCAAACTCAGATACACTCTCAGGCGCACTATCAGAACAAAATTCAGTGCCAGACTCACTATGAGGCTCCACATGACTCTCAAACTCACTAAGGAACTGAGATTTACTCTCAGACTCACAATCAAAAACAGAATCACTCTTAGAATCATAATCAAAAACAGGTTCAATCTCAGATTCACTTCAAACTCAGATTCACTGCCAAGCTTAGATTCAATCTCAGAGTCACTACCAGGTTCAGATTCAATCTCATAATCTCGATCAAAATCAGATTCACTCTCAGACTCACAATCAAACTCAGATTCACTCAGGCTATCAAACTCAGGTTCACTCTCAGACACACTATCAAACATAGATTCACTGTCAGATTCAATATCCAACTGAGATTCATTCTCAGACACAATATCAAACTCAGATTCACCCTCAGACTCACTACCAAACTCAGTTTGACTCTCAGTCACAATGTCAGACCAAAATCTGCTGTCAGACTCACTATGAGATACCAATTCATTCTCAAACTCACTATGAAACTGAAATTCACTCTCAAGCTCACTGTCAAACTAAGATTCACTCTCAGACACACAATCAAAAACAAATTCACTCTCAGGCTCACTAACAACCTCAGATTCACTGTCACACTCACTATCAAATTCAGAATCACTCTCGGACCATCAAACTCAGATTCACTCTCAGAAACACTGTCAAAATCAGATTCACTCTCAGACTCACAATCAAAATCAGGTTCACCCTCAGGCTCACTACCGAACTCAGGTTCACTGTCAGATGAACTAACAAACTCAGACTCACTCTCAAGATCACTATCAAACTCTGATTCACTGTCAGACTCACTATCAAACTAAGATCCACTCTCAGACTCACTAATAACTATCAAACTAAGATCCACTCTCAGACTCACTAATAACTCTCAAGCTCACTAGAAAAATGAGATTTCATCTCAGATTCACTATCAGACTCACATTCACTCTCAGGTGCAATACCAAACTCAGATTTACTCTCAGGCTCACTATCAAACTCAGATTCACGCTTAAGCTTACCATCAAAACCTGATTCACACTCATTCCAGCTATCAAAATCATATTCACTCTCAGACTCACGATCAAAATCAGAATCACTCTCACAAACACTTTCAAACTCAGACTAACTCTCAAGCACACTATTAAAATGCGCTTTCATCTCAAAGTCACTATCAGGCTCAGATTCACTCTCAGGCTCACTATCAAACTCAGATTCACTCTCGGACTATCAAACTCAGATTCGCTCTCAAGCACACTATCAAATTCAATTTCACTATCAAACTCTGATTCGCTCCCAGACTCACTATCAGACTCTGACTCACTCTCAGGCTCACCATCAACTCAGATTTGCTGTCAGATTCACTAGCAAAATCAGAATCACTCTCAGGCACACTAGCAAACTCTGACTAACTCTGAAGCCCACTGTCAAAATGAAATTCTGTCTCTGAGTCACCATCAGAGTCAAATTCACTCTCCAACTTAGTATCAGAATTGGATTCACTGTCAGGCTCATTATCAAACTCAGATTCACTCTCAGACACACTATCAGGCTCAGGTTAACTCTCAGAATTGCCATTGAAATCAGGTTCACTCTCAGATGCACTACCAAACTCAGGTTCAATGTCAGACTCACTATCAGATTCCAATTCACTCTCAGACTCACTATCGAAATCAGATTCACTCTCCATCACACTAATTAATTCACATTCACTCTCAGACTCAAAATCAAACTTAGATTCACTGTCAGGCACGTCAAACTCAGTTTCAATGTCAGATTCACTATCGATATCTGATTCACTCTCAGACTCCCTATCAAACTCAGATTCACTAACAGACACTATCAAACTCAGATTCACTCTCAGCCTTACTATCAAATTCAGATTCGCTCTCAGACACACTATCAAACTCAGATTCGCTCCCAGACTCACAATCAGACTCTGGCTCACTCTCAGGCTCACCATCAAACTCACATTTGCTGCCAGGTTCACTATCAAAATCAGACTCATTCTCAGGCATACTAGCAAACTCAGACTAACTCTGAAGGCCACTATTACAATGAAATTCTGTCTCAGAGTCACCGTCAGACTCAGATTCACTCTCCAATTCACTATCCGAATTGGATTCGCTGTCATGCTCACTATCAAACTCAGATTCACTCTCAGACATGCTATCAAATTCAGATTGACTCTTATAATTGCTAGCGAAATCAGATTCACTCTCAGACGCACTATCAAACTCAGATTCAATGTCAGACTCACTATCAGATTCCAATTTACTCTCAGACTCACAATCAAAATCAGATTCACCTTCCATCACACTAATTCACATTCACTCTCAAATTCACAATCAAACTTAAATTCACTCTTAGATCCATTATGAAGCTCAGATTCACTATCAGACTTGCTATCAAACTCAGATTCACTCTCAAGCTCACTATCAAGCTATGATTCACTGTCAGGCTCACTATCAAACTCAGATTCACCATCAAGTTCACTATCAAACTCTGACTCACTCTAAGATTCACTATCAAAATTAGATTCACCCTTAGGCATACCTTCAAACTCAGACTAACTCTTAAGCTCACTACCAAAATGAGATTCTGTCTGAGAGGCATTATCCAACTCAGATTCACTATCAGAGCACTATTCGCTGTCATACACACTATGAGAATCCAATTCACTTCAAACTGACTATAAAACTGAGATTTACTCAATGTTAAGTCCGGAAGGCTGTAAAGTGCCCAGTCAGAAGATGAAGTGCTGTTCCTCCAGTTTGCCTTGAGCTTCACTGGAACATTGCAGCAGGCCAAGGACGGACATATGGGCATGAGAGCAGGGTGGTGTGTTGAAATGGCAAGCGACAGGGAGGTCTGGGTCATGCTTGCGGACAGACCGAAGGTGTTCCACAAAACGGTCATCCAGTCTGCGTTTGGTCTCTCCAATGTAGAGGAGACCGCATTGGAAACAGCGAATGCAGTAGACTAAATTGAGGGAAGGGCAAGTGAAGTGCTGCTTCACTTGAAAGAAGTGTTTGGGCCCTTGGACGGTGAGGAGGGAGGAAGTAAAGGGGCAGGTGTTGCACCTTCTGTGGTTGCATGGGAAGGTGCCGTGAGAGTGGGTTGAGATGTAGGGAGTGATGGAGGAGTAGACCAGGGTGTCCCAGAGGGAACTATCCCTGCGGAAAGCCGCCAGTGGGGGTGAAGGGAAGATGTGTTTGGTGGTGGCATCATGCTGGAGCTGGCAGAAATGGCGGAGGATGATCCTTTGAATGTGGAGGCTGGTGGGGTGATAAGTGAGGACAATGGGGACCCTATGTCGGACTCACTATGAGACTCCAATTCACTCTCAAACTCACTATAAGACTGAGGTTTACTCTGAGGCTCACAATCAAAAACAGATTTACTCTCAGACTCACAATCAGAAACAGATTCAATCTCAGGTTCACTATGAAACTCAGATTCAGTCAGGCTCACTATCAAACTCAGATTCACTCTCAGAGTCACTAGCGGATTCAGATTCACTCTCAGAGTCTCTATCAATATCAGATTCACTCTCGGACTCACAAACAAACTCAGATTCACCCTCAGACCATCAAACTCAAGTTCATTCTCATACTCACTAACAAACACAGATTCACTCTTAGATTCACTATCCAACTAGATTCACTCTCAGATGCAAGATCAAACTCAGATTCACTCTGTGTGGAGGCGCACTGTCAGATCAAGGTTCACTATCAGACTCACAAAGACACTCCAAATCATTCTCAAACTCACTATGAAACAGAGATTCACTCTCAAGCTCACTATCAAACTCAGATTCACTCTCAGATTCACAATAAAAGAACAAATTCGCTCTCAGATTCAACATCAACTCAGATTCACTGTCAGGCTCACTACCAAACTCAGATTCACACTCGGGCCATGAAACTCAGATTCACTCTCAGACACACTGCCAAACCCAGGTTCACTTTGAGGCTCACTATCAAACTCAGATTCACTCTCAGACTCACTCTCAAACTCAGATTCACTCTCAGACTCACTCTCAAACTCAGATTCACTCTCAGACTATCAACCTCAGATTCACTATCAGACTCACTCTCAAACTCATATTCACTCACTGGCACACTATCAAATTCAGATTCACTGTCAGACTCACTCTCAAACTCAGATTCACTCACTGGCACACTATCAAATTCAGATTCACTATCAGACTCACTCTCAAACTCAGATTCAGTCGCAGACACAATATCAAATTCAGGTTTGCTCTCAGGCTCACTATCAATCTCAGATCCACTACCAAACTCAGATTTGCTCCCAGACTCACAATCAGACTCTGATTCACTCATGCTCACAATCAAATTCAGATTTACTGTCAGATTTG
Organism: Cetorhinus maximus; assembly: GCF_964194155.1. Taxonomy (NCBI): domain Eukaryota; kingdom Metazoa; phylum Chordata; class Chondrichthyes; order Lamniformes; family Cetorhinidae; genus Cetorhinus; species Cetorhinus maximus. Next base: position 108,995,136 of record NC_135883.1, read on the forward strand.
CTATCAAACTCAGATACATTCTCACTCTCACTGTCAAAATTCAATTTACTCTCAGGCACACTATAAATCTCAGACTAACTCTGAAGCCCACTATCAAAATGAGATTATGTATCCGAGACGCCATCAGTCTCAAATTCACTCTCTGCTCACTTTCAGAATTGGAATCACTGTCAGGATCACTATCTAACTCAGATTCACTCTCAGACTCACTACTGAAATCAGATTCAATCTCAAACTCACCATAAAACTCAGACTCACTCACCGGCTCACTATCAAACACAGATTCAATCTCAGATTCACTATCCAACTCAGATTCACTCTCAGACGCAATATCAAACTCATATTCACTCTCAGATGCACTACAGATTCAATCCCAGGCACACTGCCAGAAAAGGATTCACTGTCAGATTCCCCACGAGAGTCCAATATATTCTCAAACACACTATCAAACTGTGATTCACTCTCAAGCTCAATATCAAAGTCAGATTCACTCTCAGACTCACAATCAAAACTAATTCACTCCCAAATACACTATCAAGCTGAGATTCACTGCCAGACTCACTGTCAAACTCGGATTCACTCTTGGACCGTGAAACTCGGATTCACTCTCAGACCATGAAACTCAGGTTCACTCTTAGACTCACTATCAAACTAAGATTCACTCTCAAGCTCACTATCAAACACTGATTCAGGCTCAGAGTCACTATCAAAATCAGATTCACTCTCAGACTCACTATCGAAATCAGCTACACACTCAGACTAACTCCCAAGCTCAAATTGAGATCTTGTCTAGGAGTCACTGTCAAACTCAGATTCACTCTCGGGCTATGAAACTCAGATTCACTCACAAACACACTATCAAGCTCAGATTCACTCTCAGGCACACTATCAAACTCAGATTCACTCAGACTCACTATCAAACTCAGAGTCACTCTGAGATTCACTATCAAACTCAGATTCACTTTGAGGCTCACTATCAAAATCTGATTCACTCTCAGGTGCACTATCAAACACAGATTCACTCTCAAGCTCACGATCAAACTTTGATTCACCCTCATTTTAACTATCAAAATCAGATTCACTCTCAGACTCACTTTCGAAATATGATTCACTCTCACGCACACTTTCAAATTCAGACTAACTCTCAAGCTCACTATCTAAATGAGATTTAATCTCACATTCACTATTAAACTCAGATTCAATGTCAGGTTCACTATCGATATCTGATTCACTCTCAGGCACCCTATCAAATTGAGATTCGCTTTCAGACTAAGAAACTCAGATTCAGTCGGAGACATGCTATCAAACTCAAATTCACTATCAGACTCACTATCAAACTCAGGTTCACTCTCAACCTCACTATCAAATTCAGATTTGCTCTCAGACTCACTATCAAACTCAGATCCACTATCAAACTCAGATTCACTCCCAGACTCATAATCAGACTCTGACTCACTCTCATGCACACTATCAAACTCAGGCTAACTCTGATGCCCACTATCAAAATGATATGCTGTCGCAGAGTCACCATCAGACACAGATTCACTTTCCAACTCACTATCAGAATTGGATTCACTGTCAGACTCACTGTCAAACTCAGATTCACTCTCAGAAACACTAGCAGACACTGACTGACTCTCAGACTTGCTATAAAAATCAGATTCACTCTCAAACGCACTATCAAACTCATATTTAATGCCAGACTCACTATCAGATTCCAATTCGCCCTCAGACACACAACCGAAATCAGATTTACTCACCACCGCACAAACTAATTCGAATTCATTCTCAAACTCACTACCAAACTCAGATTCACTCTTCGACGCACTATCAACATTCGCTTTCTGGCTCACTGTGAGACTTCAATTTACTCTCAAACTCACTATGAAACTGAGTTTTACTCACAGACTCACAATCAAAAACAAATTCACTCACAGATTCACAATCAAAAACAGATTCAATCTTAGGTTCACAATCAAACTCACGTTCAGTCAGACACACTTTCAAACTCAGATTCACTCTCAGAGTCACTATCAGATTCAGGTTCACTCTCAGGATCCCTATCAAAATCAGATTCACTCTCAGACTCACAATAAAACTCAGATTCACCCTCAGACCATTAAACTCAGATTCACTCTCAGGCACACTTATAAACTCAGATTCACACTCAGACTCACTACCAAACACGGATTCATTCTCAGATTCACTATCCAACTAGATTCACTCCCAGATGAAATATCAAAATCATATTCACTCTCAAACTCACTACCAAACACAGATTCACTCTCAGATTCACTATCTAACTATATTCACTCCCAGACTCAATTTCAAACTCATAATCACTCTCCGACTTACTACCAAATTCAGATTTACTCTCAGAAACTCTGTCAGGACAAGGTTCGCTGTCAAACTCACTACGAGACTCCAATTCATTCTCAAACTCAGTATGAAACTGAGATTCACTCTCAAACTCACCATCAGACTCGGATTCGCTCTCAGACTCACAATTAAAAACAAATTAACTCTCAGATTCACCATCAAATTCAGATTCACTGTCAGACTCACTATCAAACTCAGATTTATTCTCGGACCATGAAACTCAGATTAACTCTCAGGCACACTTTCAAACTGAGATTCGCTCTCAAACTTACTGTCAAACTCAGATTCACTTTGAGGCTCACGATCAAACTCAGATTCACTCTCAGACTCACTATAACACTCAGATTCACTCTCAGACTATCTATCAAACTCTGATTCGTTCTCAGGCTCACTATCAAATTCTGATTCACCCTCATTCTAACTGTCAAAATCAGGTTCACTCTCAAACTCACAATCAAAATATGATTCGCTCTCATGCACACATTCAAACTCAGAACAACTCTCAAGCTCACTATCTAAATCAGATTTCATCTCAGAATCACAATGTGGCACAGATTCACACTCACATGCACTGTCAAACTCAGATTCAGTGTCAGATTCACTATCGATATCTGATTCACTCTCAGGCACACTGTAGAACTCAAACAAACTCTGAAGCCCACCATCAAAATGTGATTCTGTCTCAGAGTCAACATCAGACTCAGATTCATTCTCCACTCACTATCAGAATTGGATTCACTGCCAGAATCACTATGAAACTCAGAATTCTCTATCAGAAGCCCTATTGAAATCAGATTTACTCTCAAACTTACTATCAAATTCAGATTCACTCTCAGACACACTATCGAAATCAGATTGACTCTCAGAGGCAATATCAAATTCAGATTCACTCTCAGATGCACTGTCAGAACAAGGTTCGCTGCCAGACTCACTATGAGTCTCCAGTTCATTCTCAAACTCAATATGAAAATGACATTCACTCTCAATCTCAGTATCAAACTCAGATTCACTCTCGGATACACAATCAAAAAGAAATTCACTCTTATTTTTCACTGTCAGACTCACTATCAAACTCAGAGTCACTCTGAGATTCACTATCAAACTCAGATTCACTTTGAGGCTCACTATCATAATCTGATTCACTCTCAGATGCACTATCAAACATAGGTTCGCTCTCAAGTTCACGATCAAACTTTGATTCACCCACATTCTAATTATCAAATTCAGATTCACTCTCGGGCTCAATATCAAAATATGATTCACTCTCACACACAATTTCAAACTCAGGCTAACTCTCAAGCGCACTGTCTAAATGAGATTTCATCTCAGAGTTACTATCAGGCTCAGATTCAATCTCACATGCATTATCAAACTCAGATTCAATGTCAGACTCACTATCAAACTCAGATTCACTATCAAATACACTATTAATGTTTTGATTCACTCTCAGAGTCACTATCAAAATCAGATTCACTCTCAGACTCACTATCGAAATCAGATTCATTCTCAGGCACGCTTTCAAACTGAGGCTAATTCTGAAGCTCACTGTCAAAACGAGGATTCATCTCAAAGTCACTGTCAGGCTCAGCTTCACTCTCACATGCGCGATCAAACTCAGATTCAATGTCAGATTCACTATCGATATCTGATTCACTCTCAGACTCCCTATCAAATTCTGATTCAATGTCAGACTCACTATCAAATTCAGATTCACCATCTGATGCACTATCAAAATCAGATTCACTCGCATGCAAACGATCAAATTCAGGTTTGCTCTCAGACTCACCATCAAACACAGATTCACTATCAAACTCAAATTCACTCCCAGATTCACAATCAGACTCTGCCTCACTCTTAGGCACACAATCAAACTCAGATTTACTGTCAGGTTCATGATCAAACTCAGAATCTCTGCACACTCACTATCGAAATCCGATTCACTCTCAGGCACACTATCAAACTCAGACAAACTCTGAAGCCCACCATCAAAATGTGATTCTGTCTCAGAGTCACCATCAGACTCAAGATTCATTCTCCACTCACTTTCAGAATTGTATTCACTGTCAGGATCACTATCAAACTCAGCTTCACTCTCAGACTCCCTATTGAAATCAGATTGACTCTCAAGCACACTATCAAACTCAGATTCGCTCTCAGATGCAATATCAAACTCAGGTTCACTCTCAGACACACAATACAAAACAAATTCACTCTCAGTTTCACTATCACACTCATATTCACTGTCAGACTCACAATCATACTCAGATTCATTCTCGGACTCACTATCAAACTCAGATTCACTCTCAGACTCACTATCAAACTCAGATTCGCTCTCAAGCTCATTATCAAACTTTGATTCACCCACATTCTAACTACTGAAATCAGATTCACTCTCAGACTCACTATCAAAATATGATTCACTCTGATGCCTACTTTCAAACTCAGGCTAACTCTCATGCACATTATCTAAATGAGATTTCAATTCAGAGTCGCTACCAGGCTCAAATTCACTCTCACATGCACTATCAAACTCAAATTCAACGTCAGGTTCACTATCAATATCTGATTCACTCTCAGGCACCCCATCAAACTCAGGTTCGCTCTCAGACTATGAAACTCAGATTCACTCGCAGACACACCATCAAACACAAATTCACCATCAGGCTCACTATCAAACTCATATTTGCTCTCAGGCTCACTATCAAACTCAGATTCACTATCAAACTCAGATTCACTCCCAGGCACACAATCAGACTCTAACTCTCTCAGGCTCACCATCAAACTCACATTTGTTGTCAGATTCACTATCAAAATCAGACTCACGCTCAGGCACACTAGGAAACTCAGACTAATTCTGAAGCGCACTATCAAAATCATATTCTGTCTCAGAGTCACCATCAGACACAGATTGACTTTCCAATTCGCTATCAGAATTGGATTGACAGTCAGACTCACTGTCAAACTCAGATTCCCTCTCAGACTGTCTATCAAAGTCAGATTCACTCTCAGGCTCACTATCAAGTCCAGAATCACTCTCAGACATACTATTAGTTTCAGGTTGACTCTCAGACTTGCTAGCAGTATCAGATTCACTCTCAGACACACTATCAAACTCGTGTTCATTGTCAAACTCACTGTCAGATTCCAATTCCTATTGAAATCAGGTTCACTCTCCATCACACTAACTAATTCACATTCACTCTCAAACTTATTATCAAACTTAGATTCACTCTCAGGTCCAGTATCAAAATCATATTCACTGTCAGACTCACTATCAAACTCAGATTCACTGTCAGATTCACTATCGACCCTTGACTCACTCTCAGACACAATATCAAACTCAGATTCACTCTCAGACTCACTACCAAATTCAAGTTCACTCTAAAACGCACTATCAGTACAAGATTCGCTTTCATACTCACTATGTGACTCTAATTTAATCTCTAACTCACTACACAACTGAGATTTACTCTCAGACTCACAATCATAAACAGATTCGATCTCAGATTCACTATCAAACTCAGATTCAGTCATACTCACTATCAAACTCAGATTCAGATTCACTCTCAGAATCTCTTCCAAAATCGGATTCATTCTCAATCTCACTATCAAACACAGATTCAATGTCAGATTCAGTATTGAAATCTGTTTCACTTTCAGGCTCTGTCACAATCTGATTCACTCTCAGACTATTAAACTCAGATTCACTCACAGACACACTATTAAACTCAGGTTCACTATCAGGCTCACTATCAAACTCAGATTCACTCGCAGGCACACTAACAAGTTCAGGTTTGCTCTCAGACTCACTATCAAACTCAGATTCGCTCCCAGATTCACAATCAGACACTGATTCACACTTAATCTCACCATCATTCTCAGACACAATATCCTACTCAAATTTATTGTCAGATGCACTATCAAATTCAGATTCACTCTCACACTCACTGTCGAAACCAATCAAATGAGATTCTGTCTCAGAGTAACCATCATTCTCAGGTTCATGCTCCACTCACTATCAGATTTGGATTCACTGTCAGAATCACTATCAAATTCAGGTTCACTCTCAGACTCCCTAATGAAATCAGATTCACTCTCAAACTCACTATCAAACTCAGAGTCACACTCAGACACAATATCCAACTCAGGTTCACTCTATGACGCAATAACAAACTCAGACTCACTCCCAGACGCAATATCAAACTCAGATTCGCTCCCAGATTCACAATCAGACACTGATTCACACTTAATCTCACCATCACTCTCAGACACAATATCCTACTCAGATTTATTGTCAGACGCACTATCAAATTCAGATTCACTCTCACACTCACTGTCGAAACCAATCAAAATGAGATTCTGTCTCAGAGTAACCATCATTCTCAGATTCATGCTCCACTCACTATCAGATTTGGATTCACTGTCAGAATCACTATAAAATTCAGATTCACTCTCAAACTCCTTAAGGAAATCATATTCACTCTCAAACTCACTATCAAACTCAGATTCACTCTCAGACACAATATCCAACTCAGGTTCACTCTATGGCGCAATAACAAACTCAGACTCACTCCCAGACGCAATATCAAACTCAGATTCATTCTCAGACTCACAATCAAATACAAATTCACTCTCAGTTACACAATCAAACTCAGATTCAGTCAGACTCACTATCAAACTCAGATTCAGATTCACTCTCAGAATCTCTTCCAAAATCGGATTCATTCTCAATCTCATTATCAAACTCAGATTCACTCTCAGGCTATCAAACACAGATTAACTCTCAAACACACTATTAAACTCAGAATCTCTCTCGGACACACCGTCGGGACACAGATTCACTCTCAGACTCATTGTCAAACTCATCTTCACTCTCACACTCACTATCAAACTCTGATGCACTCTCAAAGTCACAATCAAAATTAGATTCACTCTCAAACTCACTGCCGAAATCCGATTCACTCTCAGGCACACTATCAAACTCAGACAAACTCTGAAGCCCACCATGAAAATGAGATTCTGACTCAGAGTCACCATCAGACTCAGGTTCATTTTTCACACACTATCAGAATTGGATTCACTGTCAGAATCACTATCAAACTCAGATCCACTCTAAGGCTCATTATCAAGCAAAAATTCACTCTCAAGCTCACGATCAATCTCTGATTAACCCTCAGAGTCACCATCAAAATCAGGTTCACTCTCAGACTCATTATCGCAATCAGAATCACTCTCAGGCACACTTTCAAACTCTGACTACCTCACAAGCTCACTTTCAAAATGAGATTTCATCGCAGAGTCACAATCAGGCTCAGAATCACTCTCACATGCGCTATCAAACACAGATTCAATGTCAGATTCAGTATTGAAATCTGTTTCACTTTCAGGCTCTATCAAAATCTGATTCACTCTCAGACTATTAAACTCAGATTCACTCACAGACACACTATGAAACTCAGGTTCACTATCAGGCTCACTATCAAACTCAGATTCACTCGCAGGCACACTAACAGGTTCAGGTTTGCTCTCAGACTCACTATCAAACTCAGATTCGCTCCCAGATTCACAATCAGACACTGATTCACACTTAATCTCACCATCATTCTCAGACACAATATCCTACTCAGATTTATTGTCAGATGCACTATCAAATTCAGATTCACTCTCACACTCACTGTCGAAACCAATCAAATGAGATTCTGTCTCAGAGTAACCATCATTCTCAGGTTCATGCTCCACTCACTATCAGATTTGGATTCACTGTCAGAATCACTATCAAATTCAGGTTCACTCTCAGACTCCCTAATGAAATCAGATTCACTCTCAAACTCACTATCAAACTCAGAGTCACACTCAGACACAATATCCAACTCAGGTTCACTCCATGACGCAATAACAAACTCAGACTCACTCCCAGACGCAATATCAAATTCAGATTCACTCTCGGACTCACAATCAAATACAAATTCACTCACAGTTTCACTATCAAACTCAGATTCACTGTCAGACTCACTATCAAACTCAGATTCACTTTGAGGCTCACCATCAAAATCTGATTCACTCTCAGATGCACTATCAAACACAGATTCTCTCTCAAGTTCACTATAAAACTTTGATTCACTCTCAGGCACACTTTCAAACTCAGTCTAACTCTCAAGCTCACTATCAAAATGAGACTTCGTCTCAGAGTCACTGTCAAACTCAGATTCACTCTCAGACACACTATCAAACTCACTTCACTCTCAGACTTGCTATTAAACTCAGATTCACTTTGAGGCTCACTATCAAATTCTGATTCATTCTCAGACTCACTATCAAACTCAGATTCACTCTCAGGCTCATTATCAAACTCAGATTCACTCTCAAACTCGCTATCAAACTCAGACTCACTCGCAGACACACTATCAAATTCAGGTTTGCTCTCAGACTCTCTATCAAATACAGGTTCACTGTCAAACTCAGATTCGCTCCCAAACTCAAAATCAGACTCTGACTCACTCTTACTATCAAACTCAGGTTTACTGTCAGATTCACTATCAAACTCAGGATCACTCTCACACTCACTGTAGGAATCTGCTTCACTCTTAGCCACACTGTCAAACTCAGATTAACTCTGAAGCCCACCATCAAAATGAGCTTCTGTCTCAGAGTCACCATCAGACTCAGGAGCATTCTCCACTCACTATCAGAATTGGGTTGACTGTCAGAATCACTATCAAACTCAGGTTCACTCTCAGACACACTATCAAACACAGATTCACTCTCAGATTCACTGTCCAACTCAGATTCACACTGAGACACACTATCAAAATAATATTCACTCTCAGACACGCTACCAAACTGAGATTTACTCTCAGGTGCACCATCAGAACTTGATTCACTGTCAGACTCACTTTGAGAGTCCAATTTATTCTCAAACTCACTATGAAACTGAGATTCACTCTCAAGCTCACTATCAAACTCAGGTTTACTCTCAGACTCACTATCAAAAACAAATTCACTCTCAGGCTCACCATCAAATTCAGATTCACTGTCAGTTTCACTATCAAACTCAGATTCACTCTTGGACCATGAAACTCAGATTCACTCTCAGACACACTATCAAACACAGATTCACTCTCAGACTCATTATCAACCTCAGATTCACTTTGAGGTTCACTATCATTCATAGATTCACTCTGAGACTCACTCTCAAGCTCATGATCAAACTCTGATTCACTCTCAGAATCATTATCAAAATCAGATTCACTCTCAGGCACACTTTCAAACTCAGACTAACTCTCAAGCTCACTATCTAAATCAGATTGCCTCTTAGAATCACAATCAGGCCCAGATTAACTCTCAGAGGCACTATCAAACTCAGATTCATGTCAGATTCACTATCACTATCTAATTAGCTCTTAGGCTCCCTTTCAAAATCAGATTCACTCTCAGACTATCAAACCCAGGTTCACTCGCAGACACACGATCAAACTCAGGTTCACAATCAGACTCACCATCAAACTGTGATTCACTCTCAGGCACCCGATCAATTTTAGAGTCACTCTCAGGCTCACCATCAAAATCAGATTTGCTGTAAGACTCACTATCGAAATCAGATTCACTCACAATTTCAAACTCAGACTAACTCTCAAGTTCACTATCTAAATGAAATTTTGTCTCAGAGTCACTATCACACTCTGATTCACTCTCAAACTCAGAATCACTAGCAGAAACACTGTCAAACTCAGATTCACTAACAGACACACTATCAAATTCAAGTTTGCTCTCAGACTCACTATCAAACTCAGATTCACTATCTAACTCAGATTCACTCCCAGACTCACAATCAGACTCTGACTCTCTCTCAGGCTCACCATCAAATTCAGATTTGCTGTCAGATTCACTGTCAAAACCAGACTCACTCTCAGGCACACTATCAAACTCAGACTAACTCTAAAGCCCACTTGCAATATGAGATTCTCACTCAGACTCACCATCAGAATCAGATTCACTCTCCGACACACTATCAGAATTGGATTCACTGTCAGACTCACTATCAAACTCAGATTCACTCCCAGACACTCTTATGAAATCAGATTCACACTCAGACGCACTATCAAACTCAGATTCATAACCAGAAACACTATCAGATTCCAATTCACTCACAGACACATTATCAAAATCAGATTCACTCTCCGTAACACTAATGAATTCATTCACTCTCAAACGCACTCTCAAACTTAGATTCACTCTCAGATCCACTATCAAACTCAGATTCACTGTCAGACTCACTATCAAACTCATGTTCACTTTCAGGCTCTCTACTGAAATTAGATTCACTCACAGACTCACTATCAAACTCCGATTCAATCTCAAACTCCTAGTCAAACACTGATTCACTGTCTGACACACCTTCGAAAGCATATTCACTCTCAGGCACACTTTCAAATCAGACTAACTGTTAAGCCCTCTCTCAAAGTGAGACTCTGCCTCAGAGACACTATCCAACTCAGATTCCCTCTCAGATTCACTATCAGACTATGATTTAGTCTGAAACTCACTAGCAAACACTGATTCACTCTCAGAGATACTATCCAACTCAGATTCACTCTCAGGCTCAAGGTCAAACTCAGATTCACTCTCAGAGTCACTATTAGACTATGATTTAGTCTCAAGCTCACTATCAAATACTGATTCACTCTCAGAGTCACTATCAAAATTAGATTCACTCTCAGGTTCACATTCAAACTCAGAGCAACTCTCAAGCTCACTATCAAAATGGGATTTCGTCACAGAGTCACTATCACACTCTGATTCACTTTCAGACTATCAAACTCAGATTCAATCTCAGATGCACTATCAAACACAAATACGCTCTCACACTTACTTTTGAAATCCAATTCACTCTCAGGCACACTGTCAAAATCAGACTAACTCTGAAGCCCACCATCAAAATGAGCTTCTGTCTCAGAGTCACATTCAGATTCAGATTCATTCTCCATTAAATATCAGAATTGGGTTCACTGTCAGAATCACTATCAAACACACGTTCACTCTCAGACTCCCAATTGATGCCAGATTCACTCTCAAACTCACTATCAAACTCAGATTCACTCTCAGACACAATATCAAATTCAGATTCACTCTCAGATGCACTGTCAGAACAAGGTTCGCTATCAGAGTCACTAGGAGACTCCAATTCTGCCTCAAATTCACTATGAAACTGAGATTCACTCTCAAACTCACAACCAAAAACAAATTTACTCTCAGTTTCACCATCAAACTAAGATTCATTCTCAGACACACTATCGGACACAGGTTCACTCTCATACTCACTATCAAACTCAGATTCACTATCAGATGCACTATCAAACTCAGCTTCGCTCCCAGGTTCACAATCAGACTCTGACTCATGCTTAGGCTCACAATCAAACCCAGATTTACTGTCAGATTCACGGTCAAGCTCAGATTCACTCTCACACTCACTGTCGAAATCCGATTCACTCTCAGGCACACTGTCAAACTCAGGCTAATTATGAAGCCCATCATCAAAATGAGCTTCTGTCTCAGAGTCACATTCAGACTCAGATTCATTCTCCATTATTTATCAGAATTGGGTTCACTGTCAGAATCACTATCAAACTCAGGTTTACTCTCAGACTCCCAATTGATGCCAGATTCACTCTCAAGCTCACCATCAAACTCAGATTCACTCTCAGACACATTATCAAACTCAGACTCACTCTCAGATGCACTGTCAGAACAAGGTTCACTGTCAGACTCACTAGGAGACTCCAATTCTGCCTCAAACTCACTATGAAACTGAAATTCATTCTCAAGCTCACTGTCAAACTCAGATTCACTCTCAGACTCACAAACAAAAACAAATTCACTCTCAGTTTCAGTATCAAACTCAGATTCACCCTCAGACACACTATCGGACACAGATTCACTCTCATACTCACTGTCAAACTCAGATCCAATTTGAGGCTCACCATCAAATTCAGATTCACTCTCAGACTCACTATCAAACTAAGATTCACTCTCAAGCTGACTATCAAACTATGATTCACTCTCAGGGTCAGTGTCAAAATCAGACTCAGTCTCAGAATCACTATTGAGATCAGATTCACTCTTAGGTACACTTTCAAAATCAGACTAACTCTCCAGCTCACTATCAAAATGAGGTTTCATCTCAGAGTCACTGTCAGGCTCAGATTCACTCTAACATGCACTATCAATCTCAGATTCTATGTCAGGTTCACTATCGATATTTGATTCACTCTCAGACTCCCTATCAATTGAGATTCACTCTCAGACTATCAAATTCAGATTCACTCACAGGCACAGCATCAAATTCAGATTCACTATCAGACGCACTATCAAACTCAGATTCACTCCCAGGCACACTGTCAAACTCAGATTCGCTCTCAGGCTCACTATCAAATTTAGGTTTGCTCTCAGACTCACTATCAAACTCAGATTCACTATCAAACTCAGATTCACTCCCAGACTCACAATTAGACTCTGACTATCTATCAAGCACACCATCAAACTCAGATTTGCTGTCAGATTCACTATCAAAATCAGATTCACTATCAGATTCACAATCACACTCAGATTCGCTCCCAGACTATCAAAGTCAGATTCACTCTCAGGCATGCCATCAAACTCAGATTCACTCTTAGACTCTCTATTGAAATTAGATTCACTCTCAGGCTCACTATCAAACTCACATTCACTCTCAGACTAGGTTGAACTTCAGACATGCTGTCGAAATCAGATTCACTCTCAGGCTTGCATTCAAACTCTGAGAAACTCTCAAGCTCTCAGAGCCAATATCAAACTCAGGTTCATTCTCAGACGCACTATCAAACATTGATTCAATGTTAGTCTCATTATCGGATTCCAATTCACTCTCAGAATCACTATCGAAATCAGTTTCAATCTCCATCAAATTTTCTAACTCTCTCTCAACCTCACTATCAAAATTAGATTCACTCTTAGATCCACTATCAAACTCAGATTCGATGTCAGACTCACTATCAAATTCAGATTCACTCACTGCCAGATTCACTATCGATCTCTGATTCACTCTATGACACACCATCGAACTCAGATCCACTTTCAGATGCACTATGAAACTCAGCTTCACTCTCAGGCTATCAAACTCAGATTCACTCTCAGACACACTATCAAACACAGATTCATCCTCAGATTCACTATCAAACTGAGTTACCCTCTCAGACTCTCTATTGAAATCAGATTCACTCTGAGGCTAACTTTCAAACTCAGATTCTCTCTCAGACACACTATCAGAATAAGATTCACTCTCAGACTCACTATCAAAATCAGAATCACTCTCAGACTCACTGTCAAATCAGATTCACTCCCAGGTTCACACTCAAACTCAGGCTAACTCTCAAGCCCACTATCTAAATGAGACAGCCTCTCAGAGTCACAAACAGGCTCAGATTCACTCTCAGACACACTATCAAACGCAGATTCAATATCAGGCTCACTATCGGATTCCAATTCCCTCTCAGAATCACTATCAAAATTAGATTCATTCTCCATCACATTATCTAAATTGCATTCTTTCTCAACCTCACCATCAAAATTAGATTCACTCTAAACCCTCTATCAAACTCAGATTAAATGTCAAAGTCACTATCAAACTCAGATTCACTATCAGATTCACTATCAATCTCTGGTTCACTCTTCAGACACACCATATCGAATTCAGATCCATTCACAGACTCACTATCAAACTGAGAATCACTCACAAGCTCACTGTCAAACACTGATTACAGTAAGAGTCACTATCAAATTCAGATTCACTCTCAGGCACAATTTCAAACTCAGACTAACTCGCAAGCTCACTATCAAGATGAGACTCTGCCTTGTAGACACTATGCAACTCAGCTTCACTTTCAGACTCAATATGAAACTCAGATTCACTCTCAGCCTCACTACCCAACTCAGATTCATTCTCAGACGCACTATCAAACTCAAATTCACTCTCAGACTATCAAACTGAGATTCAGTCTCAGACTCACTATCAATCTCAGATTCACTCTCAGATTTACTATCAAACTCAGATTGACTCTCAGACACACTATCAAACTCAGATTCACTCTCAGACTCACTCTCAAACTCAGATTCACTATCAAATTCAGATTCACTCTCAGGTTCACTATCAAACTCGAATTCACTCTCAGACACACCATCGAACTCCAATCCACTCTCAGACTCAATACCAAACTCAGTTCCATTCTCAGGCGCACGATCAAACTCAGATTCACTCTCAGACACCCTGTCAAACACAGATTCACTCTCAGGTTCACTATCAAAGTCAGATTCAATCTCAGGCTCTCTACTAAAATCTCATGCACTCTCAGACATGCTATCAAACTCAGATTCACTCTCAGACATACAGTCAAAATCAAATTTACTCTCAGGCACATTATCAAACTTAGATTCAATGCCAGTCTCACTATCAGATTCCAATTCACTCACAGACACACTATCAAAATCAGATTCACTCTCTGTCATAGTAACTATTTCATATTCACTCTCAACCTCGCTATCAAACGTAGAATCACTCTCAGATCCACTATCAAACTAAGATTCACTCTCAGGCTTACTATCAAACTCAGAGTAACTCTCAGACATGCTATCAGACTAAGATTCACTCTCAGACTCTCTATTGAAATCAGATCCACTCTCAGACTCACTATCAAAGTAAGATTCACTATCAAGCTCACTATCAAACATTGATTCACCCTCAGTGTCACTATCAAAATCAGATTCACTCTCAGGCTCACTGTCAAAATCAGATTCACTCTCAGGCTCACACTCTAACTCAGAGAAACTCTCAAGCTCACTGTCAAAATGGGAATTTGTCTCAGAGTCACTATCACACTCTGACTCACTTTCAGACTATCAAACTCAGGTTTACTCTGAGATACACAATCAAATGCAGATTCATGTCAGACTCACTATCGAATTCCAATTCACTCCTAGAATCACTATCAGAATCAGATTCACTCTCTGTCACATTCTCTAACTTGCATTCTCTCTCATCCTCACTGTCAAAATAGATTCACTCTAAGATCCACGATCAAGCTCAGATTCAATGTCAGAATCACTAGCAAACTCAAATTCGCTGTCAGGTTCACTATCGATCTCTGATTCACTTTCAGAAACACTAGCAAACTCAGATCCACTCTCAGACTCACTAGCAAACTTTGAATCACTCTCCAACTCACTTTCAGAATTAGATTCACTGTCAGACTCACTATCTAACACAGGTTTGCTCTCAATCACTCTATCGAAATCAGATTCACTCTCAGACTATCTATCAAAATCACATTCACTTTGGGGCTCACTATCAAACTCAGATTCACTCTCAAGCTCACTATCAAGCTCATATTCACTTTAAGGCTCACTATCAAGCTCTCAGATTCACTATCAAAGTCATATTCACTCTCAGACTCTCTATTGAAATCAGATTCACTCTCAGGCTCACTATCAATCTCAGATTTGCCCTCAGACACACTATCAGGCTTAGATTGAACTTCAGACATGCTGTCGAATTCAGATTCACTCTCAGGCACACTGTCAAATTCCGGATGAATGCCAGACTCACTGTCAGATTTCAATTCACTCACTGATGCACTATCTCAATCAAATTCACTCTCCGTCACACCAACTAATTCTCACTCACTCTCAACCTCACTATCAAACTTAGAATCACTCTCAGATTTATTATCAATCTGAGATTCACTGTCAGACTCACTATCAAACTCAGACACTCGATCAAAATCAGATTCACTCTCAGGCTATCAAACACAGGTTCACTCCCAGACTATCTATCGAAATCAGGTTCACTTTGAGGCTCACTATCAAACTCACATTCACTCTCAGATTCGATACCAAACTCAGATTCACTCTGAGACTCACTAACAAACACAGATTCATTCACAGACTCACTATCAAACTCGGATTCACTCTCAGACACACTATAAGACTAAGATTGACTCTCAGACTCACTGTCGAAATCTGATTCGCTCTCAAATAAACTCTCAAACTCAGATTCAATGCCAGATTTACTATCAGGTTCCAATTCACTCACAGACAATCTATCGGAATCAGATTCGCTCTCCGTCACACTAATTCACATTCACTCTCAAACTCACTATCAAATTTAGATTCACTCTCAGATCCACTTTCAAACTCAGATTTACTGTCAGACTCACTATCAAAATCAGATTCACTTTCAGACTCTCTTTCGAAATTAGATTCACTCTCAGGCTCCCATACAAACTCAGAGTAACTCTCAAGCTCACTATCAAAATGGGATTTCGTCTCAGAGTCACTATCACACAGTGATTCATTTTCCGGCTATCAAACTCAGATAAACTCTCAGACGCACAATCAAACACAGATTCAATGTCAGACACACTATCGGACTCCAATTCACTCTCAGAATCACGATCGAAATCAGATTCACTCACCATCACATTATCTAACTCGCATTCTCTCTCAACCTGACTATCATACTTAGATTCACTCTCAGGTCCACTGCCAAACTCAGATCCAATGTCAGGCTCATGGTCAAACTCAGATTCGCTGTCAGATTCACTGTCGATCTCTGATTCACTCTCAGGCACACCATTGAACTCAGACTCACCACCAAACTTAGATTCACGCTCAGACTCACTATCTAGCTCAGATTCGCTCTTAGTCACTCTATCGAAATTAAATTCACTCCCAGGCTCACTATCAAACTCAGATTAACCCTCAGGCTATCAAACTCAGATTCACTCTCAGACTCACCACCAAACTTACATTCACTCACAGACTCACTATCTAGCTCAGGTTCACGCTCAGACACACAAACAAAATCAGATTCACTCTCAGGTACTCTTTCAACCTCAGACTAACTCTCAAGCTCACTATCAAAAGGAGATTCTGCCTCAGAGATTTAATGCAACTCAGATTCACTCTCAGGCTCAATTTCAAACTCAAATTCACTCTCAGCCTCAGTATCAAATTCAAATTCAATCTCAGACTCACAATGAAACTCAGACATACTGTCAGATTCACTATCACACTCACTGTCGAAATCAGATTCACATTCAGGCATTTGATCAAACTCAGACTAATTCTGAAGCTCACTAGCAAAATGAGATTCTGTCTCAGTGTTACCATCAAAATCAGATTCACTCTCCAACTCACTATCAGAATTGGATTCACAGTCAGACTCACTATCTAACTCAGAATAATTCTCAGTCTCACCATCGAAATCAGATTCCCTCTCAGACTTACTCTCCATCTCAGATTCACTCTCACACTATCAAACTCAGATTCACTCTCAGGATCTCAATTGAAATCAGATTTCCTCTCAGGCTCACTGTCAAACTCAGATTCACTCTCAGACTCTCCATTGGAATCAGATTCACTCTCAGACTTACTATAAAACTCAGATTCACTCTCAGACACACTATCAAACTCAGGTTCGCTCTCAGGCATACAATCAGGCTCAGATTGAATTTCAGACATGCTATCAAAATCAGATTCACTCTCAGGTGCACTATCAAACTCTGAATCAATGCCAGACTCACTGTCAGATTTCAATTCACTCACAGACAAACTCTCAAAATCAGATTCACTCTCTGTCGCACTAACTAATTCACATTCACTCTCAAACTCACTATCAAACTTAGATTCACTCTCAGATCCATTATCAACTCACGTTCACTGTCAGACTCACTATCAAACTCAGATTCACTCTCAAGCAGAGTATCAAACTCTGATTGGCTCTAAGGCTCACTATCAAAATCAGATTCACTCTCAGCCGCACTTTCAAACTCAGACTAACTCCCAAGCTCACTATCAAAATTAGATTCGGCCCCAGAGACACTATCCAACTCAGATTCACCCTCGGAGTCAATATCAAACTCAGGGTCACTCTCAGAATCACAATCAAACTATGATTCACTGTCAAGCTCACGATCAAACACTGATTCACTGTCAGAATCAATTTCATAATCAGAATCATTCTCACGCTCACTATTGAAATCAGATTCACTCTCAGGCTCACAATCAATCTCAGAGTAACTCTCAAGCTCACTATCAAAATGGGATTTTTTTCTCAGAGTCACTATCACACCCTGATTCACTTTCAGGCTATCAAACTCAGTATCACTCTCAGATGCATGACCAAACTCAGATTCAATGCCAGACTCACTATCATATTCCAATTCACTCTCAGAATCATTACGAAATCAGGTTCACTCTCCATCACATTATCTAACACACATTCTCTCTCAACCTCACTATCAAACTTAGATTCACTCTCAGATCCACTATCAAACTCAGATTCACTTTCAGACTATCAAACTCAGATTGGCTCTCAGAATATCTATCAAAATCAGATTCACTTTGAGGCTCACTATCAAAATCAGATTCATTCTCAAGCTCACTATCAAAATCCAATTCACTCTTATTCTAATTATCAAAATCAGTTTCACTCTCAGGCACACTATCAAACTCAGGCTAACTCTGAATCTCAATATCAAAATGAGATTCTGTCTCAGTATCACCATCAAACTCAGATTCACTCTCCAACACACTATCATAATTGGATTCACTGTCAGACTCTCTATCTAATTCATATTCACTCTCAGTCACTCCATGGAAATCAAATTCACTCTCAGACTCATCCTCAAGCTCAAATTCACTCTCATGCTATTAAATTCAGATTCACTCTCAGACTATCTATCGAAATCAGATTCATTTTGAGGCTCACTATCAAACTCAGATTCACTCTCAGACACATTCAAACTCAGATTCATTCGCAGACTCACTGTCAAAAACAGATTCACTCTCAGACTATCAAACTGAGATTGGCTCTTTGAATATCTGTCGCAATCAGATTCAGTTTGAGGCTCACTATCAAATTCATATTCACTCTCAGACTCACTATCAAACTCCGATTCACTCTCAGACTATCAAACTCAGATTGGTCTCAGAATATCTATCGAACTCAGATTCACTCTGACCCTCACTATCAAACTCAGATTTACTTTGAGGCTCTCTATCAAACTCAGATTTACTTTGAGGCTATCAAACTCGGATTCACTCTGACTCTCACTATCAAACTCACATTCACTTTGACCCTCACTATCAAACTCAGCTTCACCCTCAGACTCAATACCAAACTCAGATTCATCCTCAGGCTCGCTGCCAAAATCTGATTCACTCTTATTCTAAATGTCAAAATCAGATTCACTCTCAGGCACACTATCAGTCTCAGGCTAACTCTGAGGCTAACTATCAAAATGAGATTCTGTCTCAGTGTCAGCATCAAGCTCAGGTTCACTCTCCAACTCACGATCAGAATTGGACTCACTGTCAGACTCACTACCTAACTCGGATTCACTCTCAGCCACTCTATCGACAGTTCTGCCGAAGGGCCATGGAGGCTCGAAACGTTGACTGATTTCTTCTCCGCCGATGCTGCCAGACTTGCTGAGTTTTTCCAGGTAATTCTGTTTTTGTTTTGTTTTGGATTTCCAGCATCCGCAGTAGCTTTTAGCTTTTTGTTTCTATCGAAATCAGGTTCACTCTCAGACTCACTATCAAGCTCAAATTCACTCTCAGACTATAAAACTCAGATTTACTCTCAGACTATCTATCAAAATCAGATTCATTTTGACCCTCACTATCAAACTCAGATTCACTCTCAGTCTCAATACCAAACTCAGATTCACTCTCAGACACATTCAAACTCAGATTCACCCTTAGACTCAATATCAAACACAGATTCATTCTCAGATTCACTATAAAACTCAGAATCACTATCTGGCTCACTCTCAAAATCAGATTCACTCCCAGACTATCAAACTCAGATTCACTCTCAGACTCACTATCAAGCTCAGATTCACTCTCAGACTCATTACCAAACTCAGATTCACTCTCAGGCACATTCAAACTTAGATTCACTCTCAGACTCAATATCAAATACAGATTCACTATCAATCTCAGAATCTCTATCTGACTCACTCTCAAACTGAGGCTTGCTCCCATACTATCAAACTCAGGTTCACTCTCAGACTAAGAAACTCGGATTGGCTCTCAGAATATCTATCAAAATTAGATTCGCTTTGTGGCTCACTATCAATCTCAGATTCACACTCAGGCTATAAAACTTAGATTGGCTGTCAGACTATCTATCAAAATCAGACTCACTTTGAGGCTCACTATCAAACTCAGATTCACTCTGACCCTCACTATCAAACTCAGATTAGCTTTGAGACTCAGTATCAAACTCAGATTCACTCTCGGACTCAATACCAAATTCAGATTCATTCTCAAGATCACTATCAGAATCTGATTCACCCTTATTCCAAATATCCAAATCAGTTTCACTCTCAGGCACACTATCGAACTCAGGTTAACTCTGAAGCTCACGATCAAAATGAGATTCTGTCTCAGTATCGCCATCAAACTCAGATTCACTCTCCAACTCACTATCAGAATTGGATTCACTGTCAGACTCACTATCTAGCTTAGCTTCACTCTCAGTCACTCTATCGAAATCAGATTCACTCTCAGACTCACTATCAAGCTCAAATTCACTCTCAAACTATCAAACTCAGATTCACTCTCAGACAGCAACAAACTTAGATTCACTCTCAGGCTCAATATAAAACACAGATTCACTCTCAGATTCACTATCATACTCAGAATCACTATCTGGCTCACTCTCAAACTCAGGTACGCTCTCATACTATCAAACTCAGATTCACTCTCAGACGCACTATCAAACTCAGATTCACTCCCAGGCGCACTATCAAACTCAGATTCACTCTCAGGCTATCTATAAAAATCACATTCATTTTGTGGCTCACTATCAAACTCAGATTCACTCTCAGTCTCAATACCAAATCCAGATTCACTCTCAGACACATTCAAACTCAGATTCACTTTCAGACTCAATATCAAACACATTCATTCTCAGATTCACTATCAAACTCAGAATCACTATCTGGATCACTCTCAAACTCAGATTCACTCCCAGACTATCAAACTCGGACTCACTCTCAGACTATCAAACTCAGATTGGCTCTCACACTCACTATCAAATTTAGATTCACTCTCAGCCTTAGCATAAAATTCAGATTTGCTCTCAGAATCACTATCAAGCTCTGATTCACTATCAAGCTTTGATTCACTATCATACTCAGATTCACTCCCAGGCTCACTATCAGATTTGGACTCGCTCTCAGGCTCACCATGAAACTCAGTTTTGCGGTCAGATTCACTTTCGAAATCCGATTCACTCTCAGGCACACGATCAAACTCAGATAAACTCTGAAGCCGACTATCAAAATGGCATTCTGTCTCAGACTCACCATCAGATTCAGATTCACTTTCCAACTCACTATCAGCATTGGATTCACTGTTAGATGCACTATCAAACTTAGTTTCAATGTCAGACTCACTATCAGATTCCAATTCACTCTCAGGCCCACAATCGAAATCAGATTCACTTTCTGTCACATTATCTAATTCACATTAACTCTTTACCTCACAATCAAACTGACATTCACTCTCAGATCCACTATCAAACTCAGATTCACTCTCAGACACACTATCAAACTCAGATTCACTCTCAGATGTAATATCAAACTCAGATTCACTCTCAAATTATCAAATTCAGTTTCGCTCTCAGACACACTATCAAACACAGATTCATTCTCAGATTCACTATCAAACTCAGATTCACTCTCAATGTCAAAATCAGATTCGCTCTCAGACTCACTATCTACCTCAGATTCACAATCAAACTCAGATTCGCTCCCAGACTCACTATCAGACTCTGATTCACACTCAGACTCACTGTCAAACTCGGAATTACGGCCAGATTCACTATCAAACTCAGATTCACTCTCCCACTCACTGTCAAAATCAGATTCACTCTCAGGCACACGATCAAACTCAGACCATCTCTGAAGCCAACTATCAAAATGACATTCTGTCTCAGACTCACCATCAGATTCAGATTCACTCTCCAACTCACTTTCACTGGATTCACTGTCAGATGCACTATCAAACTCAGATTCAATGCCAGACTCACTAGCAGATTCCAAATCACTCTCAGACGCACTACTGAAATCAGATTCACTCTCCATCACACTAATTAGTTCCCATTAACTCTCGACCTCACTATCAAATTAGATTCACTCTCAGATACACTATGAAACTCGGATTCGCTGCCAGACTCACTACCAAACTCAGATTCACTCTCAGACACTATCGAAATCAGATCCACTCTCAGACTCACCATCAAACTCAGATTCACTCCCAGGTTATCAAACACAGATTAACTCTCTGACTCACTATCGAATGCAAATTCACTCTCAGACACACTATCAAACTTAGATTCAATCAGACTCACTATCAAACACAGATTCATTCTCAGATACACTATCAAATGCAGATTCTATATCAGACTCAATATCAAACTCAGATTCAGTCTCAGCCTCATTGTCAAATTCAGATTTGCTCTCAGACTTACAATCAAACTCAGATTCACTCTCACACTCACTGTTGAAATTTGATTCACTCTCAGGAAAACTGTCAAACTTAGACTAATTCTGAAGCTCACTATCAAAGCGAGATTCTGTCTCAATGTCACCATCAAACTCAGATTCACTCTCCAACTAACTATCAAACTCAGATTCACTTTAAGACTCACTATCAAACTCAGATTCACTCCCAGGCTATCAAACTCAGATTCACTCTCAGG
The DNA here is from genome assembly GCF_964194155.1 of Cetorhinus maximus. Lineage (NCBI taxonomy): Eukaryota > Metazoa > Chordata > Chondrichthyes > Lamniformes > Cetorhinidae > Cetorhinus > Cetorhinus maximus. The sequence continues at coordinate 109,018,318 of NC_135883.1, forward strand.
CTCAACATCAAACTCTGATTCACTCTCAGGCTTGCTATCAAAATCAGGTTCACTCTCAGACTAACTGACGAATTCTGATTCGCTCTCAGGCACACTTTCAAACTCAGACTAACTCTCAAGTTCACCAACGAAATGAGACTTTGTCTCAGAGTCTCTCATTCACTTTCAGACTATAAAACTCAGATTCATTCGTGGATACACTATCAAACTCAGGTTCACTATCAGAATCATCAGGTTTGGATTCACTGTCAGGCTTACTGTCAACCTCAGATTCACTCTCAGCCTCACCATCAAATTCAGATTTGCTCTCAGCCTCACTATAAAGCTCTGATTCACTATCAAACTCAGAGACACTCCCAGACTCACGATCAGACTCTGACTCACTCTTAGGCTCGCCATCAAACTCAGATTTAATGTCAGATTCACTATTGAAATCAGACTCACTCGCAGGCATTTAATGAAACTCAGATTAACTCCGAAGCCTACTATCAAAATGAGATTCTGTCGCAGACTCACCATCAGGCTCAGATTCACTATCAGAATTGGATTCAGTGTCAGACTCACTATCAAACTCAGATTCTCTCTCTGATTCTATCAAACTCAGATTCAGACTCATTACCAGAATTGGATTCACTGTCAGACTCACTATCAAACTCAGATTCTCTCTCTGACTCTATCGAAATCAGATTCACTCTCAGATGCACTATCAAACTCAGATTCAGACTCACTACCAGAATTAGATTCACTGTCAGACTCACTATCAAACTCAGATTCACTCTCAGGCATTTGATCGAAATCAGATTCACTCTCAGGCTCACAATTAAACTCAGATTCACTCACAATTTCACTATCAAACTCTGATTCACTGCCAGATTCACTATCCAAGTCACATTCACTCTCAAGCTTGCTATCAAACTTTATTTCACTCTCAGACACTCGATCAAAATCAGATTCACTCTCAGACTCACGATTAAACTCAGATTCACTCTCAAGCTCACTATCAAACTCTGACTCACTCCCAGATTCACTATAGAAATTAGATTCATTCTCACGCACACTTTAGAACTCAGACTAACTCTCAAGCTCACTATCTAAATGAGATTTCACCTCAGAGTCAGTATCAAACTCAGATTCAATGTCAGATTCACTATCAATATTTGATACACTCTCAGACTCCCTCTCAAAATCAGATTCACTATCAGACAATCAAACTCAGATTCACTCTCAATCTCACTATCAAACTCAGGTTCACTCTCAGACGAACTAACAAAATCAGATTCACTCTCAGACTCACTGTTAAACTCAGATTCACTCTCAGACTCTATCGAAACCAGATTCACTCTCAGGCTTACTATTAACTCAGATTCACTCTCAGACGTGCTATCAGGCTCACATTGACTCTCAAGTTCACTATCAAAACCTGGTTTACTCTCAGATGCCCTATTAAATTCAGATTCAATGTCAGACACACTGTCAGATTCCATTACACTCTCAAACACACTATCCATATCAGATTCACTCTCCGTCACGCTAACTAATTCACATTCACTCTCACCCTCTCTTTCAAACTTAGATTCACTCTCAGATCCACTATCAAACTGAGATTCACTCTCAGACTAACACAGATTTACTCTCAGACACACTATCAAACACAGATTCATTCTCAGACTCACTATCAAACTCAGATTTACTATCAGACTCTCCATTGAAATCAGATTCACTCTCAGACGCACTATCAATCTCAGATTCAATGTCAGACTAACTATTCGATTCCAATTCACTCTCAGGCTCACTATCAAAATCAGGTTCACTTCTCCGTCACAATAACTAATTCACATTCACTCTGAACCTCACAATCAAACTTAGATTCACTTTCATATCCACTATCAAACTTAGATTCACTATTGATCTCTGATTCACTCTTGGACAAACTATCAAACTCAGGTCCACTCTCAGACTCACTACCAAACTCAGATTTACTCTCAGACTCACTATAATCCTCAGATTCATTCTGAAGCTCACTATCAAGCTCTGATTCACTGTCAGACTCTCTTTCAAACCCAGATTCGCTCCCAGACTCGCAAGCAGACTCTGACTCACTCTCAGGCTTACCATAAAACTCATTTGATGTCAGGTTCACTACTGAAATCAGACTCGCTCTCAGCCACACTATCAAACTCAAACTAACTCTGACTCCCACTATCAAAATGAGATTCTGCCTCTGGCTCACCATCAGACTCAAATTCAATCTCCAACTCACTATCAGAATTGGATTCACTATCAGACTCACTATCAAACTCAGAATCACTTTCGGACTCTATCAAAATCAGATTACCTCTCAACCTCACTACCAAACTTAGATTCACTCTCAGGTTCACTATCAAACTCAGGTCCACTCTCAGACTCACTACCAAACTCAGATTTACTCTCAGACTCACTATAATCCTCAGATTCATTCTAAAGCTCACTATCAAGCTCTGATTCACTGTCAGACTCTCTTTCAAACCCAGATTCGCTCCCAGACTCACACGCAGACTCTGACTCACTCTCAGGCTTACCATAAAACTCATTTGATGTCAGGTTCACTACTGAAATCAGACTCGCTCTCAGCCACACTATCAAACTCAAACTAACTCTGACTCCCACTATCAAAATGAGATTCTGCCTCTGGCTCACCATCAGACTCAAATTCAATCTCCAAGTCACTATCAGAATTGGATTCACTATCAGACTCAGTATCAAACTCAGAATCACTTTCGGACTCTCCATCAAAATCAGATTCACTCTCAACCTCACTACCAAACTTAGATTCACTCTCAGGTTCACTATCAAACTCAGATTCACTGTCAGACTCACTATCAAACTCAGACTCAATGTCAGAATATCTATTCGATTCCAATTCACTCTCAGGCTCACTATCAAAATCAGATTCACTTCTCCGTCACAATAACTAATTCACATTCACTCTCAAACTCACTATCAAGCTTAGATTCACTCTCAGATCCACTATCAAGCTCAGATTCGCTGTCAGACTCACCATCAAACTCAGGTTCACTGCCAGATTCACTATCAGATCTCAATTCACTTTGAGACTCACTATCAAACTCAGATTCACTCTCGGGCCATGAAATTCAGATTCACTCTCAGACTCATTATCAAACTCAGATTCACTTTGAGGCTCACTATCAAATTCAGATTCACTCTCAGAATCATTATCAAATACAGATTCACTTTAAGGCACACTATCAAACTCACATTCACTCAGACTCATTATTGAAATCAGGTTCACTCTCAGGCTCACTGTCAAACTCAGGCTAACTCTCAAGCTCACTATCTAAATGAGATTTCATCTCAGAGTCACTGTCAGACTCAGATTCACTCACAGACACGCTATGAAACTCGGAATCACTATCAGACTCACTATCAAACTCAGATTCGCTCCCAGACTCACAATCAGAATCAGACTCACTCTCAGGCACACTATCAAACTCAGAATACCTCTGAAGCCAACTAGCAATTGAGATTCTGCCTCAGACTCACCATCAGATTCAGATTCACTCTCCAACTCACTATCAGATTGGATTCACTTTTGAACTCACTATCAAAATCAGATTCACTCTCAGACTATCAAAGTCAGATTCACTCTCAGACACACTAACAAACTCAGATTCTGTGTCAGACTCACTATCAAACTCAGATTCACTATCAGACTCGCTATCGATCTCAGATTCACCCTCAGACACACTATCAAAATCTGATCCACTCTCACACTCACAACGAATCTCAGATTCACTTGCAGCTTACTATCAACCTTAGATTCACTCTCAACCTCACAATCAAATTCAGATTTGCACTCAGAACCACTATCACACTCTGATTCACTTGCAGACTATCAAACTCAGATTCTATCCCAGACTCACAAGAAGACTCTGACTCGCTCTCAGGCTCACCATCAAACTCAGATTTGATGTATGATTCACTATTGAAATCAGACTCACTCTCAGGCATATTATCAACTCAGGCTAACTCTGAAGCCTCTATCAAAATGAGGTTTTATCTCAGAGTCATCATCAGACTCAGATTTGCTCTCCAAACTCACTAGCAGAATTGGATTTACGGTCAGGCTCACTATCAAAATCAGATTCACTCTCAGACACGCGAGCGAACTCAGATTGACTCTCAGACTCGCTATTGAGATGAGGTTCACTCTCAGATCCACAATCAAACTCAGATTCACTGTCAGACTCACCATCAAACTCAGGTTCACTGTCAGATTCACTATCAGATTTCAATTCACTTTGAGACTCACTATCAAACTCAGATTCACTCTCAGATTCACTATCTAACTAAGATTCACTCTCATAGTCACTATCAAAATCAGATTCCCTCTCAGACTCACTATCGAAATCAGATTTACTCTCAGATACACTTTCAAAGTCAGACTACCTCTTAAGCTCACCATCAAAAGGAGATTTCATCTCAGAGTCCCTATCAGACTCAGGTTCACTCTCAAATGCAGTATCAAACTCAGATTCAGTGTCAGACTCACTGTCAGCTTTCAATTCACTCTCAGACTCACTATCGAAATCAGATTCACTCTCCGTCACACTATCTAACTCACATTCACTCTCAACCATACTATTCACTCTGAGATTGACTATCAAACTCAGATTCACTGTCAGATTCACTATCGATTTCTTATTCACTCTCAGACACGCTATCAAAATCAGATCCACTCTCAGGCTCGCTATGAAACTCAGATTCACTTACAGCACACGATCAAACTCAGCTTTACGCGAAGCATTCTGGGAGATGTCATCGCAGCCACTGCGACTCAGGAGGGAATCGAGGAGAAGGACTCTTGCACTCAACAGGAGGAAGAGCAGCCAACAGAGGGCGCTGGTGAGAAGTGACTGAAGCATTTTGGGAGAAGTCATTGCAGACACCTTGACTCAGGAGGAAATTGAGGAGGACCCACTGTCAAAGAACGGAATAGCCCCAAACATTACATTGCTGTAGTGTTTCCATCCCTCTCTCCTCCTCAAACTTAAAAAAAAAGAGAGAGGAAGAGGCAGTGCCTTCAGGAGTGCACCAGACCTGCGAGGGACACTCTTCTGAAAGTGGATTTTAAAGAAAAAGCAGCTGATTGGTGAGTAAATCCTGGGAGCAGACTTGGAGGGAGGAGCACTGGAGCGGTGAGTATAAATCTAGCTTACCTCGGGGATTCGCGGCCTTGTCTCTAGGGAGCAGACTCGGGAGGAGGAGCACCGGAGCAGTGACCTCGGGGCACAGAGTAACTGAAGCCAAAACTGAAAAAGCGACGTCACAGGAAAGCTGTGACCTGATTGGTTGGTAGGAAATCTGCACCAAATTTGAAAAAAACTACATTGCAAAGCTAATTAATAAATTAATTATCTAAGTAGAGATGGCTGGGCAGGTGATGTGCTGTAGCTGTATGATGTGGGAGCTGGCAGATCCCATTGCAAGCCACAGTGACCACATCTGCAGCAAGCGTTGGTTGCTGGAGGAACTCCGGCTCAGAATTGATGAGCTGGAGTCCGAGCTCCGGACACTGCGGCACATCCGGGAGGAGGAAAGTTACCTGGACGCTTTGTGTTAGAAGGCGGTCACACCCGGTAGATTAAGTACCTCAAGTCCGGTCAGTGGTCAGGGTCAGCAGGGTGTGACTGCAAGTGAGGCAGGTAGAGGGATCCTGTGTTCAGGAACAGAGGAGCCTCAGCTCTTGACCTTGTCCAACAAGTACGAGGTACTTGCTCCCTGTGTGGATGTGGAAGAGGGCTGTAGGGAGGATGAGCCAGCTGACCACGGCACCGTGGCACAGGAGGCCATTCAAGAGGGGGGAGCAAAAAGACAAATGGTAGTTGTAGGGGATTCTATAATTAGGGGAATTGATAGCATCCTTTGTAAGCAAGATCGAGAGTTCTGCATGGTATGTTGCCTGCCCGGTGCCAGGGCGAGGGACATCTCTGACCGGCTTGAAAGGATATTGGAGAGGGAGGGGGAGGATCCAGTTGTTGTGGTCCATGTCGAGACAAATAACATAGGTAAGACTAGGAAAGAGGACCTGTTTGGGGATTATCAGGAACTAGGAACTAAATTAAAGAACAGGTCCTTAAGGGTTATAATCTCCAGATTACTACCTGAGCCACATGCAAATTGGCATAGGGACGCGAGAATAAGGGAAGTAAATACGTGGCCTAAAGGAGTGGTGCGGGAAAGAGGGGTTCCATTTCGTGGGGCACTGGCATCAGTATTGGAACAGGAGGGGATCTGTACCATTGGGACGGTCTCCACCTGAACCGATCTGGGACCAATGTTCTAGCGAAAAGGGTAAATAGGGTGGTCAACAGGACTTTAAACTAGAAAGTGGGGGGGGAGGGAGGGGTAAAACTCCAAGAAATATGACTAATGGGAAACAAAGCAGCGGGTTAGCGTGTGGGGGGGTGGATTCAACTTCATGGAAAATTTTAAAAAACTGAAAAGAAAGGAGAGCCCAGGAGAGGCTATTAAAGTCTCCAGAACACAAAATAGGACAGAGTGTTTGGAAAGGGCTAGGAATCTAACTTCAAGAACATCAGATAAAGGGACGACAATGAGAAAGGGGACGGGAAATACAGGACTGAAGGTGTTGTATCTGAATGCACGCAGTATACAAAATAAGGTAAATGAGCTTGTGATGCAGATTGAAATTGGCAGGTATGATGTGGTGGGCAATACGGAGACATGGCTGCAAGGGGATCAGGACTGGGAGCCAAATATCCAAGGATATACATCCTATCGAAAAGATAGGCAGGTTGGCAGAGGGGGTGGGGTTGCTTTGTTAGTACGAAATGAAATTAAATCGATAGCAAGAAATGATGTAGGGTCAGATGATGTAGAATCTGTGTGGGTAGGGTTGAGGAACCGCAAAGGTAAAAAAACAATAATGGGAGTTATGTACAGGCCTCCGAACAGTAGTCAGGATGTGGGGCACAAGATACACCAGGAGATAGAAAAGGTGTGTAAGAAAGGCAAGGTTACAGTGATCATGGGGGATTTCAATGTGCAGGTAGGCTGGGAAAATCAGGTTGGTAGTGGATCCCAGAAAAGGAAATTGTGGAATGTCTATGAGATGGCTTTTTGGAGCAGCTTGTGGTGGAGCCCACTAGGGAACTGACAATTCTAGATTTAGTGATGTGTAATGAGGCAGATTTGATAAGGGAGCTTAAGATGAAGGAACCCTTAGGAGGAAGTGACCATAATATGATAGAATTTACCCTGCAATTTGAGAGGAAAAAGCCGGAATCAGATGTAACGGTATTACAGTTGAATAAAGGCAACTACAGAGACATGAGGGAGGAGCTGGCCAGAATTGACTGGGAGATGAGCCTAGCAGGAAAGACAGTGGAACAGCAATGGCAGGAGTTTCTGGGAGTAATTTGGGAGACACAGCAAAAATTCATCCCTAGGAAGAAGAAGCATACTAAAGGGAGGTCGAGGCAACCATGGCTGACAAGGGAAGTCAGGGACAGCATAAAAGCTAAAGAGAAAGCATACAATGCGATGAAGAGCAGTGCGAAACCAGGGGATTGGGAAGCCTACAAAGATCAACAGAGGACAACTAAAAAAGAAATAAGGAGGGAGAAGATTAAATATGAGGGTAAACTAGCCAGTAATATAAAAGAAGATTGCAAGAGTTTTTTTAGATATATAAAGGGTAAGAGAGAGGCAAAAGTGAACATTGGGCCACTGGAAAATGACACTGGAGAAGTAGTAGTGGGGAACAAAGAAATGGCGGAGGAACTGAATAGGTACTTTGCGTCAGCCTTCACAGTGGAAGTCACGAGTGACATCCCCAAAGATCAAGAGAGTCGGGGGGGGGCAGAGGTGAGTATGGTGGCCATTACCAAGGAGAAGGTGCTACGAAAACTGAAAGATCTGAAGGTGGATAAATCACCTGGACCAGATGGATTACACCCCAGAGTTCTGAAGGAGATAGCTGAAGAGATAGTGGAGGCGTTAGTAGTGATCTTTCAGGAATCACTGGAGTCAGGGAGGGTCCCAGAGGACTGGAAAATCGCTAATGTAACCTCCCTGTTTAAGAAGGGAGTGAGGCAAAAGACGGGAAATTACAGGCCGATTAGCCTGACCTCGGTCGTTGGTAAGATTTTAGAGTCCATTATTAAGGATGAGATTTCAGAATACTTGGAAGTGCATGGTAAAATAGGGCAAAGTCAGCATGGTTTCATCAAGGGGAGGTCATGCCTGACAAATCTGTTAGAATTCTTTGAGGAGGTAACAAGTAGGTTAGACAAAGGAGAGCCAATGGATGTTATCTAGTTGGACTTCCAGAAGGCCTTTGACAAGGTGCCGCACAGGAGGCTGCTCAATAAGATAAGAGCCCATGTTGTTAGAGGCAAGGTACTAGCATGGATAGAAGATTGGCTGTCTGGCAGGAGGCAGAGAGTGGGGATAAGGGGGTCCTTCTCAGGATGGCGGCCGGTGACTAGTGGAGTTCCGCCGGGGTCAGTGTTGGGACCACAACTTTTCATTTTATACATTAATGATCTAGATGAAGGAACTGAGGGCATCCTGCTAAGTTTGCAGATGATACAAAGATAGATGGAGGGACAGATAGTATTGAGGAGGCGGGGAGGCTGCAGGAGGATTTGGACAGGTTAGGAGAATGGGCAAAGAAGTGGCAGATGGAATACAACGTGGGGAAGTGTGAGGTCGTGCACCTTGATAGGAAAAATAGAGACATAGACTATTTTCTAAATGGGGAGAGAATTCAGAAATCTGGAGTGCAAAGGGACTTGGGAGTCCTAGTCCAGGATTCTCTTAAGGTTAACTTGCAAGTTGAGTCGGTAGTTAGGAAGGCAAATGCAATGTTGGCATTTATTTCGAGAGGACTAGAATATAAAAGCAAGGATGTGCTGCTGAGGCTTTATAAGGCTCTGGTCAGACCACATTTAGAATATTGCGAGCAATTTTGGGCCCCGTATCTCAGGAAGGATGTGCTGGCCCTGGAGAGAGTCCAGAGGAGGTTCACGAGAATGATCCCAGGACTGAAAGGCTTAACATATGAGGAACGTTTGAGGACTCTGGGTTTATACTCGGTGGAGTTTAGAAGGATGAGGGGGGATCTGATTGAAACTTACAGAATACTGAAAGGCCTGGATTGGGTGGACGTGGGGAAGATGTTTCCATTAGTAGGAGAGACTGGGACCTGAGGGCACAGCCTCAGAGTAAAGGAAAGACCTTTTAGAACAGAGATGAAGAGAAACTTCTTTAGCCAGAGAGTGGTGAATCTATGGAGTTCATTGCCACAGAAGGCTGTGGAGGCCAGGTCATTGAGTGTATTTAAGACCAAGATAGATAGGTTCTTGATTGGTAAGGGGATCAAAGGTTACGGGGAGAAGGCGGGAGAATGGGATTGAGAAACTTATCAGCCATGATTGAATGGCGGAGCAGACTCGATGGGCCGAAATGCCTAATTTCTGCTCCTATGTCTTATGGTCTTATGGTCTAACCTCGCTATCAAATTTAGATCCACTCGCAGATTCACCATCAAACTCAGATCCACTCTCAGACTCACTACCAAATTTAGATTCACTGTCAGACTCTCTACCAATCTCAGATTCACTCTCAGGTTGACTACCAAAAACAGGTTAACTCTTATGCACACTTTCAAATTCAGAACAACTCTCAAGTTCACTATCTAAATAAGATTTAATCTCAGAGTCACTAACAGACTCAGATTCATTCTCAGACTCCCTATCAAAATCAGATTCACTCTCAACCTCACTGTCAAACTTGGATTCACTCTCAGGTTCACTATCAAACTCAGATTCACTCACAGACACAGCATCAAATTCAGGTTCACCCTCAGCCTCACTATCAAATTCAGATTTGCTCTCAGGCTCACTATCAGACTCAGATTCACTTTCAAACTCAGATTCGCTCCCACACTCACAATCAGAGTCTGACTCACTCTCAGGCTCACCATCAAACTTAGATTTGCAGTCAGCTTCACTAGCGAAATCAGACTCACTCACAGGCACGCGATTAAACTCAGACTAATTCTGAAGCCCACTATCAAAATCAGATTCTGTCTCAGACTTACCATCAGACTCAGATTCACTCTCCAATTCACTATCAGAATTTGATTCACTGTCAGACTCACTATCAAACTCAGATTCACTATCAGATGCACTATCAAACTCAGATTCAGTGTCAGACTCACTATCTAACTCAGATTCACAGTCAGATTCACTATTGATCTCAGATTCACACTCAGACACACTATCAAAATCTGATCCACTCTCACACACAACGAATCTCAGATTCACTCACAGCTCACTATCAACCTCAGATTCACTCTCAACCTCACAATCAAATTCAAATTTGCTCTCAGAATTACTATCACACTCTGATTCACTTTTAGGCTATCAAACTCAGATTCACTATCAAACTCACCGTCAAACTCAGATTTGATGTAAGATTCACTATCGAAATCAGACTCATTCTCAGGCACACTATCAAATGCAGACTAACTCTGAAGCCCTGTATCAAAACAACATTCAGTCCCAGAGTCACCATTAGGCTCAGATTCAAACTCCAACTCACTATCAGAATTGGATTCACTGTCAGACTCACTATCAAACTCAGATTCACTCTCAGACTCTATCAAAATCAGATTCACTCTCAGGCATGCTATCAGACTCAGAGTGACTCTCAGATTCGCTATCAAAATCAGATTCACTCTCAAATGCAATATCAAACTCAGGTTCATTGTCAGACTCACTATCAGATTCCAATTCACTCTTAGACTCACTATCAAAATCAGTTTCAATTCTCCATCACAATAACTAATTCACATCCACTCTCAGCCTCACTTTCAAATTTAGATTCACACTCAGGTCCACTATCAAACTCAGGTTCACTCTCAGACGCACTCCCAAATTCTAATTCACTCTCAAGCTCACTATCAAACTCTGATTTACTCCAAGATTCACTATCAAAATCATATTCACTCTCCGACTATCAAAATCAGATTCACTCTCAGGCTCACTTTCAAATTCAGACTGAAGCTCTAGTTCGCTATCAAAATGAGATTCTGCCTCAGAGACACTATCCAACTCAAATTCACTCTCAGACGCAATATCAAACTCAAATTCACTCGCAGGCGCACTATCACAACAAGATTCGCCATCAGACTCACTGTGAGACTCTAATTCACTCTGAAACTCACTATGAAACTGAGATTCATTCTCAAGCTCACTATCAAACTCAGATTCACTCTCAGACTCACAATCAAAAATAGATTCACTCTCAGATTCGCTATCAAACTCAAATGTACTGTCAGGTTCATTATCAAACACAAGTTCACTCTCAGGCTATCTATCAATATCAGATTCACTCAGACTCACTATCAAACTCAGATTCACTCTCAGATTCATTATCTAACTAAGATTCACTCTCAAGCTCACTATCAAGCTCGGATTCATTCTCATAGTCACTATCAAAATCAGACTCCCTCTCAGACTCGCTATCGAAATCAGATTCACTCTCAGCCACACTTTCAAATTCAGACTAACTCTCAAGCTCACTGTCAAAATAATATTTCATCTCAGAGTCACCATCAGAGTCAGATTCACTCTCAGACTCACAATCAACAACTAATTCACTCTCAGATTCACCATCAAATTTAAATTCACTATCAGCCACACTATCAAACTCAGATTCACTTTAGGACCATGAAAATCAGATTCACTCTCAGACACACTATTGAACTCGGATTCACTCTCTGACTCACTATCAAACTAAGATTCACTCTCAAGCTCAAGATCAAACTCTGATTCAGGCTCAGAATCACTAGCCACATCAGATTCACTCTCAGACACACTTTCAAACTCAGACTAATTCTCAAACTCACTGTTAAAATGAGATTTCGTTCCCAGAGTCACTTTCAAATGCTGATTCACTCTCACACTACCTATCAAAGCCAGATTTACTCTGAGTCTCACTATCAAACTCTGATTCACTCTCATAGTCACTATCAAAATCAGATTCCCTCTCAGACTCACTATCGAAATCAGATTCACTCTCAGCCACACTTTCAAATTCAGACTAACTCTCAGGCTCACTATCAAAATGAGATTTTATCTCAGAGTCACCATCCGACTCAGGTTCACTCTCAAATACACTATCAAGCTCAGGGTCACTCTCAGACTCACGTTCAGAATTGTATTCAATCTCAGATTCCTTATCAAACTCAGATTCGCTCTTACACACACTATCAGACTCAGATTCACTATCAATCTCAGATACATTCCCAGATGCACGATCAAACTCAGATTCACTCTCAGTCTCATTATCAAGCTGAGATTCACTCTCAGACTCGTTATCAAACTTTGATTCACTCTCAGACTCACTATCAGACTCTAATTCACTCTCAGGCTCACTTTCAATCTCAGATTTACTCTCAGACCCAGTATCAAGTTTCGATTCACTCTCAGACTCACTATCAAACTCAGGTTCACTCTTAGACTCACTACCAGACTCAGATTCACTCTCAAGCTCACTAGCAAACTCTGATTCACTCTCAGACTCACTAATAAAGACAAATTCACTCTCAAACTCACTATCAAGCTCAGATTCACTCTCAGACTCACTATCAAACTCAGATTCAATTTCAAACTAACTATCAAATCAGATTCACTCTCAGACTCACTATCAAACTCAGATTCACTCTCAGACTCAATATCAAGCTGAGATTCAGATTCTGTATCAAATTTGGTTGACTGTCATCCTTACTATCAAACTCAGATTCTCTCTCAGACTCACTATCAAACTCAGATTCACTCTCAGACTCACTATCAAACTCAGATTCACTCTCAGACTCACTAACAACTCAGATTCAATCTCAAACTATCAAATCAGATTCACTCTCAGACTCAGTATCAAACTCAGATTCAATTTCAAACTATCAAATCAGATTCACTCTCAGACTCACTATCAAACTCAGATTCAATCTCAAACTATCAAATCAGATTCACTCTCAGACTCATTATCAAACTCAGATTCACTCTCAGACTCACTATTAACTCAGATTCAATCTCAAACTAACTATCAAGCTCAGATTCACTCTCAGGCTCACTATCAAACTCAGACTAACTCTGAAGCTCACTGACAAATTGGGACTTCAGCTCAGAGTCAATCTTCAACTCAGTTTCACTATCAGACTCATGATCAGACTCAATTTACTCACTTTCAAAATCAGATCCAATGTCAGGCTTACTATCAGATTCCAATTCACTCTCAGACTCATGATCGAAATCAAATCAAGCTTACTATCACACTCAGATTCAGTCTCAGACTCACTTTCAAACACAGATTCACTCTCAGACTCACTATCAAGCTCAGATTCACTCTCAGACTCACTATTAAAATCAGATTCACTTTCAGACTCAATATCAAACTCAGATTCATTCTCAGACTCATTATCAAGCTCAGATTCACTCTCAGATTCACTATCAATCTCACGTTCACTCTTAGACTCATTTTCAGACTCAGATTCACTCTCAAGCTCACTAGGCAACTCTGATTCATTCTCATACTAACTATCAAACTCAGATTCACTCTCAGCCTCACCATCAAGCTCAGATTCACTCTCAGGCTCACTATCAAACTCAGACTAACTCTGAAGCTCACTAACAAAATGGGACTTCAGCTCAAAGTCAATCTTCAGCTCAGTTTCACTCTCAAACTCACTATCAGACTCACATTTACCTTCAAACTCACTATCAAAATCAGATCCAATGTCAGTCTCACTATCAGATTCCAATTCACCCTCAGACTATCGAAATCAAATCAAGCTTATTATCACACTCAGATCAACTCTCTGACTCACTTTCAAACACAGATTCACTCTCAGTCTCATCATCAAGCTCAGATTCACTCTCAAACTCACTATCAAACTCAGGTTCACTCTCCGACTCACTATCAAACTCAGATTCACTCTCAGCCTCACCATCAAGCTCAGATTCACTCTCAGATTCACTATCAATCTCAGGTTCACTCTCTGACTCACTTTCAAACACAGATTCACTCTCAGAGTCAATATGAGACTCAGATTCACTCTCCAACTCACTATCAAAATTGCATTCACTGTTAAACTCACTATCAAACTCAGATTCACTATCAAACTCAGATTCACTGTCAGATTCACTATCGCAGAATCACAGAATCACACAGTGCAGAAGAGGACCTTTGGCCCATCGAGTCTGTGCTGACACGTGAGAAACACCTGACCTACCTACCTAAACCCATTTACCAGCACTTGGCCCATAGCCTTGAATGTTATGATGTGCCAAGTGCTCATCCAGGTACTTTTTAAAGGATGTGAGGCAACCCGCCTCCACCACCCTCCCAGGCAGTGTATTTCAGACCATCACCACTCTCTGGGTAAAAAAGTTTCTCCTCACATCCCCCCGAAACCTCCTGCCCCTCACCTTGAACCTATGTCCCCTCGTAACTGACACTTCAACTGAGGGGTACAGCTGTTCCCTATCCACCCTTTCCATGCCCCCCCATAATCTTGTACACCTCGATCAGGTCGGCCCTCAGTCTTCTCTGCTCCAACAAAAACAGAACCCAAGTCTATCCAACCTCTCTTCATAACTTAAATGTTTCATCCCAGGCAACATCCTGGTGAATCTCCTCTGCACCCCCTTCAGTGCAATCACATCCTTCCTATAATGTGGCAACCAGAACTGCACACAGTACTCCAGCTGTGGCCTCACCAAGGTTCTATACAACTCCATTATGACCTCCCTACTTTTGTAATCTATGCCTCGATTGATAAAGGCAAGTGTTCCATATGCCTTTTTCACCATCCCACTAACATGCCCCTCCGCCTTCAGAGGTCTATGGACACACACGCCAAGGTCTCTTTGTTCCTCAGAGCTTCCTCATGTCATGCCATTCATTGAATACTTCCTTGTCAAATTACTCCTTCTAAAGTGTATCACCTCACACTTTTCAGGGTTAAATTCCATCTGCCACTTATCTGCCCATTTGACCATCCCATTTATAGCTTCCTGTAGCCCAAGACAATCCACCTCACTGTTAATAATCCAGCAAATCTTTGTGTCATCTGCAAACTTACTAATCCTACCCCCCACATAGTCCTCTATGTCGTTTATATAAATGATGAATAATAGGGGGCCCAGCACAGATCCCTGTGGTACACCACTGGACACTGGCTTCCAGTCATTAAAGCATCCTTCTGTCATCACCCTCTGCCTCCTCTAACTAAGCCAGTTTTGAATCCACCTCATCAAATTGCCCTGTATAACATGTGCATTTGCCTTCTTTATACGTCTCCCACGTGGGACCTTGTCAAAGGCTTTGCTGAAGTCCATATAAGCTACATCAACTGTACTACCCTCATCTACACACCTGGTCACCTCCTCAAAAATTTCAATCAAATTTGTTAGGCATGACCTCCCTCTGACAAAGCCATGCTGACTATCCCTGATCAAACCTTGCCTCTCCAAGTGGAGATAGATTCTCTCCTTCAGAATTTTCTCCAATAGTTTCCCTACCACTGATGTGAGACTCACTAGCCTGTAGTTCCCTGGCTTCTCTCTACAACCCTTCTTAAATAGCGGAACCACATTAGCTGTTCTCCAGTCCTCTGGCACCTCCCTCCTATCCAGAGAGGCATTAAAAATTTGGGTCAGAGCCCCTGCGATCTCCTCCCTAGCCTCCCTCAGCAGCCTGGGATACAAATCATTAGGACCTGGAGATTTTTCCACTTTTAAGCCTGCCAACACCTCCAATAGCTTGTCGCTCCCTATATCAATTTGCTCAAGAATCTCGCAGTCTCTCTCCCCAGGTTCGATACCTTCATCCTCATTCTCTTGGGTGAAGA